>NW_027361676.1:31322500-31690000 GCF_039654945.1 Dendrobates tinctorius
TTTGGAAATTGTTCATATGCAGTCAGACATTGATTAACCCCTTATGGACTGGGCAATTTTCCAATTTTTTGTTTTAATGTCTCCCCTCCAAGAGCCTTCACTTTCTTACTTCTCTGTTTACATAATCGTATGAAGGCCTGTGTTAGGCACAGGGATTCTCCTGCTGCTCTGGATAGATCCCAAGCATTGTCTAGTGCTGTGGTCTGCCATTCTGGTCCAGATGCCGGGATTGCTGCTCAGCACAGGCATCGGTCCCCGGCGTCTTGCTCAGGCTCATGGTATACGTTTGTTTACTGCTGGTCCTCCACCCAAGTTTACGGTAACTAGTGATATTCTGGTGTAGTCTTGCGCTCTGGAGTCTAAGTCCAGAAATCACCTTACTGAGCATGTCTGCTCTGGTGATATGGCAGCTCCGGATTGGCATGCGGGCAATATCACGGCTGGCTAGGAATGAGTGTTTGGGGTGGAGCTTTGGGTTTAAAAGGCTCTCAGCACACACGGGTGCGCTAGGGTCATTCAGGTTTGGTGTGTGTGAGTGGATACTCTACCACTCTGTCTGCACGTGTGTGTATTTGTTCTACTTTTTCAGTCAGAGCTTTTTGTGGTTTGCTTGAGTTAGCATCTGTCTCGTTCAAGTGTGCAGTTAGCACAGTTCAGTTACAGAGCAAGCTCAACCTTTTGCACTACCTCTCTTTGAAGATAACAGAGCTAGGTATTCTGCGTTCTGTTCATACTGTGTGGAATTAACGTAGTCTGATTAAGATGAACACTCGTTGCTTTGGTCATTCATTGTTCACATTAGCAGTCGTTAGACATCTCTGTGCGGTGGAACCCGGGTTGTGACTGCACTTTAATTTATTTTATATTTAGTGCAATCCGCCAACCCTAACAGCATGTTATTTGCAGTGGGATGAGTTATACTTTTGAATGACATAATTCATTTCATCAATGCACTGGAAAGCAGGAAATAAATTCCAAGTGCAGGGAAATAGTAATAAAACTCAATTCTGCAAAGACAGTATGAATCTTCATGGCAGTAAGAGTCTGCAATTCTGAAATTACCAAACACGTTTAGCTTTCTTTTTTATTTAAATGGTGAAAAAAAATCAAAAAAGAAAAAGTCTCTTGTTTTGCCTTAACGTTTTCACTTTTACGAGGTTGTGTGAGAGCCTATTTTTTTCTGCTCTGAGATGACGGTTTTTTGAAATTTTGAAGTAGATGCAATGTTTTCACTTTCTCCTATTGCACTTCACTGCAGTGTTTCAGTGACCAATAAACCGTATTTCTGTTGTTTCAATATTTTTTGTCATTATGCCATTTACAGATCAGATTAGTTTATTTCAAATTTTCATGGATCAGATTTTTCTGCATGCAGTAATACCAAAAAAGTGAATTAAAAAAAAAAATGCTATTCTCTATTTTTAAAGGGCCAAAATGATTTGAACTTTTATTTATTTGATTTTCACATTTTTATAAACTTTTTATTTCACTTTCTACTTCATTTATTAGTCCCCTCAGGCAACTTAAACCTGCGATATTCTGAACACTTGTACTATCAATGTATCCCCTCTCCAAGTGTATCCTCACCCATCCCCTGTAGACTGTGAGCCCTCACGGGCAGGGTCTTCTCTCCTTCTGTACTTGTGTGTCCCTTGTTTTGCTCATGTTTATTGCACTTGTCTATGTATACCCCTTTTTCACATGTAAGGCGCCATGGAATAAATGGCGCTATAAAAATAAATAATGATAATGTGTTCTCATGACTGGCATTATTAACGGTGTGTGGTGGGCTCCATCCTCCGTCATTTATTGTAATGTGGATTCACAATGAGACTTTGTCGCGTGACTGATCTCAGGAACCTTGCCTAAATGCATGGGGCTTATGTCACCCACATGGACCTACAGTAGGAGCTTTACTTTTGGCATAATTAAAACTAAGAATTTATCCTATGCTTTCAAGCACTAATTAATGTACTAATTAGTTTACTCTTGTGGCTTTTCCTTACCACCGATGGCCTTTCATTGCATATAAATCATATAAATACTTATATTTTGGACTTACCTGGCTAAATTTTAGGAAGTATTAAGGGAGAGGTTATGTCTTAGGATAGCTTTAATTTAGAAGTTTGCTTTCCTATTCATATCTTAGATGTCCATGTGTTAGCATGTTGACTTTAGTGATGGGTATGAAATCTGTCTTATACACATCATTGTATTTTTAGATGATTTTAATAATTTCTAATTTTGTTTGTAATCTAAACATATGTCATTAATAAAGAATGTTTTTTTTACATATTTCAATGTGCCTTTACTGTGCAACTTTCCTTCTTTTTGATAACTATACAGTATATTTAAATATTATATTTCTTTGCACTTTTAATCCTTTTTTGACATCCGCCATACAGAGTTATGGCTCTGGATAAAAGAGGAGAAAAAGACAAAAATGCAAAAACCGAAATTGGCACAATATTATTTAAGGTGCTCCCCCATAGTACAATGATAGTTTAGGTGGAAAAAAGTGGATTTCACCTGTTGGTATTGGATATTAATGGAATCCACTCCAAACTAGGCTTGGTTAAAATCAAAAGACTATAAAAAATGTTTCTTGGGAAAAAACGATTTCTTCCAAAACGTTCACAAATCTTTCAGGAAAATAAAAATGTACCCAAGAAAGAAGAATTTAAACATCTGATAAAGTGAATTACACTTTTATTTTTGCCAACCTTAAAAACATGCGAACATAGTCTATGGTTGTTGTTGCCTACTATTGAAATTAATTTGTGCTTTGTAATATGGGTGTTAAATGAATACGTTTTTTGTTTACAAATTATAAATAGTAGTTTTGCTGGGGTAGTTTTTAATGTGTTTATAAAGAATAATAAGAAAATAAAAATATAATTGACATCAGATGATCCCAGTCTTTCATTTCACACCTCCAAAAATAAGTCCCATTGTAATGCAACGTTTCTGTTCTGAACACATTGAACTTCCATGTTGACCTTCTGTAACATTTTCTTTCATTTCTTCTAAAAACTATAAAAACACAAAGAACATTTATCTAGAAACCAAACAATGTGAACTGTTTTTGTGGCGCCTATTTACAAGAGACAGAAAGCTTTCATTCATAGGAGCTGCTAAACCCTGAGATCACACGGTTCTCTAGAGGGTTTTAAAACAAATATCCTATTATTTTCTAAGGTATTCTGGAAAAGTAAAATTATAAGCTATCTAAAAAATACATGGCAAAAACACATAAAAATAATTTTTGGCTGCGTTTTAACAGATTTAGTACAGATACCAATGCATTTTTCTGTGTAGGGTGTTTTTTATTGCTTTATAGTAGTTCATTCAGATGTCAAATTTGGAGCTTTTCTCAAGCAAAAACACTTTAGATGCAATCCGTCACCAGGTTTTTGCTATGTAATGTGAGAGCATCATGATGTAGGAACAGAGAGCGAGATTTCAGCCATATGGCACTTACTTGACTGCTTAGTGTGCATTTCTGATAAAAATCCATCTTTGTGTCATGGCAGTGGCTGGGCTTACCCTGGAGAGGTGTAACTAACTGGCTACCTGGTCTTCACTAGAGCCTCTGATGGTGAAGATAGGCTTTGGCCATTAAGGTAGCCACCAGGTGCCCTGACCTGCAGCAGCTTACCAACAGGTCGGAGGAACAAATATTAGGCACAGAGGATGAACACAGTTAAGGGAGAGGCCAAAGAGCCAAGGCCCAAGCGCACTGCAGGGCAGAGGAGTACACCCGCGCAGGAGCATGAAGTTGGGGACACTGTGAATAATGTAGAATGCATCATTCACTTGATCAAGAATAGAGGAGGCATCAGACCAAGAAAGCGACGTCCATTGGACCCAACTGTCCCATAGGTGAGTATTCTAAAAGGTCGTTTTGGGAACATATATAGAGCATATTAATATATTTATTATTATTATTTTATCAGAATGCTATATATCAGGGTTGATGGTACTGGCCTTACCTCACATGGGCCAAACCCATAGACAGGTTCCCCTTAAAAGTAGACATGTGCCCATAGCAATAGGAAAACATGTCTAGGCTATCTATAAAAGCTCATTCAAATAAAATTTGACTAGGCTTTTTTTAGGCGCCTGAATTTTCCCGCTGCACGGGATGGATCCCAAGCCTTGTCTGGCCCTGCAGTCTCCCATTCGGGTCTGACTGCTGAGACTGGTGCTCAGCACAAGTGTCGGTCCTGGTGTCTTGCTCAGGTTCATGCCATGCATTCAGTTACTGCTAATTCTCCAGTTAAGCCTTTAGTAACCAGTGGCATACATGTGCAGCCTGATGATCTAGAGGTTAAGTTCAGAGATCACCTTACTGAGCATGTCCGTGATGTGGCATTATCCTATTGGAGGTCGTACGTCAGCTGCACTGGTTATGTGGCAGCTCCGGATTGGTTTACGGGCAAGGTCCTGTCCATTTGGACATGAGCCTGATGTATAAAAGGCTCTCAGAGGCGCATGACGGTGCGCTAGTTTCTTCTATGGTTGGTGTGTGTGAGTGGATATGCTACCACTCTGTATGCACATTTGTGTGTTTAGTTCTTCCTGAGTTTTAGCCAGTTAGGGCTTTTTGTACCGCTTGGCTTAGCATCTGTTTCCCCCACATGTGTGTGGTTAGCACAGTGGATGTACAAGGCAAGTTCCAACCATAGAGCTGTGCTCCCCTGTGAAGTCTACAGGATTTGTGGATAGCATCAGTTTTTGTATTTTTCAGGAGTCTCAGCATCTGTTTCGGCCACGTGTGCGATTGGCACGGGTCATTTACAGAGCAAGCACAACCCTTTTGCTCTACCTCTCTGTGACACTAACAGAGCTGTTTATTGTGCATTCTGTTCATACTGCATGGAGTTAATGCAGTCCTATTTAGGAGTTCGCTCACTGTCTTTAGTTCATCATTTTTCACATTAGCAGCAGTTTATCATCTCTGCATGGTGGACCCCGGGTTGCGATCGCACTTTATAATTTGTTTTAATTTAGCAAAGTCCGCCAATCCTAACAACTTCGAAGTGGATTTTGGATCAGAATCCTCTCTGAAATCCAAAACAAAAAGTTCTGTTATCATTCCTTACATTTAGGAAATGATAGAAAGTCAACCACAGTGAATTTAGAGCATGATGGTACGAAAAGTCAGCATGTAACATGTGGATGTCATTGCAGACAGCAGAGAAAGATGCAATTGTTTCTTGTAGCATCTTCACCTGAACCTCTGTCTATGACACAGAACATGCCTACAACATTACCTAAGTGGTAGACGGTCAGTTACTTTCAGGCTCAGCTTTCTAATGCTATTTCAACTAGAAAGTAAATCTCAGGAAAATGTACTGCACCAATATATAAAGGAATAAAAACGGATTAGAAAAAAAGAGCATGCTATCCAAGGGGTAACGTAAGGAGTTTTCTTAGATTTAAGAAACAAACAGGTAAATTTATTCTTAGGAAATTAAATGTGTACACATAGGAAACTTAGATTGTAATCCCCAGGGACAAGGAAAATGTGAATACATTCTCTACAAAGAATTGCAAATACAGTAAGCACCATGTAAACACTGTAGTAATAATAACTGCAGTAAATGAAAGTTTTGTAGTTTTATCATTAGATTAAGTTCTAGGACATTAGCATTTTTGTCTGTTGCTTGAAGAATGGCTTAATTTAATTTTAATTTATTTTAATTTACGATATCAAAATATAAAACCACAGTGAAATATCACCAGCTATTTTATTTTAACTTGAAACGCCGTTATTTTCTTCTTTATAGTAGAGTTTATAACTAATATTTCTAGCTGCAACCCAGGGCTTTTGACTTGGCATCTGTTCAATAAGAAATTTTAAATAAGACCTTAAAAATGATTTCTGCAGAAAACTACTGGCAAACTGACAACTCTCTTTTAACAGAATCCCCTTTGCTCTTAGTGAAGTAGTACAAAAAGTCAAAGGTTTCATCGCACCATACATGCAACCTTCGGATTAAAGAGTTTAGGAAATGTAGCAAGCGTAACCTTGTGAAGTGCTATAATGTATTGTTATTTACTAACTGAATCAGAATAAAGAGACCAATAATGAAACATTTAATGGGAACACTTTGCAGGAAACAAGCAGTCTATTGTGCCAGCTGCATGCTATCGAGTGGAGCAAACTAATATATGCATAGTTTTGTGGGAAAAGATTCAATAAAACTTGTCATTTACTTATTTACATCCAGCTCCTTTTCTTGCCTAGGAGTCAAGTGGGCAGGTCCATCCAGTGGTGGACATGTATCTCTATATCAACTGTGATACATGGGACGCTGTCAGAATTAGTAAATATTTAAATAGTATACACGTTACACTGAATTTTTCCCAAAATGTTTTATATCCATCTTCTCAGCTTTCCTTAAATAAAGCGTGATTTATGGTGTAACTCAGGGGTCTTTGACATTTGACACATGTGCCATAGCCAGCTCATGAGTCATGTTTGCCTAGCCCTCTTATTAGTGTGTACGGTCGGTGGGCCGATCTGGGGGGTGGTCCCTTGATATACCACGCAGTGATGTACAGACACAAGATAGAGGCAAGTTTCGGGTGCAACAGGTCCAAGTTTATTTTCCACCGTCCAACTGATGGCCCTCACAGCACACCGCAATATCTTTCTCACGGCCCTCCGTGTCCAGGGACGCTTCACACACCGTACTTTACACCAGGGACGTATTTATACGTACCGCCCCTTTTTCACTCTGTGACGATCCTGTCAGCTCAGTCACTGTGGTCGCCTTAGGCCCGTACACCATCAGCACTTTACTGGTCAGTTTTGTCGTTCCAAATACGGTATCCTACACCAAAAGCCTCGTCTATACTGCGGTTCTTCCTGTCAGGACCACCCCCCTGACTTTCTCTCTCCTCATTCCCCCTGGTTTGGTTTTCCTCACATTGCACAAACTGTCGTAGTCCTCCTGACACTGGAGCTCCCTCTGGGGACTGGAACTTTCTGGAACCCTCCTGTCAAATTTATATCATTCCCGATTCCCTGTAACTCCGCCCCCCATGAGCAACGGTTTCCTAAGCCCTAGGCTGATGTCAAGTCCTTTGCTCACACTCCTCCCTGCCCTCTAATGGTCAACCCAAGGTACTCCACGTCCACTACACTTTCTTAGCTGTTTCCCCACTGTAGTAACTGACACCTGTCTAAACTGTGCAACCCTTCCTTTCTCTATTCTGACAAGTCTGTCCATCAGGTCACCTTCCTACAAGTGCACATATAAAATTGTGTACCCGCTGACACAACTATGAGTGGACAGGGTGTCAACTGCAGTGACAGCAAGACTTTACCTGCTTCAAAAACCCACAGTTCATTTATCATCATATCAGGTTCATCAATGACCACTCAATTTTGTAGGTTTAAAGAAGCACTCCCATCAGCAATTGTACACTGCTCAAAAAATAAAGGGAACACTACAATAACACATCCTAGATATCACTGAATGATATGAGAGCAATGACAAAATGCGAAAGTGACCAAAACTACAGCCAAAAAGGATGAGAACAGATAAATGGTTTGTGGTCACCCCCTGCAGTACCACTCTTTTATAGGGGTTGCATTGTGTTGTTGAAGTGGTCCCTTTATTTTTTTGAGCAGTATATTCTCTTAATACATCACAATCATATTATATAGCACTGTGTACTTACAATTGCTTATTTTGACCTTCTAACCAGGTAAGTCTTCTGTTTTCTCTGCTTTTTGTATAAAGAACAAAAGACTCATTGGCCAGCTAGAGATTTTGACTGCCAGCAACTGACAGACCTTGTACTAAAATGCACTTTCTATAAATATGAACGCAGGAAGACATAATCTCATGTAAGATCCAAAATGAGTTAATATGTAAATTCCAAGGTATGTATGGTAATTAACTAATCTGGCTTATTATGGGCTTGTAAGGCATGTAGATCTCATCCATGAAGTACTTGGCACCATAAGTGATACTGAACATTACCTTTCTCTGTTACTAGTTTGAAAATGATATTGATCTATCCCAGTGACAAACAGAAAATTGTAACTAGACATCAGCAAAAAGATTTTCACTACACGGTCTCCCATCCACTTCAGTACATGGTAGCAGCCAGACTCAGCAGAAGCAAACTCTTTCAGTCGGCACTCGAATGCGGCGTCCTAGGCCCTTCTGGAGATCACTAGGCTCCTAAGACATTATAATCTTGCAGCACAAAGCATTTCATAATGTCGCAGAAAGCTTAGAGTGTGGGTCTCGTAATTGAAAAAGATTCCCAGTATGTGGTTCTATAAATTGCTAGCTGATGTACAGTAGTTTACACGGCTTTGGTAAAACTACCACCCAGTACCAAAACGGACATCAGAACAGAGTAGTGCAAATCTATTTGATTATCTCTAATTACTGTTTCCCATTTGTCATTGTGGCACATTTTCTGCAAAAAATGTGTTTTGCTTTAGTTTAAAACTAATAAAAAAATACATACTTTTTCTGTTTAAAGAGGACCTTTCAGCAAATTTTTCATGTTGAGCTGGACACATGGTGTAATAGTGGCCACAGAGTGGAAATATTTTCTCTTTGTTGAAGAGATATTAGCAATCAAAGTACTGTATTTGGCACCTGATAAGTATTTTCACTGGGATAGTTTGTTCTTTTTCTCTGTATGAGTTGGTATCTGATAAAACCCATTTGGACTTAACAACAGTTAACTCATTATGTGCCAAACACCTTGATTGCTTTTATGTATTAAACTAGAAGTGTGTCCAATGCTATTGCATCGGGAGGGAAGTGTGTGTGTGTGAGTACGTGTGTGCGTGTGTGTACATGTGTGTGCATGTGTGTACATATGTGTGCGTGTGTGTACATGTGTGTGTTACATGAGTGTGCGTACGTGTACATGTGTGTGCATGTGCATGTCCCACAGCTGCCTGCCCACTCACCTCCGTGCAGTCACAGCCGGCAGGAAAGAGGGTGGTTTGTGGCCTGTGCTGGAGATGTGAGTACATGTGTGTGTATATGAGTACGTGTGTGTGTGTATATGTGAGTACGTGTGTGTGTATATGAGTACGTGTGTGTGTGTACGTGTGTACGTGTGTGTATGTACATGTGTGTGTGATACCCCCCTCGTTACACCCCCCTTACCCTGCGGGTCCAGCGGCGTGGCCAGCAGTGGCGGGCGCAGCAGCAGGGGGTCCTGGCAGCGGGCAACTGGCAGGAAAGACCGCAGCTTGCGGCCTGTGCTGGAGATGGGGTGCGGCGCCAGCACCCCATCTCCAGCACAGGCCGCAAGCCATGGTCTTTCCTGCTGGCTGTGACTGTACGGAGGTGGGTGGGCAGGCAGCGGCGGGTCCGGTGGGGGTGTCCGGCAGTGTGGCCAGCAGCGGCGGCGGGGGGGTCCAGCGGCGGGGGGTCCAGGCGGTGGGCGGCCGGCAGGAAAGACAGTGGCTTGCGGCCTGTGCTGGAGATGGGGTGCAGCGCCACCAGAGGGCGCCCATACCCCATATCCAGCACAGGCTGCAAGCCGCAGTCTTTCCTGTCGGCTGTGTCTGCACGGAGGTGGGTGGGCAGGCAGTTTAAGGCAATTATATATATAGATGGAGAGGTGAAATGAAAAAAAAATAAGATGTTTTATTTGATACTGCAGCCAGTATTACATTGTGTGTTCTGTTCACAAAGAAAATATGGGGAAATATCCTCTTTAAACTTACAAAGAGGTAAAGAGATCAAAAATACATTTAGGAATTCAATAACTACTTCAGTATCTTGATAGGACCTGATGACATTTTTTGATGGGTATTTTAACATTCTGTTAAAAACACTTGCATTTGTTCTGTACATGATATTTTGATGGCTTTTTTCTTTTGGTCACAATTCTGCCAGGCTATTTGGAGAGTTTTTTTTCCTCCAATATTCAAATGCATAAGAAAATGACAAAAACACTGCCATGTCTAATGAATGCTGTGTTTCGAAAAACATGTCATTTTTCAAAACGTGATCCATAATTCCTTATTGTCTTCCATCCAATATTTATTCTGCAGCTGATTTTTTTCCGGCGCTGAGTATCAACTGTCCTGCCCAGCATGCACCAAAATCTCCGAATGCCTGACGCAAAAATGAGAGGAGATGCAAAGCCCCTGTAACTGTAAAACCAACTGCAATTGAGTAAAAAAAAACTTTATAGATTGATGTGCCTTTTCACCGTGTGATGTATACTATTATGTGATTTACTGAAAACAACTTTTCCACTTTCATAACATACGCTATCAGTTTGCAGATTTTAGCAGCTAAATTATAATGCCAGTGACTTGTCATTGTACATTTTGAGCAACACAACCATTGAAGTTCACAATATGCTATTCTCTAAGTTCAATCTTTTAAAATTAATTGTCTACAATCAATATATGTATCAGCAAAGCTGTCAATCAAATAAACCTTCTCTGGGAAAACATGCAACTTGCAGTATAGAATTAATGCAGCACTACTAAAAAATTACCGTATATTTCAGATCATAAGATGCTCCAGATTATAAGACGCACCCCAAATTTTGAGGAGAAAAATAGGAATTTTTTTTTAATAAAATGGTGGTGCTTCTTATAATCTTACCAATAGTCTTATTGCTTACTGGGGGTGGTGGTTGCAGTGAAGCAGGGTCCCAGGGTCGCTGCTGGAGGAGGCAGGAGTGGGATGATGCTGCAGGCCGCAGGCTGGGATGAGGGGGTGTTCTGATGTCTGGCGCGCCACTGTGGGTGTCCGATGCTGTGGGTGTCCAGTGCTGCTACGGGTGTCCGGTGCTGTGGGGGTCTCCGGCGCTGCGGGGGGGTGCAGTGGTGCTGCCATTGCTACTGCGGGTGTCACCGGTGCTGCGGAGGGGATCTGCTGACATTTTGTGAAAGGCCAGAGCCCCCCACAGTTCCATGGTTTCTTCCTGTGAGGTGGACTCTGGGAAAATGGTCAGGGTGGCGCATGCGCAGATGGACATCTTGGCACCGCATTGGAGGAAACCATGAAACTGCGGGGGGTTCTGTCCTTCACAAAATGTCGGCAGAGCCCTTGCAGCATCAGAGACACCCGCAGCAGCACCGCTAGACACCCCACAGCACTGGGCAACCTTGTAGCACTGCCAGGCATCCACGGCACTACTGGACTCCCACTCATCCCAGCAGGCAGCCTGCAGCAATGGTACCGGTGAGACGCACCCCCAAAATTGGGGGAGAACAAAAAGTGACTTATAATCAGAAAAATGCGATACTTAATTTACAAGCCACATTAAATAGTAACTGACAGTATAAAATGCAATTCCACCATTGTCATTGTTCTTTGGGTTTTGTTATTTTGCTCACTGTGGAATAAAAATGACCTGGAAATATGATTCCCCATGTAAGTATGATTATGGCAATATCAAACTTAAAAGGTTTTACATATATTAGTGTTTAAAAAATCTGAACTTTGTTAAAAAAAAGTTGAGTTATGTCGCCATTTTCTGAGATTCATAATTTTTTTAGTTTTCCTTTCATAGAGTTGCTTGAGGGCATTTTTGTTGATACTATTTTGTGGCACATACAATATTGTTACCACTTTTTGAAACATTTTTAGGGAAAGTGTGGCACTAAAATTTTGATAAGATTTTTGATAACCAGCCGAGGTAAAACAGACAGCTGTGGGCTGGTATTCACAGGCTAGGAAGATCTATGGAAATTTTGCCCTCCCCATCCTAAAAATATAAGCCTGCAGCCACACCAAAAAAGGTGCATCCATTGAATGCCTTAATTCTGCTGCTTTGCTTACCTGTTCCCACTTGCCCTGATGCATTGGCAAGTGGAGTAATATTCTGGGCTTGATGTCAGCTGTGTAATATTTGCTAAGTCTAGAGTAAAGTCCTTTGAATGTAAAAAAACACTAACTGACCCTCTTTTGCAAAATTATTACCTTAAAAAAACAATCCAAAGGGATCCACCGTAAATCAATCCCACGATGATCCACAACTCTGCTACATCTGGTTGCAGTGCTGAGCGGTGACATCAGTAATGTGACCGCTCAGCATGGCCACCAGAACACACTGAGAGTAGAATGTGAATCCAGCTTCTGTAATGAGAAATGACATCAGTAAAATTAGCGCAGTTCACAGCGATAGAGAATTTTCTGCATCTAGCAGAGTCAGGGATGGTCGTGGGACGTGGGATGGATTTACAGCGTGGATGGATTTACGTTGCACAGCAATGTCATGGGTGTCCTTCACATTAATCAAAGCTAGGCACTTGCGCAGTGCTGTTTAATGGTCATTTCACAGTAAGGCAGAGCAGAGTGCACCTGAGCAGCCATGTGAAGCTACTGTGCAGGCGTGTTGTCTCGGTTTGCAATATGGATGACATGTCCATATCAATCAAAGCAGGACGAAATTATGAGCAGAAAGGAGGGACAGATGCTGCTGCGCAGATGTCCATCAGACCATGCCACCCTTTTTTATATACAACACTGGAGCATATCAAATGGCATTTTTTGGCGTATACAGGGGGAGTTAGGAGCTGATAGACACATTTGTGGGATGCAGCACAGGATTAGTTAAAGGTGGTGCCATTTATTCATAAGCTCAAAAACTGGTGCTAGGTTCCCTTTAAACCAAAAAAACTGGACCTGTTACAGAAAATACATAGAGTCAAACCAAAAGCTAGAAATACACTTACTGATCTTGACAAAGTACCAAGTGTGTGCAAGCACAGCACTACATAATATTTCTATATATATAAAAATTATCCCAAATAGTCTTCTCTGCTAACAGTGCAGTTTAGAATATTACAATGAGAAATCTTTCAACAGATTCTTGGCTGATATTTCCGAACGCTGGCACAACATCAAATGTTAAGGTGTTTTTATCTATTGACTTCTTTAGAATATGCTTTGGAAGTATGTGAATGGCACAGATTTATGATATTTGTTGGCTTTATTGATAAACTTATTAACTACTTCAGAACAAACCTAAGACTGGACTAAAGTATGGACTGTTCCCATTCTATCTTGCAGTGACGTTTTAACATGTCTCCTAATTGTACAGCCAGGGAGCCAGAACTTACACACAGCTAAGCTCTCAGCAGAGAGAGCAGACATGATTTATTGTAACGTCTACCCTCTTGATTGCTGTATACATAGCTCTGATTAAGCAGTGTATACACACTTCAGTAAGACATTAGAAAGCTCTTACCATGTTTCATACTCTGGACCCAGAGATCATGTGGTCTCTTGGTGTAAGGCGAGATTAGGAGATGCTGCGTCCTAGGAAATCCAGTCCGCTTTGCTGTGCATAGAAAAAAATTATTTTCTCCTGTAACTTGGGCTAAATTACCAGACCCACTTGCAAGGGAAATCAGAAATATTTTTTAATTTTGTCATATGCCCCCTCAAATATTACAAGTATTTATGGGCACAGCTTTAAAAAGCATAAAGAAAAAATAACAAAAATCATGATTAACAGAGAAAATGAAGCTCAAATATAAAATTTAAAAAAGGCCAAATGGAGATGTTGTTTCCAACCCTGCTCCCAGTGGAAAAAAAATGCATAATTCACAAAAGTAATCGAAAGGGGAACACATTTTAAAATCTTTATAGCAGGCCTTTGTAATCGCAAAAGAAAAAAGTAATGTGAAAATCAAACACATTTTGTTTTTTTTATATTTTCCCCTAATATCAGCAACAAAAAAGGAATATAAAGATTATGTAAATATTAAGCCCCATATATTGTAAAAAAGAGGGAAACATTTTAATATTCAAACAAGATATTTTTATTGTAGTTTCAAACTCATATGTGATAAAAACCTAAAAATATACTTGTACAAAAACAGAAAAAATTTCCTGGTTGTGAACTGCTTAAGCAGACTTTTTTTTTATTCTATTGTGTTTACAATCATCCAAATAAGCCATCTGATACATAGAATCATAGAATCTTGGAAGAAAACTCCAGGGTCATCGTGTCCAACCATCTGCTCAATGCATGATTCACTAAACCATCTTAGACAGATGTCTGTGCAGCTTCTGTTTGAAGACTTGCATTGAAGGAGAACTCACCACCTCTAGTGGCAGCCTGTTCAACTCACTGACAAACTCTCACTATTAAAAAGTTTTTTCTTATATCTAATTTGTATCTTCTCCCTTTGCTTCTCGTGTTTCCATGTGCAAATGAGAATAAGGATGATTCCTCTATATTGTGACATCCCTTCAAATATTTCTAGACAGCTATTAAGTCTCATCTTAGCCTTATTTTTTGCAAGTTAAACATTCCCAGAACCTTTAACCTTTCCTCGTAGGACATAGTTTGCCGTCATCTGCTCACCATCATCCAAATAAGCCATCTGATACATAGAATCATAAAATGTTGGAAGGGACCTCCAGGGTCATCGTGTCCAACCATCTGCTCAATTCATGATTCACTAAGCCATGTGCAAATGAGAATAAAGATGATCCCTCTATACTGTGACATCCCTTCAAATATTTCTAGGCAGCCATTAAGTCTCATCTAAGCCTTATTTTTTGCAAGTTAAACATTCCCAGAACCTTTAACCTTTTCTTGTAGGACATAGTTTGCAGTCATCTGCTCACCATCATAGTAGCTCTTCTTTGAACTTGAAGTCTAGGTGGGATTAGTGGGGCATTTATACCCCTTGAAAACCGCTGCAAAAATTAGGGTCCAAAACAGACAAGACCTAATTGTAAAAAACAATAATAAATAAAATTAATCTTGCGCTGGTTTCAGGTATAATCTACTGTCCATGCTCCTCTATAATATTATTATCTGAATATGCAATACTATTAGGTGGTGTTATGACAGGATTGTGATAATAATAAGTCAAAGGCTAAATTACCTCCGTTTCTTGATGCAGTGTGCCAATGATATAAAGTGCTACAGTGCTTGAGGTGCTTGAGGTAGAAGTACCAATTGCTGGTTTGGCACGATGGACGGATGAAAAAGATTCTAATGAGCTGGTACACAGAGTAGTGATGTCCCTGCCGGTGATAGATGTTAGATTTGAAGTCCTGCGGTGCTGCAGTGAGTGCGTGGCTCCGCGCGTGTATAGCTACAGAACCTGTAGGACCTTTGTGACGTCTTCAGTCACATGACTATTTGCAATCATGTGGTACAAATTCTTTCACAACGATAAGCTGACAGGAACAATTCCTACGGGTTTTGGAAATATGGCATTTTCCTTTGCCCATGGAATGGCAAGCAAAAGGAGAGGGGATAGCCTCTCTTGCGCCGGGTCCGGAACTGTTGGGGCTGTCATGTTTGTTGTCTGGGGGAAATCTTAGAAACCCGGACCGACCTTTGCATTCAACAACGGGGGTATGGCTAAGCTAAAAAGGCCAGAGCGTGCAAAAAAGGGGGAAGATTGGTGGGAACATGCAGCGTGCAGTAGGGGAAGTTTGGTGCTCCTCCCTCTGAGCACTATGACAGAGCAGGCACATGCTGTAGGGTCCCTGCATTTGCTTACAGAGACTGTGACCATAGACGTGCCGAGTGCCCGTTGGCTCCAGCAGCTTAAAGTGCCAAATCCTCTGGGCCATTAAGTACCACACGAGTGCCACTAAAGAAGGACCAGGTGACTCACTGTGAACTGTGCCCATTCTCACCCGCATACACTACCGTTCAAAAGTTTGGGGTCACCCAGACAATTTTGTGTTTTGCATGAAAACTCATACTTTTATTACTCAAATGAGTTGCCAAATGAATTTAATATCTAGTCCAGACATTGGAAAGGTTCGAAAAAAAGATTTTTATTTGAAGAAATAATTTTCTCCTTCAAACTTTGCTTTCGTCAAAGAATGTTCGCTTTTCAGCAATTACAGCACTGCAGACCTTTGGCATTCTAGCAGTTAATTTGCTGAGGTAATCTGGAGAATTTTCACCCCATGATTCCAAAAGCCCCTCCAACAAGTTGGTTTGGCTTGATGGACACTTTTTGCGTACCATACGGTCAAGCTGCTCCCACAATAGCTCAATGGGGTTGAGACCTGGTGACCTCGCTGGCCACTCCGTTACAGATAGAATACCAGCTGCCTGCTTCTTTCCTAAATAGTCCTTGCATAATTGGGAGGTGTACTTTAGGTCATTGTCCTGTTGTAGGATGAAACTGGCCCTAATCAAGCGATGTCCACAGAGTATGGCTTGGCGTTGCAAAATGGAGTGATAGCCTTCCTTATTCAAAATCCCTTTTACCTTGTACAAATCTCCCACTTTACCAGCACCAAAGCAACCCCAGACCATCACATTACCTCCACAATGCTTGACAGATGGCGTCAGGCACTCTTCCAGCATCTTTTTAGTTGTTCAGCATCTCACAAATGTTCTTCTGTGTGATCCAAACACCTCAAACTTGGATTCGTCTGTCCATAACACTTTTTCCAATCTTTCTCTGTCCAATGTCTGTGTTCTGTTGCCCATATTAATCTTTTCCTTTTATTAGACAGTCTCAGATATGGCATTTTCTTTGCCACTCTGCCCTGAAGGCCAGCATCCTGGAGTCGCCTCTTCATTGTAGATTTCTCAAACTGCAGACTCTAATGTACTTGTCTTGTTGCTCAGTTGTGCAGCGGGGCCTCCCACTTCTCTTTCTACTCTAGTTAGAACCTGTTTGTGCTCTCCTCTGAAGGGAGTAGTACACACCGTTTTAGGAAATCGACAGTTTCTTGGCAATTTCTTGCATGGAATAGCCTTCATTTCTAAGAACAAGTTTAGACTGTCGAGTTTCACAAGTAAGTTATTTTTTTCTGGCCATTTTGAGAGTTTAATGGAACCAAAAAATGTAAAACTCCAGATTCTCAACTAGCTCAAAGGAAGGTCAGGTTTATAGCTTCTCTGATCAGCCAGACTGTTTTCAGCTGTGCTAACATACTTGCACAAGGGTTTTCAAGGTTATTCTAACCATCCATTAGCCTTCTTACACAGTTAGCAAACACAAAGTACCATAAGAACACTGAAGTGATGGTTGTGGTAAATGGGCCTCTATTCACCTATGATGATGTTGCATTACAAACCAGACGTTTGCAGCTAGAATAGTAATTTACCACATCAACAATGTATAGAGTGTATTTCTGAATCATTTAATGTTAGCTTCATTGGAAAAAACTGTGCTTATTTTTCTAAAATAAGTACATTTCTAAGTGATCTTAAACTTTTGAAGGGTAGTGTACATTCATCAGGCTATGTTGAGCTCCGGCAGAGATGAAGACTGCATTCCATTCCGTGCAATGAACCTTGGACCCAGGACCAGTACAAGTTGTCAAGGACTCACCGTCACCACCAGGAACCGGATCATCAATGTCTCCAGGACGACACTGGATTCATCACGTGCTAACTGCGTTGGCACCACCGTATGAACCTAGGATTCTGCAGTCAGGAAGTCTTCGGACTGATAACCCTTAACCCCCAAGGGTGGTTTGCACGTTCATGACCGGGCCAATTTTTACAATTCTGACCATTGTCCCTTTATGAGGTAATATCTCTGAAACGCTTCCATGGATCCCACTGATTCTGAAATTGTTTTCTCATGAAATATTGTACTTCAGGGTAGTGGTAAAATTTCATTCAAATAGCTTGCATTTATTTGTGAAAAAAAACAGAAATTTGGCGAAAATCTTGAAAATTTCGCAATTTTCCAACTTTGAATTTTTATGCCCTTAAATCACAGAGATGTGGCACACAAAAAAACTTAATAAATAACATTTCACATATGTTTACTTTACATCAGCACAATTTTGGAACCAAATTTTTTTTTTGTTAGGAAGTTATAAGGGTTAAAAGCTGACCAGTGATTTCTCATTTTTGCAACGCCATTTTATTTTTACGGACCACATCACATTTGAAGTCACTTTGAGGAATCTATATGATAGAAAATACCCAAAAGTGACACCATTTTAAAAACTGCACCCCTCAAGGTGCACAAAACCATATTTAAGAAGTTTATTAACCCTTCAGGTGCTTCACAGGAATATTTTGAATGTTTAAAAAAAATGAACATTTAACTTTTTTCACAAAAAAATTACTTCAGGTCCAATTTTTTTATTTTACTAAGGGAAACAGGAGAAATTGGACTGCAAAAGTTATTGTGCAATTTCTCCTGAGTACGCTGATACCTGTTATGTGGGGAAACCACTGTTTCGGTGCATGGCAGAGCTCAGAATGGAAGGAGCGCCGTTTGACTTTTTCAATGCAAAATTGGCTGGAATTCAGATTGGAACCCATGTCACGTTTGGAGAGCCCCTGATGTACCTAAACAGTGGAAACCCCCCACAAGTAACCCCATTTTGGAAACTAGACCCCCCAAGGAACTTATCCAAATATGTGGTGAGAACTTCGAATCCACAAGGGCATCACAGAAGTTTATAACGTATAGCCGTACAATTAAAAAATCATATTTTTTTCCATAAAAAAGATCTTTTCACCCCCAATTTTTATTTTCCCAAGGGTTATAGGACCCTAAAAGATATTGTGCAATTTGTCATGAGTACGCTGATACCCCATATGTGGGAGTAAACGACTATTTGGGCGCATGGCAGAGCTCGGAATGGAAGCAGCGCCATTTGACTTTTTTGGCAGGAATTGATGTCGGACACCATGCCGCGTTTGGAAAGCCCCTGATGTGCCTAAACAGTGGAAACCCCCACAAATGACATCATCTTGGAAACTAGACCCCCAAGGAACTTATCTAGATGTGTGGTGAGCACTTTGAATCCCCAAGGGCTTCACAGAAGTTTATAATGCCCGGGCGTGAAAATGAAAAAATCATATTTTTTCCACAAACATGATCTTTTAGTCCCCAATGTTTTTATTTTCCCAAGGGTAACAGGAGCATTGGACCCCAAATGTTGTTGTCCAATTTGTCCTGAGTACGCTGATATCCCATATGTGGGAGAAAACTACTGTATGGGCACACGTCAGGGCTCAGAAGGGAAGTAGTGACGTTTTGGAATGCAGACTTTGATGGAATGGTCTGCAGGTGTCATGTTGCCTTTGGAGAGCCCCTGATGTACCTAAACAGTGGAAACCCCTCACAAGTGACCCCATTTTGGAAACTAGACCCCCTAAGGAACTTATCTAGATGTGTGGTGAGCACTTTGAACCCTCCAGTGCTTCACAGAAGTTTATAACGCCCGGGCATGAAAATAAAAAAATCATATTTTTTCCACAAACATGATCTTTTAGTCCCCAATTTTTTTTTTTCCCAAGGGTAACAGGAGAAATTGGACCACAAAAGTTGTTGTCCAATTTGTCTTGAGTACGCTGATACCCCATATGTGGGAAAAAACTACTGTGTGGGGACACGTCGGGGCTCGGAAGGGAAGTAGTGACTTTTGGAAGGCAGACTTTGATGGAATGGTCTGTGGGTGTCATGTCGCGTTTGGAGAGCTTCTGATGTGCCTAAACTGTTGAAACTCCCCACAAGTGACCCCATTTTGGAAACTAGACCCCCCACAGAACTTATTTACATGTGTTTTGAGCACTTTGAACCCCCAAGTGCTTCACAGAAGTTTATAACGCCCGGGCATGAAAGTAAAAAAATCATATTTTTTTCCACATAAATATTTTTGCCCCCAATTTTTTATTTTCCTAAAGGTAACAGGAGAAATTGGACCCCAAAAGTTGCTTTGCAATTTGTCCTGAGTAGGCTGATACACCGCATGTGGGGGTAAAACACTGTTTGGGCACATGCAGAGCTTGGATGGGAAGGAGCACCATTTTACTTTTTCAACGCACAATTGGCTGGAATTGAGATCAGACGCCATGTTGCATTTGGAGAGCACCTTATGTGCCCAAAAAGTGGAAACCTCCCAATTCTAACTCCAACCCTAACCCCAACACTCCCCTAACCCTAATCTCAGCCCTAACCCTAGTCCTAACCCTAACTGTAGCCCTAACCCTAATGGGAAAATGGAAATAAATACATTTTTTTAATTTTATTATTTTTCCCTAACTAAGGGGGTGATAACGGGGGGTTTGATTTACTATTTATGGTGGGTTTTTACTTTTGGCAGCTGTCATACGCTAAAAGACGCTTTTTTATTGTAAAAATAGTTTTGGCATCACCACATTTTGAGAGCTATAATTTTTCCGTATTTTGACCCACCGAGTCATGTGAGGTCTTATTTTTTGCAGGACGAGTTGACGTTTTTATTGGTACCATTTTCGGGCATGTGACATTTTTTGATCGCTTTTTATTCCGATTTTTCTTACACAGAATGAACAAAAATCAGCATTTCATGAATTTCTTTTGGGGGGTGCGTTTACACCATTCCGCGTGTGGTAAAATTGATAAGGCAGTTTTATTCTTTCGGTCAGTATGGTTACAGCGATACCTAATTTATGTCTTTTTTTATGTTCTGGCGCTTTTATGAAATTTTATATAAAAAATAATTATTTTTGCATCGCTTTATTCTGTGAACTATAACTTTTTTATTTTTTCGCTCATGACACTGTATGGCAGCTCATTTTTTGCGGGACAAGATGACGTTTTCAGCGGTACCATGGTTGTTTATATCGTCCTTTTGGTCGCGCGTTATTGCACTTTTTGTTCGGCGGTATGATAATAAAGCATTATTTTTTGCTTTGTTTTTTATTTGTATTTTTTAAGGGGTTCGCTATGGGGGTTAACTAATGAGACAGTTTTATAGGTCGTTACGGACGCAGCGATACCAAATACAGTTAGGTCCATATATATTTGGACAGAGACAACATTTTTCTAATTTTGGTTCTAGACATTACCACAATGAATTTTAAACAAAACAATTCAGATGCAGTTGAAGTTCAGACTTTCAGCTTTCATTTGATGGTATCCACATTATAATTGGATGAAGAGTTTAGGAGTTTCAGCTCCTTAACATGTGACACCCTATTTTTAAAGGGACCAAAAGTACTTGGACAATTGACTCCAAGGCTATTTCATGGACAGGTGTGGGCAATCCCTTCGTTATTTCATTCTCAATTAAGCAGATAAAAGCCCTGGAGTTGATTTGAGGTGTGGTGCTTGCATTTGGAAGGTTTTGCTGTGAAGGAAACATGCGGTCAAAGGAGCTCTCCATGCAGGTGAAACAAGCCATCCTTAAGCTGCCAAAACAGAAAAAAACCCATCCGAGAAATTGCTACAACATTGGGAGTGGCAAAATCTACAGTTTGGTACATCCTGAGAAAGAAAGCACTGGTGAACTCATCAATGTAAAAAGACCTGGGCGCCCACAGAAGACAACATTGGTGGATGATCGCAGAATAATCTCCATGGTGAAGAGAAACCCCTTCACAACAGCCAACCAAGTGAACAACTCTCTCCAGGAGGTAGGCGTATCAATATCCAAATCTACCATAAAGAGAAGACTGCATGAAAGTAAATACAGAGGGTTCATTGCACGGTGCAAGCCACTCATAAGCATCAAGAATAAAAAGGCTAGACTGGACTTTGCTAAAAAAAAACATCTGAAAAAGCCAGCACAGTTCTGGAAGAACATTTTTTGGACAAATGAAACAAAGATCAACCTCTACCAGAATGATGGAAAGAGAAAAGTATGGTGAAGGCGTGGTACAGCTCATGATCCAAAGCATACCACATCATCTGTAAAACACGGCGGAGGCAGCGTGATGGCTTGACAATGCATGGCTGCCAGTGGCACTGGGTCACTAGTGTTTTTTGATGATGTGACACTGGACAGAAGCAGCCGAATGAATTCTGAGGTATTCAGAGCCATACTGTGTGCTCAGATCCAGCCAAATGCAGCCAAACTGATTGGTCGTCATTTCATACTACAGATGGACAATGACCCAAAACATAAAGCCAAAGCAACCCAGGAGTTTATTAAAGCAAAGAAGTGGAATATTCTTGAATGGCCAAGTCAGTCACCTGATCTCAACCTAATTGAGCATGCATTTCACTTGTTAAAGACTAAACTTCAGACAGAAAGGCCCACAAACAAACAGCAACTGAAAACCACCGCAGTGAAGGCCTGGCAGAGCATCAAAAAGGAGGACACACAGCGTCTGGTGATGTCCAAGACTTCAGGCAGTCATTGCCAGCAAAGGGTTTTCAACCAAGTACTAGAAATGAACATTTTATTTACAATTATTTAATCTGTCCAATTACTTTTGGTCCCTTTAAAAACAGGGTGGCACATGTTAAGGAGCTGAAACTCCTAAACCCTTCATCCCATTTTAATGTGGATACCCTCAAATGAAAGATGAAAGTCTGAACTTCAACTGCATCTGAATTGTTTTGTTTAAAATTCATTGTGGTAATGTCTAGAACCAAAATTAGAAAAATGTTGTCTCTGTCCAAAAATATATGGACCTAACTGTATGTGTACTTTTATTTATTTTTTTTTTTATTTCCAGAAAATGAATTTATTATGGAATAATTTTTTTTAAATTTATTTAGCGATTTTTTTATAAATTATTTTTTCATTTTTTTTTAACTTTATTACAATGTCCCAGGGGGGACATAACTGTCATGTGACAGATCGCTGATCTGTCACATCACAGATCGCTGTGACAGATCAGTGATCTGTCACAGGCAGTGCTTGTGGCTTCCTCATGCCTGCGCTTTGCAGGCACTGAGGAAGCCGGCTCCCTGCAGGCCCCCGAAGTTCCCCGCCGCCATTTTGGATCCTAGGACCTGCAGGGAAGGAGACCCCCGCAGCAGCGCTGCACATCACGCTGCTGTGGGGGTCGCAGAGAAACACGGAGGGAACCCCCTCCCTGCCGATGCTTCCCTAAACCCACGGTACTCTATGATCGTGTTTGATCACAGTGTGCCAAAGGTTAACGTGTCTGAGGCAGTCCATGACTGCCCCTGATACATAGTGATAATGTGTCATAATGATAATCAGCTGACACCCGGCCGCGATCAGCAGCGCTCACCATGGAATAGTACGTCATATGGCAGAAAGGGGTTAATGAACGATTGCTTTACTTATTAAAATTGTTATCTCACACTGCACACCCTTCTCCTCCCTGCGTGGAGTATCTTGCTGTTCAAGTATACTTAACGTTAACCCTTGCTCTGCCTCCTGTCCATTACTGCATCTGGCAACCTGCTCACATTTGGACACACCTGGCCAGCAGCAATCTTTTCACACCGATCATAGCTGCTTACTCACATACTGTCCTCTGTGTGACAGCATGGGAACTGAAGCGCTGTGATCGCTGGCAACGTTTGTAACGTTAACTCCGATCAGAGCCGGTGCTTCTTGTGTTGTGACACAGATGACAGCATGGGAACTGCTAGATGTTTGGTTCCCCATTCATTTGAATGGGTCTGGGTTCAGGATCACGTTTGGGTACAGTTCTGGTACCCGATCCAATCTTTTTTATAAAGATCGTCCGAACTCGATAGAAAAGAACATCCAGCCTAAGGGTACCGTTACACCTAGCAATGCACCAGCGATCCCGACCAGCAATATGACGTGGTCAGGATCGCTGGTGCATCGCTAGGTGGTCGCTAGTGAACTGCCAAAAAGGGCAGATCTCACCAGCGACATCGCAGGGGATGGAGATCGCTACTTACCTGTCAGACGCGGCGATCCTGCATCCTCCCGCCCGGCTCCACACGCCGCTCGTCGGCGCCACAGGAAGCGCAGCGGGAAGTGACCGATGAGGAATGGTCCAGCAGCTTCTCGCGCGATCAGCGATGAACAGCGGGGGAGCCGGTCGGAGGTAAGTATCACATGCAGCGATATCGCTAGCAATATCGCTGCAACGTCACCAAATCGGTGACTTTACAGCGATATTGCTAGCGATATCGCAGTGTGTTACGGGGGCTTAATTTTTACTACTAACATATACAGCATATTTTTAAAGATTTAGGCCACGCAGCGTAAGGCATGATGCATCACCTTAGGGTACCGTTACACCTAGCGATGCACCAGCGATCCCGACTAGTGATATGACGCAGTCAGGATCGCTGGTGCATCGCTAGGTGGTCACTAGTGAGCTGCCACACAGGCAGATCTCACCAGCGACATCGCTGGGGACGGGGATCGCTACTTACCTGTCAGACGCAGCGATCCTGCGTCCTCCCGCCCGGCTCCACGCGTCGCTCGTTGTCACAGCAGGAAGCGCCCGATGAGGAATGGTCCAGCAGCTTCTCGCGCGATCAGCGATAAGCAGCGGGGGAGCCGGTCAGAGGTAAGTATCACATGTAGCGATATCGCTAGCAATATCGCTGCAACGTCACAAAATCGGTGACTTATCAGAGATATTGCTAGCGATATCGCAGTGTGTAACGGGGGCTTTAGTCCTTTAGCAGATCCTGTGCAGTAAAAGGCATCAATGTAGTCTTATCTTTAGAAGTGGTGATTATAGAAGTTTGTTGACCTTTACTGAAGTATTCAACTTGTCCTAGTTGTTCACGCTGTGAGGGTTTAGAAACTTGCTTGAGCAATAAAGTGTGATAGATAGTGGTAAAATAATGACCTTTGTGATGTATTAATATTATCAGATATGTGTTGTGGCCTACATTCTGCTATAAAGCTTCAGTGCCAGTAGTACAGAAATAAAGAACTCTATTTATTCCACATAATGAGGTATAATAAAATGTAATGGTAACAGATGAGCTGAAAATTCCAGCATTCTGAAAAAAAGGACATTGAAACTTCATTTTATCATAAGCATGGCCTACTCGTTTCAAACCTATTCTTAATCACTAGTTCGATAATTATTATTTAAAAGCCACAGTAACAGGGCACTTAGTGGCTATGGTCAATTTAAGTAGTAGACAAAGCAAGATGGTTTCACTCAGACTTGGTGGATAATACTCTTAAACTGATGAGCACCAGTACAGTTGTAGAAATATGCAGCCTTTTACAGAGCCTCAGAATACAAATCAGGGGCTCAGGTTTGTTCCAAAATGGATATCAGCTCTTCCCCATATGTCGTTATACAGTGGGGCAAAAAAGTATTTAGTCAGTCAGCAATAGTGCAAGTTCCACCACTTAAAAAGATGAGAGGTGTCTGTAATTTACATCATAGGTAGACCTCAACTATGGGAGACAAACTGAGGAAAAAAAATCCAGAAAATCACATTGTCTGTTTTTTTTTATTTTATTTGCATATTATGGTGGAAAATAAGTATTTGGTCAGAAACAAAATTTCATCTCAATACTTTGTGATATATCCTTTGTTGGCAATGACAGAGGTCAAACGTTTTCTGTAAGTCTTCACAAGGTTGCCACACACTAGTGTTGGTATGTTGGCCCATTCCTCCATGCAGATCTCCTCTAGAGCAGTGATGTTTTTGGCTTTTCGCTTGGCAACACGGACTTTCAACTCCCTCCAAAGGTTTTCTATAGGGTTGAGATCTGGAGACTGGCTAGGCCACTCCAGGACCTTGAAATGCTTCTTACGAAGCCACTCCTTCGTTGCCCTGGCGGTGTGCTTTGGATCATTGTCATGTTGAAAGACCCAGCCACATTTCATCTTCAATGCCCTTGCTGATGGAAGGAGGTTTGCACTCAAAATCTCACGATACATGGCCCCATTCATTCTTTCATGTACCCGGATCAGTCGTCCTGGCCCCTTTGCAGAGAAACAACCCCAAAGCATGATGTTTCCACCACCATGCTTTACAGTAGGTATGGTGTTTGATGGATGCAACTCAGTATTCTTTTTCCTCCAAACACGACAAGTTGTGTTTCTACCAAACAGTTCCAGTTTGGTTTCATCAGACCATAGGACATTCTCCCAAAACTCCTCTGGATCATCCAAATGCTCTCTAGCAAACTTCAGACGGGCCCGGACATGTACAGGCTTAAGCAGTGGGACACGTCTGGCACTGCAGGATCTGAGTCCATGGTGGCGTAGTGTGTTACTTATGGTAGGCCTTGTTACATTGGCCCAGCTCTCTGCAGTTCATTCACTAGGTCCCCCCGCGTGGTTCTGGGATTTTTGCTCACCGTTCTTGTGATCATTCTGACCCCACGGGGTGGGATTTTGCGTGGAGCACCAGATCGAGGGAGATTATCAGTGGTCTTGTATGTCTTCCATTTTCTAATTATTGCTCCCACAGTTGATTTCTTCACTCCAAGCTGGTTGGCTATTGCAGATTCAGTCTTCCCAGCCTGGTGCAGGGCTACAATTTTGTTTCTGGTGTCCTTTGACAGCTCTTTGGTCTTCACCATAGTGGAGTTTGGAGTCAGACTGTTTGAGGGTGTGCACAGGTGTCTTTTTATACTGATAACAAATTTAAACAGGTGCCATTACTACAGGTAATGAGTGGAGGAAAGAGGAGACTCTTAAAGAAGAAGTTACAGGTCTGTGAGAGCCAGAAATCTTGATTGCTTGTTTCTGACCAAATACTTATTTTCCACCATAATATGCAAATAAAATGAAAAAAAAATAGACAATGTGATTTTCTGGATTTTTTTTTCTCAGTTTGTCTCCCATAGTTGAGGTCTACCTATGATGTAAATTACAGACGCCTCTCATCTTTTTAAGTGGTGGAACTTGCACTATTGCTGACTGACTAAATACTTTTTTGCCCCACTGTAGGTCTCAAAATGTGTGCAGTCCTACCTGAAAAACTATCAACACAAAAACAACAAACTTGGCTGCCGCGCTAATAACAAATTAGGACTGCTGCTCAAAATGGAATAAACCTCCGTGTAGTACAATGAATGGCACTTACTAGTATGTGCCTGAACTTGCTGATTTCTCTATTGTTCTGTCCGTGCACATGAAGATAAATCTTTTAAGATGCAGTCCAGGATGAGGGCGCGTCCTCCCATTTTCAAAAAAATCCCC
Source organism: Dendrobates tinctorius (assembly GCF_039654945.1). NCBI lineage: Eukaryota > Metazoa > Chordata > Amphibia > Anura > Dendrobatidae > Dendrobates > Dendrobates tinctorius. Next base: position 31,349,276 of record NW_027361676.1, read on the forward strand.
CTCACACTCGAAGCTGTGAGATCCGGCGGTTAGCCTTGGCTGATGGCGCCGCCATGTAGTAGCATAGTGAGCGGGGGTGTGGATAGCGGTGACGTCACCTGCCCATGATTACGGACACACACAGGGGCCAATCCTGACGCGTTTCGAGGGATAATTAAGTAAATGGGTATAAATAGATGAAAGTGAACCCACTGTTGCATTGAGCTAATGCCCACAATGCATATGGCTGCGTATTTTCCATCATATCAACTGGAAAAATTGCCAACTGCAAAGTGTACAAACCTAAAATTATTTTTTTAAATAATATGTATAAATCTTTATTAACCAATCATTAAAAATATGAATACATAAAAATAGACAGAAGGAAATAAATAGAACCAATTTGTTTGTTTTTTTAAATTTCTTAAAAATCTTCAACATTTTTTTAAAAAATTCTTAAAAATTCCTTCAAAAAATTTACAAAAAATACACAAAAAAATATTTTAGGACAAATTAGTTAAAACCTTCTAAAACCATAATTTTTTTAATAAAAGTTTTTTTATGATTTTTTTTATGAATCTCAATTTTACAGGCACTTTGGTCATCGAATCATACCCAAAATAGGTGGAAGATGATACTACCTTAATTTCCCTTAAAATTACTTAACAGGGCAACTTAACAGGGCATAAAGTTCTATTTCGTAATTTTATCCCTATGGGGCCAAACTGTCCAGTGTGAAAATCCATTTGGATACAATTCTTGACATATTTTTCAAATAGTCACCTACTCTTGGATTTTTTCAGACAGCTTGGATACCATAAAATGATGTTCCACTACATGACCGACTATGTTTGTCTACATAGTGACGTGATACGGGATGTCCCATAAATCCCTTAGTAATGTTGTCTAAATGTTCCTTTACTCTATCCCTGTTTCTTCTCTTAGTACGGCCAACATAAAGTTAGGTGCCCTTGTGATAAACTTTATGTTGGCCATACTAGCAGTGCCATAGTACTACAAAAAGTCCATTTAGTATTCTGGGTACACAAGTCCTTTTTCTGGAGTGAAGTTTGTTTGCTATCAGGCAGTCCAATGGTATGTAGGCATGAAGGAGAGTGTGGCTATATTAAGGCAGCGGTAACAGAGGAGCCATACCTTGAGAAAGAGGGACGGCTCCCTCGAAATGCGTCGGGATTGGCCCCTGTGTGTGTCCATAATCACAGGCAGGTGACATCACCGCTAACCACGACCCACGCTTGCTACGTTAATACATGGCGGCACCATCAGCCGAGGCTGACCACCAGATCTCACAGCTACGAGTGCGAGAGGGATTTTATTAAAACGGGAGGATGCTCCCTCATCCTGGACTGAATCTAAAAAGATTTATCTTCATGTGCACAGACTGAATTATACAGAAATCAGCAAGTTCAGGCACATACTAGTAAGTGCCATTCTTTGTACTACACGGAGGTTTACTCCATTTTGAGCAGCAATCATAGTTTGTTATTAGCGCGGCAGCCAAGTCTATTGTTTTTGTGTTGATTGCTTTTCTTGAATTACTCCAACCAAGCACAGCAGCACACTTGTTCATTGCATTTCACCAAACTTTGTGTGATAACCTAGAATAGTCCACAATAACACAATTCAAGTCAAAATCTATACTAAGCACTTTAATCACAGTAAATGCTCTCTTTTCAGTCTAAGTTTATATCTGGCCTTTCTTTGGGCAAACAGTAGAGATGAAAGAGTAAATTTGAATGCAACTGTATTCTACTCAAATGCTACAAAAAAAGCTCATTCACTAAAATTTTTATATTTTGGAATTTGCTTCAGCAGGGATTCAGAAAAATGGCGGCCACTGGCTACCATTTTACTGAAGCATAAAAGGCCATCAAAATGTAAAAAAAAACCCTTGTACTGAGCCCTCCGATTCCCCTGCTCCGCACCGTCACCTGTATGATCCTTGGTGCATCTTTAACTCCCATCAGGTGCCATGAGATTCACGAACCTCATTGCTAGGCCAAGGCTTTTGGTTTCCTAAGCCCAGAAGTATTGTGCACATGCAGAGGTCGCAGCCCATACTGAGATATATGATGTCAAGGTGTGCAAATCTTTGTGCTCGCATGTGCACCTTCCTCCCTGGACTAGCAAATCAGCCTGGGGGTCTAAAGACACAACAGCGAACAGCTGGCAGTGAGGAGCTGAGGAGCCAGAGAGGAAAGTGTTTTTTTTAATTTTGATGGCCTTTTATGATTCAAAAAAATGATGGCCATGGGGTCTCAGCCTAGCAAGTGAGGCCAGGGGATTTCAAAGCACCTGACAACAATCCGAAGACATGATGAGGATCAGCTGACAATCGGAGAAGTCGGAGAGGTGAGTAGTGAGGAGAATACACAGATTTTCTTTTTTCTTTTTACAGATTGCATTTATTATGTTGTGGGGTTAAAATGGCCCCTGAGAAACAGTAAATTCTAGGAGAATAACTTCTCTGCGAATCGAATTTCCTATGAAAAAATAAGTGAACAGGTGAATTTGAATTTTAGTTGATCAGCTTATCGTTAGCATCCAGTCCTCCATGCTTTGCTGAACTTGTTTATGGGCTTCCTTGGTTCTCTGGGAACAAAGAACATTCACTGTCTACCTTTCAATAGCCTTTCAGACTCTTTGGACTTTGGATTTCACTCTCTCATGAGTAGTTTCTCTGAAGACTTCTAGTTTCACGACTTATTATTTTCCCACACTTCTCATATGGTGTTATCTTGGGCTCCATTCCTCTTGTTATGCTGCTAATCATCTCTCAAGTTCTAGAGGTGCCATACACTTTCACTTATTAATGCACCCTAGACTAACCAACAGAAGCAAAACCTTGGCATTGAAACTTCTACAATAAAGTCAGGCATCAGGCTCCAAAAGCTAAAGATCCTTTCTGAGTGACACCTCTTCCTGCAGGAATATGTCTATGAATGCTATTCCTACTGTCATTAACTATTACAAAAATGCTGACCGAGACAATGGTTTATCATCTCATTTTAAATGCACTAGTGGGTGCCCAACTATAGGAGGCTTTATGGCAATAAAAACAATGCAATGAAAGAGTATTTAGTGCATTGATCTTACATACTGGGTAATATGCGAAATTGAGCTTAACAATGCAATCTGTTACCTTTTAGAATGGCTTTATATTATTTCTATGTCTTATTCCTTCATAATGTGCTTCCATTTTATTAGAACATTGAGAGATAGATTCAGGAAGAATGAAAAAAATCTGTCTATAGTAAGATCATAATGGTGACAAAAACAAATCTTGTCTCCAGAAAACAAAGCAAAGCTGTAGAGAATAGTGAAGCCAACAGAGAATTAATAAGCAAATCCACATCTGAGACCTGTCTTTCATAGTATCCTGATGACACACATGCTACGGATTGCATTATCTTTAGAAAGCCTCATCTCATCTGTTTTCCATTACTAAGAAATCATGCTATGCTTTGACACAATAGTGCGATAAATAATAAGTAATAACAGATCTAAATTCAAATACAATCCAATATCAATGCACGTACTATTCTAAACAAGGTGGCATATCCACTGATAAAGCCTGGTAACCTCCACAAATTACAGTCATGAAATTATGATAATGCTGTTTATACAGTAACGGGCTTTAATCAATGACTCATTCAGTGACGCACAAACATTTTGCTGAGCTTCCTGGGTTAATTTTGTTTTACAAACATAGATTATATGCACTCATCAGCCTACTATTACATTTTCTAACAGGTGAAATATATTCTAGTACATCGGAGGGGCAACCAGGTGTGTGAGCAGCACTAAGGCCATGTTCATACATTGAGTTTTGGGTCATATTATACCACAGTATTTGTATTCCAAAACCAGGAGTGGATCAAGCAGAGGAAATGTATAATAAAAACACGTCACCACTTTTGCATTTCTCACCCACTCCTGGTTTTGGTTTAGAAATACTAGGGTAAAATACTGACCAAATACTGAACACGTGAATGTGGCCTTAAAGAAGAAATGGCACCAAGATGCACGGTGGTAAGAGCCAAGTCTGTGGAGGAAGTTATGCCTTGGGCAATGTTCTGCTGGCTAACCTTGGTTGATGGTATCAATATGGATTTTACTGTGACAAATATCAAGTACCTTTCGTTTAGTAGGAGAATGAGCCCTATACTGCAAAAATAGTATAGGAATGATTTAAAGAACATAAAGAATTCAGAGTGTTGACTTGGCCCCAAAATTTCCCATAGCTCAGTCCAATGTAACACCTGTGCAGAGATAACACTGGTGGTTTTGATGTTAGGGATGATCCACGTATGTATATGTTCTCCAATCAGCACATTAAAACCACCTGTACCACCATCTCCAATCAGCACATATAAATGCCACCAGTCTGCCAACAGAATATTGCTTAGAAGACAAGACACTATCTCCAACAACTTGCCTACTTACAACATTGCAACCTGGTGCCATCTCTCCCTCAGGTAGGCAATGCTCATGCAAGCAGTTGTTCTTAGGGTGAAAAAAAATGTTCTTTGCCTAGTTCTGATATAATCATGCGCACATTTAAGCATTTTTGGCAAGTAAAGCGCCATGAACAACAGGCGGCAATGCACTGTGTCTTCTGACACCTTTCCATCTGCTGCCAGCTTATTAGTATTCAGGTAAGCAGACAACAGACCAGATGTTGTCTCCTCGCACAGGGCACTAAGAGAGACACTGCACAAAAGAGACACTCATGGACAAAGCAGGGACCAGCCCCTAAAACGAGTGTCACTTCATTTCAGGTTGGCCAACAAAGCAAGGTGAGTGTTTGGATGTCCAGCCCCCTCAAAGACACTTTATTTCATACTGGAAAGAGGAGTGGCAGCAGTTTCAGCCAACAGATGACAATTCGTTTGAGTATCCCATCATGCACTGGGATTCTCAAGCGAATCACCATACGAATTGGGAAATATAAACAGAAATCTAAATTGCAGTACAGGGTGATTGGTAGGGGATTTTCCCATGACTTAAATTATAAAAGGTATTAGATTTTACAGATTTATTAACTGAAATTTACCTTTGGGTTTCAGGCTAACCCTTTAACCCCTTAGCGACAGAGCCAGTTTGCAGCTTAATGACCAGGCCAATTTTTACAATTCTGACCACTGTCCATTTATGAGGTTATAACTCTGGAATGCTTTAATGGATCCCGCTGATTCTGAGAATGTTTTTTTTTTACATATTGTACTTCATGTTAGTGATAAAATTTATTCGATAAGTCTTGTGTTTATTTAAGAAAAAAATGGAAATATGGGGAAAATTTTGAAAATTTTGCAATTTTAAAAATTTAAATTTTTATGCCCTTAAATCAGAGAGATGTGTCACCCAAATTTTTTAATAAATAACATTTCCCACATGTCTACTTTACATCAGCACAATTTTGGAAGCAACATTTTTTTTTGTTAGGAAGTTATAAGGGTTAAAAGTTGACCAGCGATTTCTCATTTTTACAATAAAATTTGCAAAACCATTTTTTTAGGGACCACATCATATTTAAAGTCATTTTGAGGGGTGTATATGACAGAAAATACCCAAAAGTGGCACCATTCTAAAATCTAGACCACTCAAGGTGCTCAAAACCACATTCAAGAAGTTTATTAACCCTTTAAGTGCTTCACAGGAACTAAAGCAATGTGGAAGGAAAAAATTAATATTTAACTTTTTTTTGCAAAAAATTTACTTCAGAACCAATTTTTTTTATTTTCGCAAGTGTTAAAAGAGAAAATCAACCACAAAATTTGTTGTACAATTTCTCCTGAATACGCCGATACCCCATATGTGGGGGTAAACCACTTTTTCAGCACACGGCAGAGTTCACAAGGGATGGAGCGCCGTTTGACTTTTTCAATGCAGAATTGGCTGGAATTGAGATCGGATGCCATGTTGCGTTCGGAGAGACCTTAATGTGCCTAAACAGTGGAAAACTCCAACAAGTGACCCCATTTTGGAAACTAGACCCATTAAGGAACTTATCTAGATGTGTGGTGAGCACTTTGAACCTTCAAGTGCTTCACAGAAGTTTATAACGTAGCGCCGTGAAAATAAGAAATCCATTTTTTTTCCACAAAAATGATCTTTTCGCCCCCAAATTTTTAATTTTACAAGGGTAACAGGAGAAATCATACCCCACAGTTATTGTGCGATTTGTCCTGAATACGCTGATACCCCATATGTGGGGGGAAACCACTGTTTGGGCACATGGGAGAGCTTGGAAGGGAAGGAGTGCCATTTTGGAATGCAGACTTTGATGGAATGGTCTGCGGGCATCATGTTGCATTTGCAGAGCCCCTGATGGGCCTAAACAGTGGAAACCCCCAACAAGTGACCCCATTTTGGAAACTAGACCCATTAAGGAACTTATCTAGATGTGTGGTGAGCACTTTGAACCTTCAAGTGCTTCACAGAAGTTTATAACGTAGAGCCGTGAAAATAAAAAATCCATTTTTTTCCACAAAAATGATCTTTTCACCCCCAAATTTTTATTTTTACAAGGGTAACAGGAGAAATCATACCCCCACAATTGCTGTGCGATTTGTGCTGAGTACGCCGATACCCCATATGTGGGGGGGAACCACTGTTTGTGCGCATGGGAGAGCTCGGAAGGGAAGGAGTGCCATTTTGGAATGCAGACTTTGATGGAATGGTCTGCCGGCATCATGTTGCATTTGTAGAGCCCCTGATGGGCCTAAATAGTGGAAACCCCTCTCAAGTGACCCCATTTTGGAAATTAGACCCCCTAAGGAACTTATCTAGATGTGTGGTGAGCACTTTGAACCCCCAACCACTTCACAGAAGTTTATAAACGCAGAGCCGTGAAAATAAAAAATCCATTTTTTTCCACAAAAATGATCTTTTCGCCCCCAAATTTTTATTTTTACAAGGGTAACAGGAGAAATCATACCCCCACAATTGTTGTGCGATTTGTGCTGAGTACGCCGATACCCCATATGTGGGGGGGAACCACTGTTTGGGCGCATGGGAGAGCTCGGAAGGGAAGGAGTGCCATTTTGGAATGCAGACTTTGATGGAATGGTCTGCCGGCATCATGTTGCATTTGTAGAGCCCCTGATGGGCCTAAATAGTGGAAACCCCCCACAAGTGACCCCATTTTGGAAATTAGACCCCCTAAGGAACTTATCTAGATGTGTGGTGAGCACTTTGAACCCCCAACCACTTCACAGAAGTTTATAAACGCAGAGCCGTGAAAATAAAGTCTTTTTTATTTCCACAAAAGTGATTTTTTTAGATCCCAATTTTTAGACCCTCAAAGTTGGTAAATAGTGGAAACCCCTCAATTCTTGCTCTAACCCTAACCCCAACACACTCCTAACCCTAATCCCAACCCTAACCTTAATCCCAACCCTAATCCTAATTCTATCCCTAATCCTAGTTCGCCCTAACCCTAATTCTAACCCAAGCCCTAGCCCGAGCCCTAACCCTAGCCCTAGCCCTAACCCTAGCCCAACCATAACCCTAACTTAACCCTAACCCTAGCCCAACCCTAACCCTAGCCCTATCCCTAACCCTAACCCTAATGGAAAACTGAAAAAAAAATATTTTCTTTATTTCATTATGTTTTCCTATATAAGGGGGTGATAAATGAGGGGGTTATGTACTATTTTTTTTTATTTTGATCACTATGATTGTTTATCATAGTGATCAAAATAATGAATGGAATCTGCCAGCCGGAGCCGTCAGATTCATTCTCAAGATGGCGGCGCACATCGGAGGACGCCGGCGGGACGCAGGACCACCGGGAGGAGATGGAGGACCACAGAGAGGTACCGGGGGGGATCGGGGACCCTATTTCTCTCTCCTCTGATGTGCGATCACATCAGAGGAAAGAGAAATTTAATGCATAATCGCAGCTTTTTTTTTGCGGTCGCCGATATAGGGTTAATAACGGCGATTGCAAAAGCGGGGTCGGTAAAAACCGACCGATTCATGTTCTCTGGGGTCTCGGCTACCCCTGGTAGCCGAGACCCCGGAGAAAATCTGACACTGGGGGGGCGCTATGTATTTTCTGCACAGCGCCGTGAAATAACGGCGCTGTGGTTTTAGTACCCTTAATTACCGCCGTTAAAAGGCGTATCGGCGGTCGTTAAGGGGTTAACTAACAATTTTTATAATGTCCATAAAAGACCTAGATGGACAGAAAAGAGATCTACCGTATATAATAATAAACCTTGAAAAGTTTATCAGCGTTCCATTTAAAAACATGCAAATAATGTCTTAAAACAGGGAGTATCTCTAGGGACATGAACATGCCAGTTATAAATCAATAATACATACTGTATGAAAAAAGCTCCAAAACAGTTATTAGCATATATTAGACCCAGATTATATGAAAATAACCCACATAGAAAGAGAGCTTACTGTCATTTACTGTGAAACTACTGTACATCTGCAGTGTTACAAGCTGTGTGATAGTCTATAAAGAAAGGTGCATGTGGGTTTTCATAAATATCCAACACCCCTTACACCTATATCTATCTGCAAAAATAAAGGAGTCTCTAATATGGAGCGTAAAGGGCTGCCATTGATTTCATGAAATACCTGCTAAGAAGTCCAATTAACAGGTGCATAACCAATAGGTAGGTAGGAAAAAATATTATAATACAATGCTAGTGCATAGTCAAAAACCTATGTACAGTATATCCACATCCTATTCTCTTGGACTGCATATTGCCAGCTGCTATACCAACCCAAATAGCAGAACATAGTGCTTTAAAAATTGTACTATCTGCGGATGTAGTGCTGAATATGATTTAAATGATGATTGCAGATCACCGACATGAGAAAGTCCCGCTACCCCAATGTGCGTTTCACCAGATTCTGCTTATTCCTGGGGGCATGAAGAAGCAGAATGAGGCAAAATCCATTCAGGGATTCTGTCTGAATCATGTATTTCAGAGATTTCTATGGATAACCCTGGTGTACGCTCTCAGCGCATGATAAATGTAAGGTGAGACTTACTACGATAAACAATAAATCAACAGCAGGTCAAGAATTGCTTTTATTTATTTTTAACTCCATTCCTAGTGTGGTATCAGTGATTTAGGTGACTTTTTTCTTTGGATCAGCGATACCAGATTTATATTGCTTTTTATTTGGCTGCTGTCACATCCTAAAAGATGCTTTTTATTTTCAAAATAAAGTTTTTGCATCACCGTATTTTGAGAGCTATAATTTTTACATATTTCTGTAGACATAGTCATGTGAGGGCTTGTTTTTCGTGGGACAAGTTGTCGTTTTTATTCATACCATTTTTATGCACATGACATTTTTGATCGCTTTCTATTCACATTTTTCAGAAGCAGAATGAACAAAAAGCAGCAATTCAGGATTTTTTTTCATTCTATTTTTATGCTGTTCACCGTGTGGTAAAATTGATAACACAGCTTTATTTTTCGGGTCAGTACGATTACAGTGATACAAACATTTATATAAATGTGGTATGTTTTGTCGCTTCTACACAATAAAAAGAATTTTATACAAAAAATATAATTTTTGCATCGCTTTATTCTGAGTGCTATAAAAATTTTTTTTACCACTTATAGAGTTGCTTGGCAGCTTGCTATTTTAAAATGACTAAATGGAAGAAATACCTGCGCAAGTTGAGTTGTCCAGAATATGAATCGGACCACAGTCCTGCCTTACTGGTAGCGATGTAGCGAGCACACCGGGATAAACTGTGTGCGGTGGTGGACGTGCCACAGCGGTGTGATTTGGAGATGTGACACTAAAGAAAAGTCGCCCCAATAGGCGATGTGGTCGGGTAATCTCCAACGCTAGCAGCCGCTGGAGATGGAGATGAGTGGCGGCGTGCTCCGGCCGAGCGGCGCCGCCAGTATACAGCAGCTGTGGCGTGGAGGGGAGGGGGGGAGGCACACGCTCCCTTCCTTCCCTGGTGACGTCACCCAGCCTCGCCTCCCCCCCTCCCCTCCACGCCACAGCTGCTGTATACTGGCGGCGCTTCTCGGCCGGAGCGCGCCGCCACTCATCTCCATCTCCAGCGGCTGCTAGCGTTGGAGATTACCCGACCACATCGCCTATTGGGGCGACTTTTCTTTAGCGTCACATCTCCAAATCACACCGCTGTGGCACGTCCACCACCGCACACAGTTTATCCTGGTGTGCTCGCTACATCGCTACCAGTAAGGCAGGACTGTGGTCCGATTCATATTCTGGACAACTCCACTTGCGCAGGTATTTCTTCCATTTATTCATTTATTTTCTTTGCATTTCTGGGTAAGCACAGACCCAGTATATACCAGCAGCAGGTAATCCCCTATTATCCATAGCGTACAGACCAGGAAGCGCCAGTGTACACTTGTTACCTTATTTTAAAATGACATTTTCAGCTTTCATATTTTTATTTATATTAGCCTTTCTGATCGTGTTTTATTTCACTTTTTTCCTGCGATATGATGAAAAACCAAAGTTTTTTGCCATTTTTTTACTGTGTTCACTGAACGGGTTAACTATTGGGAAACATGTTTAGGTCAGGTTGTTCTGGACGCAACAATACTAAATGTGTGCACTTTTTTATGTTTATTTTTGTTTTTACATCATTCATTGCAATGCACCAGCATTGTAATGCATGAGGCCTGTGTGGTTAAACAGGCAGTTCTCCTGTTGCTCCCTGCAAGTGGCTAGGTGCAACAAACAGGCCATGCTACCTAGCACACCAGGAGGTAATGCTTGACCTCCGGGTGCCATGACAACCATCGACTCCCAGTGATTTTGCCACGGGAGTGCCGATGGAGGTAAATGAGAGAGCCTTTTCCCTCTCATAACTTTCTAAATGTTATGATCGCTCTCAATCGGGCCTCTGGAGGGTTAATGAGCCAGGGTTAGTCCTGGTACCATCCCTGCCTCTCATTACAGGAGCTCTTGTGGTGATCAAGAGGGTGGTGCTGATATTTTAGCACCTTCTGCACAATTGCGCTGTAATCGGTCTGTCAGATTAACCGATCACAGTGATGACATGGGTCCCTGCCTCTTCTTCCCGTGAAGCTCGGCTGTCAATGATGATGCCGAAACTGACACCTGATATGCTATGTCCATCATTTGTCGCAAAGGGGTTAAACAAAGTTAAAAACAATAAATTACAATTCATTTCTTTGCAATAAAATTCCTATCTGTCATATTCTACAATAAACCCTGACAGTTACATAATATATACAAATGAAGAAAGAGTCTAGTTTTTGGTAAAGTGCATTTTTATATTTTGTTGATAGCATTCCTAGGAATCCACAGTAGCTGTAAAGTAATCCAAAAGAGAATGTACAATCTTGAACACCATTGTATTGCTTTGTTATCTAATTAGGTCTAATATCATGCTGTGATTCATGTCCCATCAAACTTGTATAGGATTCAAAGCTCTGATGCAGTACTGCAGATCCTTTGGTCAGAATGAAAAGATATCATTAAATGGGGTTCCCACAAACAAAATACATTTTAATCTATAGATTTTGGAATAATAATAAAATTCACAACTGAATGTGTTAAAAAATGTTCTTGTGCTGAAGATAATCTAACAAATGTGCCCCTTCTACATTCTGTTATTTACTATATTTGATCATGCAAGGTTGCTCCAGTTCACGGTTGACACATACCAGAGATCATGGGAAGGAAGCAGAAGTCTTTTATGATAAGTGAGTATACAGATGAAACTGCTACTCTCTCAAGTAACACATTTTTCTGCCTGTGTATATCACAGGTGCAAGTGTTTCTGCTGAGTACCTAGCCCTCTGAGTTCAAGCTTACCAAAATGTATATACCAAAAATCAGGACATTTAGGCTCAGCTCTTCTGATTGCCTAGAACTGCCTGTAAAATCCAAATTTGTGTAAGCCCTACTCATTTTTTGTCAAGTTTGTAAGACCTAAATAGGAAATGCTGGCATAGATGTGTACTATCTTCAATTTAATTAACAACAAACATAAAGCAGCAAACTCCAAACATCCTTGCTTGAAATTAATTGGCAGTAAATATTGGGCCTAATGAATAGAGATGAGTGAATATTTCAATCATCGGTTCGGATTACGATCACCGATTTTTCAATATTCACAGATTTATTTGGCAAATATAGCCAAACTCTATTGGAGTCAATAGGAGTTAAAAACAAATGCATAAAGAACACAATTGCCGGTGTTTCTTTTGCTGTATAACAGTGTGGGAAACACCAGCACGGCGGTTCTGATTGGCAATAACGTTATCACCGGTAGATCATTACCACCGTCAAATTGCTGAGAGTCACACTGTCAGATGTCAGCGTGACCCCGCAGAGATACTGTGACTAACCCAGGTTATAGGAGTTCACCGTGAGACATTAAGCAGCGGTAGCAGATGCTGCTCAGTGTCTCTGCTGTATATCAGACTGTATGGCCGCATCATGCAATCATGCAGCCTGCCATCTAGATGCAGCAGAGGTTGACCCGTCATTGGATAAATGGATTATCATCTTCTCAGCGGACAGGTGAGAAATAGTGTTCTTTGTTATTTTAATTCTCTTGCATGGGACAATGGCATCACTGGAATGGGCGATGCAGTAAGTATAGTTTAATTAAGATTTATTAAAGGAGTCTGTGTCATTATTTAAAATAAAGGACTTTATTCTGGGTGTATGTGTTTTCATACAATACGACTACTATGGGTTCGTAATGGGGGCGTTTTATAGATGCCTCTCCATTACAAACCTCTGGCCTTGATGTCACCTGACAATATAAAGGTGACATCAACCCCCCAACTATTACCCTACTTGCAACTGCATCAGCGCAAGTGGGAAGAGCAAGGCTAAGTGCCAGAATTTGCACATCTTATAGATGCGTCTTCTCTGAGACAGCTGAAAGCTTATGTTTTTAGCCTGGGGGAGGGTAATATCCATGGCTCCTTCCTATGCTTTTAATATCAGCCCGCAGCTGTCTGCATAGCCTTTACTGGTTAATTATTATTAAAATGGGGGTATTTTAATAGCAAAAAAGGCTAAGTATACAGCTGTGAGCTGATATTAATAGCATGGGAAGCTCCATGGGTATTACCCCCTCTTCCCAGGCTATAAACATTGGCCCCCAGCCATTGACTTTCCCTATTTGTTTAAAAAAATGATGCAGGAGCCCATGCCAATTTTTTCAGAAAATTAATATTTTAATAATTAAATATATGTACAGTAATCTTCACATGCACTATACTAATTATATACGTCACTGACATCTATATATCTATCCAATGTGTATATACTGTATATCATCTATCTATTTACTATCTTGTTGGGTCCTGCGGTGATTATACTGTAGAAGGCTGCTGAATTACAAGCTTTTAATCTATCTATCTATCTTATCAAGTACCTACTTTAATACTACTTTGTCTACTTTAAAATACATAGGTGGCAACGCAATTTTTTTGCGGCACCTTTACCGAATTTTACTGACTTTTTCAGATTATAAGAAAAAATGCTTGTTTTTCCGGTCACGAATCTGAATGTGCCATATTCATGCCGAGTTTGGCGATAGTTTTTTGAGCATATTCACTCATCTCTACTAATGAGGGCACAGTATTTATAGATGGATATTCAGAGGGTCTTGCATTCAGCCATATATGCATTCAGGTCACAGGATATGGCACACATAGAAAAATCCAAATAAAATAGCGGGCATAGATTTTTCTTACAAATTCTGTGAAGGAAATTAAAGAAACACTCCCATCAAAGTGTTTCTCCTCTTAATATATTGCAGTCATCATATTATATAGAACTGTGTAACTACAATTGCTCATTTTATTTTTCTGGCCAGCTAATTCTTCTCTTTTCCTTTTCTCTATCTAGAAACAGGAAGTCTCTTGTCTCTGCAGTTATCATCTCTCTCTTCATCTCTTGACCAAGGTGCTGTTCTTCCCACCTGCCAGGGACTTTTGCAGTGACTGAAGAGTCATACAGGGAAAAATAAGAGTCAGTTATAAGGGGGCATAAAGGAGCACTTAGGAAGCAACCCAGGAGCAGACAAGGATGTCAGGTCTCCACCACAGCTCCAGCCGAAAACCTCCACCTGATGAAGACGGATCCTCCGTTGAAACGCTTTGTGGTTTAAACCCATCTCTTGTCTGAGTCTCCTTCCTGCGCTTCTAAGACCGTTTTCCATTTTTTCAATACAGGGAAAAATGACCTCCTGTTTCTACATAGAGCACAGAAGAATTCAGCTACTCAGTTTTTAATCATGTGACATCATAGACTAAAGGAAAAGAGAAGAATTAGCTAGATAGAAAAGCAAAATGAGTAATTGTAAGTACACGGTGCTATATAATATGATGACTGCAATATATTGAGAGAATAAAAATTTTTGATGGGATGAGTGCTTCTTTAAGGTGCTAAAATACAGAGTAGAGGTGATATAAAAATTAGCAGGACTTGGGTCACACAGGCACATCAGCAGTCTGTGTCTACTGGACCCAGAGACTTGTGAATCACTTCTTACCTATCAGAATTCCTGGCACCTCTACTGACTAAAAGTCCAACAGCATCATTCAGGCATAATGCACACATATTATGCTGGGATTAGTAATCAGAAGAGATGGTGAGTAGAGTTGAGCGAAACAGGTCGACCAGATTCATATGTCGCCGACTTATGGCAAAGTCAGGTGTCACCGACGGAAACCCGACCACAGCGTGAAGTCAGTCATGTGGTCGGCAAAACGAGCGCCAAAGTCGGATTTCTCAGAATGCTTGCACTTGACTTTTTTGAGCCACTGAGCAAGGACGTACACTGTGGGCAACAAGATGACATGTGCAGCGTCCGGGGAGAGAGAGATTTCGCGCACTTTAAAAAAGCGGTCCGGCATGTAGGTGTGTTTACTGTCCTCCACTCCCTGCCGACTTTGCTTCCCCATTGACTTGCATTGGGTTTCGGGTTTCAGTCGGACCTTCGACTTTTCCCGATAGTCGGACGATTTTGTTCGACTCGACTTTTGAGAAAGTCGGGTTTCATGAAACCCGACTCGACCCTAAAAAAGGCAACGTTGCTCATCTCTAATGGTGAGGATACTAGCTGTTAGGAGGCAGTTCGCAGAGCTATGGTCAAGCTACCACGGACTACCAACATGGCTGCAGAACCAGGGTTCTGCAAATCTTTTGGATCATCTCCAATATAGAGGTATTATTTTATAATAGCTTTTTCTAGGCGAGAATAAAATGCCTATTGTGGATTGTAAGCAATCTGTGTGCCTTTGTGGTAGTTATACAGGCAACACGTGCATAAAGCCCAAATAGAGAGTTATTCTGTCCCACTTACAATGTTGACCATGGTACTGAAATGGCAAGCATAGTTTAACTATTTCAGCTAAACAGACCACTTTAGGTAAAAATTCCAGCTGTTTTCAGTACCTTCCTGGACAATACTTGGCAATGTCAGATTACATCTATTTTGGAATAAATGTAATGGTTGTGAGTCCTGAAAAATTATAAGTCCTTTTCAATGCAAGATTACAGGAATTTTACTGTAGTAAAATTTGGCACTAAAGCCAATGTGTCAGCAGGATTTTGCTCAGTAAGCTACACTGTCAGGTAGGTGCCATTGTACTGATTAAAATAATACCTGAGTTGATGAAATCCGTCTTGTGGGTGTTGTTTAACCCCTTAATGACTAGGGGTATTTTTGGTTTTGCATTTACATTTTTCCCTCCCCTTTTTTCCAGAGCCATAACTTTTTTATTTTTCCATCAATATGGCCATGCGAGGGCTTGTTTTTTGCAGGACGAGTTGTACTTTGAATGACACCATTGGTTTTACCTTGTCTTGTACTAAAAAAACTGGAAAAAAATTCCAAGTGCGGTGAAATTGCAAAAAAAAGTGCAATCCAACACATGTTTTTTGTTTGGCTTTTTTGCTAGGTTCAATAAATGCTAAAACTGTCCTGCCATTGTGATTCTCCAGGTCATTACGAGTTCATAGACACCAAACATGTCTAGGTTCTTTTTTTATCTAAGTGGTGAAAAAAAGTTCCAAAGTTTGTTAAAAAAAAATACGCCATATTCCAAGACCCATACCGTCTACATTTTTCGTGATCTGTGGATGGGTGAAGGCTTATTTTTTGCGGGCCGAGCTGATGGCTTTAATGATTCCACTTTTTGTGCAGATACATTCTTTTCATCGCCCGTTATTGCATTTTAATGCATTGTCACAGCGACCATAAAAACTTAATTCTGGTGTTTTGAAATTTTTTCTCGCTAGGCCATCGGGTTAATGCTTTTTATTATAGATAGACCGTGTGATTGTGAACGCGACAATACCAAATATGTGCATGTGTGATTTTTTTTATTTGTTTTATTTTGAATGGGACGAAAGGGGGTGATTTAAACTTTTATGTTTTTTTCATATTTTTTAAAACATTTTTTTAAATTTTTTCATGCTTCAATAGCCTCCATGGGAGGCTAGAATGATCCCATAGTTGATTGGCGCTGCTACATAGTGGCGATGAGCAGATCGCCTATATGTAGCAGAATTACTGCATTGATATGAGTGCCAACCACCGGGTGGCGCTCATAGCAATGCAGCATCAACAACCATAGAGGTCTCCAGTAGACCTCTGGCTGTTATGTCAACGCATCGCTGACCCCCGATCACATGACGGCGGTCAGCAATGCACGCATTTCTGGCCGTGCGGCCAGCAGCGCTTCTTAAATGCCGCTGTCAACGTTTGACAGCGGCGTTTAACTAGTTAATAGAATCACGATCCACCTCCACCTGCGCCTATTGCAGGCACATGTCAGCGGTTCAAAACAGCTGACATGTCCTGGCTTTGATGCGGGCTCACCGTCGGAGCCCTCATCAAAGCAGGGAAGACATGCAATATTACCCGTCATTGAACGTTAAGGGGTTAATATTTATTTGTAGTTTTCAGTTAAATAGTTTCTCGTGCTTCGGGGTGGCCTGTGGGGGGCTTTAAATGGTGCTCTGCTTACATATTCATCTGTATGGGCTTATGACAGGTCACTGATCCTTCTGTGACCTGCCTGCTATTTTAGATACTGTATTTACTATTCTGGGGTTAGTAAAAAGTGCCTATTATTGCTCTATGCCTATTACTAGATTAAGGCCCGATGCTATCGCATCGAGAGGATAGTGACACACCTCTTGCCATGTTAACCCTCAATACACACACACCTCCTCAACACACACTCCTCTCACCTTTCACCATCTCCACTCACGTCCATTCACTCTTTCACTCCACATACGACCCTTTCTCTCACTCCGTCTCTCATACTCACACCGTCATCGTCGCTGCTCCACGATCCCCGACATCTTCTTCCGCCGGCGCCATCCTGGATCCCGACGTTGTCCACGCCGGCGACATGTTCTTGCGGCCATGCCATCTTGAGTATTCAGAAATCCTGCGAGTGGACATTAGTGGCTCACCATTGTCATTTTGAAACACGACTGCTACTTCACTGACAGTGGGATTATTGTAGCGTCGAGGGTCTTGAGTACGATCTTGTTTAATAGCCATAGTGATGTTTGGCATGACAGTTCCGTTTTGTAGAGATTTAATTTTTTCTTGTTCTTCCACATCACGTAACATTTGATAAGCTTCCACAAAAGGATTAATAGTTTGGATTTGAAGGGCAATAATGTTCATCAATGTAGGATGACATTTTTGATTTTCTTTACATCGTAAGCGTTGTTCGTTTGCGGTAGTGGTATCGAGGATGTAAAGTTGGGCAAATGCGCGTTGCTGGTCATCTGAGGGATGTAGTGTTCCAGTTCTATGATAGATCTGGCCATGTATGCGGAAACAGTATGGGCCATATCCAGGAGGTGGTGAAATATTTGCACCCATGGAGGCAAAAGCAAAGGAACTGTTAATACTTCGAATATTATCCATGAAATTTTTGCTAAATTCACTTTGCCCTTTCAGCAAACGTGTAAAGACATCAGGATATTGTAGTATGGGTACATGGACTTTACCCTTCTGACAGCAGAGCGTAAAGTTGTTATCAGAAGGTATCTCTGCTACAAAATGCAAAGCTTCGCAATGCTCACATACATTGGTCATGTCACCACAGCTGTGTTCGGTAATACTATTTTCATCATTAGTGAAAATGTGAGGTTGTATTAGAAGTGCATGTCCAACCGATGGGGTGCGCCTAGTTTTGAGACCAACGTATATTTGTCTTGGTTGCACTTTATGCGGGCTAACTGCAGCTTGTATGTGAAGAAACTGTGCGTTGGTATTGACTAATGGTGGTATTGATAGGGCAGAAACAGATTGCTGATTAGTTATGTCAGTGAACGGCATATAGGATGAAGTGTGGTAGTAACTTGTTCCACATGCTGATGTGGAAGCATCCTGTTGTGAGTCTACTAATAATGATGAGGAAGAAGCCGTCTGTTGTTGGCGGTGATGGCGTGTAGAGGCTTCTTCAGCCAATGTAATAGATTTAGAGTTAGGGGATTCGTGTGTGAGATGACGGCCTTTATAAGCCTTAATCTTGTCAAGTCGATGCTGTTTTTCCTCAGGAGTCTCATTAGCATGGCGTTGTTTTTGTCGTAGTGCTAAAGCTGCTTTCCTTTCACTGGCATTGGCATACTGTGCATCGGTATTGAATGGTGGTATTGATAGGGCAGAAACAGATTGCTGATTAGTTATGTCAGTGAACGGCATATGGGATGAAGTGTAGCAGTAAATTGTTCCACAAGCTGATGTGGAAGCATCCTGTTGTGAGTCTAATAATAATGATGAGGAAGAGGCCGTCTGTTGTCGGCGGTGACGGCGTGCAGAGGCTTCTTCAGCCAATCTTATGGATTTAGAGTTAGGGGATTCGTGTGTGAGGCGACGGCGTTTATAAGCCTTAATCTTCTCAAGGCGATGGTGTTTTTCCTCAGGAGTCTCATTAGCACGGCGTTGTTTTTGTCGTAGTGCTAAAGCTGCTTTCCTTTCACTGGCATTGGCATACTTTTTGTTATGACTCATGTTGGCACAGGTAAAGGAGTCTATTTGGCAGTTATCTGGCAAATAAGAAGGCGTCCTGGAGTATTGTAGAGTAAACAGATACTAATTGACCCTGTAATTGCCCAGCAGTAGTTATGAAGTGGTAGTGGCAAATTGGCCCTGTAGTTAGACACCGGCAGAGGAGCAAGGCAGCAGTAGTTATGGCGGTAGAGGCAATTTGGCCCTGTAATTAGACACTGGCAGAGGAGCAAGGCAGCAGTAGTTATGGCGGTAGAGGCAAATTGGCCCTGTAATTAGACACCGGCAGAGGAGCAAGGCAGCAGTAGTTATGGCGGTAGAGGCAAATTGGCCCTGTAATTAGACACAGGCAGTGAACAGTCAGAGGAGCAAGGCAGCAGTACTTATGGCGGTAGAGGCAAATTGGCCCTGTAATTAGACACCGGCAGAGGAGCAAGGCAGCAGTAGTTATGGCGGTATTGGCAAATTGGCCCTGTAATTAGACACCAGCAGAGGAGCAATGCAGCAGTAGTTATGGCGGTAGAGGCAAATTGATCCTGTAATTAGACACCGGCAGAGGAGCAAGGCAGCAGTAGTTATGGCGGTAGAGGCAAATTGGCCCTGTAATTAGACACCGGCAGAGGAGCAAGGCAGCAGTAGTTATGGCGGTAGAGGCAAATTGGCCCTGTAATTAGACACCGGCAGAGGAGCAAGGCAGCAGTA
Organism: Dendrobates tinctorius; assembly: GCF_039654945.1. Taxonomy (NCBI): domain Eukaryota; kingdom Metazoa; phylum Chordata; class Amphibia; order Anura; family Dendrobatidae; genus Dendrobates; species Dendrobates tinctorius. The sequence goes on from NW_027361676.1 coordinate 31,368,978, forward strand.
GTTATGGCGGTAGAGGCAAATTAGCCCTGTAATTAGACACCGGCAGAGGAGCAAGGCAGCAGTAGTTATGGCGGTATAGGCAAATTGGCCCTGTAATTAGACACCGGCAGAGGAGCAATGCAGCAGTAGTTATGGCGGTAGAGGCAAATTAGCCCTGTAATTAGACACCGGCAGAGGAGCAAGGCAGCAGTAGTTATGGCGGTAGAGGCAAATTAGCCCTGTAATTAGACACCGGCAGAGGAGCAAGGCAGCAGTAGTTATGGCGGTAGAGGCAAATTGGCCTTGTAATTAGACACCGGCAGTAAACAGGCAGATGACCAAAGCAGCAGTAGTTATGGTGGTAGAGGCAAATTAGCCCTGTAATTAGACACTGGCAGAGGACAAAGGCAGCAGTAGTTATGGCGGTAGAGGCAAATTAGTCCTGTAATTATACACCGGCAGAGGAGCAATGCAGCAGTAGTTATGGCGGTATAGGCAAATTGGCCTTGTAATTAGACACCGGCAGTAAACAGGCAGATGACCAAAGCAGCAGTAGTTATGGCGGTAGAGGCAAATTAGCCCTGTAATTAGACACTGGCAGAGGACAAAGGCAGCAGTAGTTATGGCAGTATAGGCAAATTGGCCCTGTAATTAGACACCGGCAGAGGACAAAGGCAGTAGTTATGGCGGTATAGGCAAATTGGCCCTGTAATTAGACACCGGCAGAGGAGCAAGGCAGCAGTAGTTATGGCGGTAGAGGCAAATTAGCCCTGTAATTAGACACCGGTAGAGTAGCAAGGTAGCAATAGTTATGGCAGTACAGGCAAATTGGTCCAGTAATTAGACACCGGCAGTAAACAGGCATAGGACCAAGGCAGCAGTAGTTATGGTGGTACAGGCAGTGCCAAGCGTCCGCACAGCAAGTCGGCATGAGGTAAATGACGCAATTTCACGAATGCAAGATGGCGTCGGCGAAATCTCGCGAGATTTCGCCGACGTCGTTAACACCTCTTGCCATGTTAACCCTCAACACACCACACCGCCTCAACACACACTCCTCTCACCTTTCACCTCCACTCATGTCCACTCTTTCACTCCACATACGTTCCTTTCTCTCACTCCGTTTCTCATACTCACACCGTCATCGGCGCTGCCCCGACATCTTCCTCCGCCGCCGCGATCCAGGATCCAGACGTTCTCCAGGCCGCCGACATGTTCTTGCGGGACGCCATCTTGGATTTTGTGAAATCCCGCGATATTCAAGATGGCGTCGCCGCAACAAGATGTCGCTGGCGTGGACGACATCGGGATCCAAAAAGATGGCGTCGGCGAAATCTCACGAGATTACGCCGACGCCATTTTGGATCCCGATGTCGCCCACGCCATCGACATGTTCTTGCGGGACGCCATCTTGGATTTCGTGAAGTCCCGCGATATTCAAGATGGCGTCGCCGCAACAACATGTCGCTGGCATGGGCGACATCGGGATCCAAAATGGCGTCGGCGTAATCTCGCGAGATTTCGCCGACGCCATCTTTTTGGATCCCGATGTCGTCCACGCCAGCAACATGTTGTTGCGGCGACACCATCTTGAATATCGCGGGATTTCACGAAATCCAAGATGGCGTCCCGCAAGAACATGTCGGCGGCCTGGAGAACGTCTGGATCCTGGATCGCGACGGCGGAGGAAGATGTCGGGGCAGCGACGATGACGGTGTGAGTATGAGAAACGGAGTGAGAGAAAGGAACATATGTGGAGTGAAAGAGTGAGTGGACATGAGTGGAGGTGAAAGGTGAGAGGAGTGTGTGTTGAGGCGGTGTTGTGTGTTGAGGGTTAACATGTGCGTGTGTGTGGTGACGACACCGGTTACAACTGGACGGAAGTTGTTACAACCGGAAGCTGGTTAGGGCATTTATTATTATAGATATTGTGGGGTAAAAAAAAATTAACTTCAAAATGGCGCCATTTTGCAGGAGAAAAAAAAATTGCCTATAGCAAAATGTTGGCAGCTGCGCCTCTTGCGCAATAGCATCTAGCGGAATGTGATAACTGCTACTGCGCAGACGACTATGCCGGTGCCATTTTGATGAAGTTACTTTTTTTTAACCCCACAATTGTACATGCATTATGTAAAATATGGGGCAGGTCACTGAAGGATCAGTGACCTGTCATAAGCCATACAGATGAATATGTAAGCAGAGCACCACATAAAGACCTGCCCAAAGGCTTCCCCAAAGCCCGAGAATCTCATTAACTGAAAACTACAAATAGGATGGATTTCATTAGACAAGGTATCATTTTAATCAGCATATCTGCGTTGACCTGACAGTGTCTGTAGTATACTTACCAAAATCCTGCTGACAGGTTTGCTTTAAAAGCATACAGTAACAGTCATTCTATCTGCACTTAAACCACTCCTACTGATTTAAGATAATTCCTCACTGCTTAGCAATGTTTCTCTTTAAATTAGGTTTCAATATATTTATGGTGCTACAATAGCTGCAATAATTTTTAGAATTGTAGAGTGTAACTCATTGTTTCCTATTGGTGAGATATTGAACTTTATTATATTTTTTCATAAAGGAGACACAGTAACACAAAACACCTATTTTCCTTAAGAAAAGAACAAGTCAAAGTCTGCAAAATTACCTTAATATATTTAGAAAGCTTACATTATGTTGTACACTGGACCTAGGCAGATTGCTCACTGGCCTCAATCAATTTAAATGAAACTAAGCTGTTAATGTCTCAACCCACGTTCTTCCAAGTGAACAGTTTGGGCACAGTTTCTGAAATGTTAACCCCACTTCAACAGACCAACAATAAAGTCGTGAGCCATGACTTAGGCTATGAACTAAGCGCGTGTTAGGATAATGTTATCTTAATGCTGGTAATTAAATCAGTTATACCTGATTATACATGCCACAATTAGCCATCTACATAATTAAATGGCAATTATACTTGCTTCAGGTGAGAGCTAATAATAGTGACAATCTAGACACAGTTAATTCACCGTGCCATGTTACGGTATATTGTATACATTTCTACTGATGTTTTTATTTCCTAACTCTATATAGAAGGAATTGCCTTTTATCTTTAAACATCAAGATTCTTTGAAGAAATAAAGTAAACAGTAGTCATCATTTTGATGCTTTGGACAGCTGACATGTGCCCGGAACAGCCGCGAGTGGAATCGCGATCCACCTGCGGCTATTAGCCCATTAAATGCCACTGTCAAACTCTGACAGCAGCATTTATTAATAATAATAATAATAATAATAATCATTTTATTTATATAGCGCCAACATATTCCGCAGTGCTTTACATTAGAGAGGGGACTTCTACTGACAATAGACATTACAGCATACAAATAAATACATAGATCCAAACAGATACCAAGAGGAATGAGAGCCCTGCTCGCAAACTTACAATCTATAAGGAAAAAGGGGAGAAACGAAAGGTAGATGGTAACAATTGCTTTTATTGTTTGGACCAGCAATAGTGTAAGAATCGGGTGTTCCTGTGATGCTGCATGAATCAATGTGCCTGCCCTTCCACTTAACTTCCTTCCATTCCTGGTGGGTTTTTTTTCTTCTCAATCCGGATGGTTTGCCATTCAGTCCTCTAAGGAGATGTAGATCTACTATTTGAAATATATCTAATATATTCTACAGTATATGATTTATATTATTATTTTTATATGATCATATTTAGTCATACCATTTTGGAAGCTAGAGCCTTCAAATAATGTACCTAAATGTGTTTTGAGCACCTGGAATCTCAAGCTGCTTCACAGAAGTTTATAACGTGGAGCAGTGAAAATAAAAAAAAATATCACACTTTTCCCACAAAAATTATTTTCATAAACTAAGCATGAGAAAATAGATGCAAAAATTTGTTCAATTTGCTCCAATACCCCATATGTGGTTGAAAACTACTTTTGAGGCACAGTGCAAAGCTTAGAAGGGAAGAAGCGCCATATTGGAGTTTACATTTTGCTGAACTGATTTGAAGGTGCATTTCACATGGCAAGAGCCACTGGGGTGCCAGAACAGCAGTACACCCATAAGATAGCCCATTTTACAAACTACACCTCTCAATGAATTCATCTACGGGTGCAGTGATCATACTGACACCACAGATGAGTCACCATTTTATACCAATGGGCAATGAAGAAAAAATTAATTATCTTTTTACCACCCAAATTTTGTTTTAGACCCAGATTTTACACTTTCACATTGAGAGATGGCTAAAAATGGCACCAAAATGTGTTCCACAATTTCTGTTGAATGAAGAAATACCGCAAATGTGGCTGTTGTACAGTGCTACTTAGCCATACAGCGAGACTCAGGAGGGAGGGAGCGCTATTAGCAAGTAGTGCTCAGTCCCTCCTGAGTCTCGCAGTATAGCTAAGAAATTCTGTTTTACAGAAGGCATCCTGGAGCGCAGGAAAAAATTGCGGACTCCAAATACAGTGCCCTTAAATGCTAGAAGAGCAGAATCCCCCCTCTCAAGTAACCCCATTTTGGAAATTATACCCCCTTGGGAATTTACTACAGGTATCATGACTATTTTGACTCCATGGAAGTTTTCCAGAAGCAACCAGCAGTGGATGTTGCTGAGTGAAAATTGCAAACTGCAATTGTAGTGACTATGTTGTGCCCAGCTCATGCACCAGTAAATTAGGCGGGCTCTCAACACCACAGAAATGCCAAACATGTGGAAGCTATAAGTGGTATAGGCATACTCGGGCTCAGAAGGGAGGGGGCATTTGGATTTGGAAGCACAAAATTTGCTGAATTTCTTTTTGAGGGGTGGGAGAGGAGCCATTTCACTTTTCCAGAGCCTTTGCGATATCAGTAAGGAAGAAACCTCCTATATTTCTGTTAACAGATGAAGGACGTGAGTGGGGACTTGTTTTTTTGTGGATTGAGTTGAAGCCTTTATTGGGAACATTTTACATAACAATTTGGATTACATTTATCTGGTACTCTACGCTGAGCACTTATATGGGGGTTTCCTTTTAAATCTTTGAGTGGTGTAATTCAGATGAAACCCACTCACTATAATGAGGCAGCAGAGTTACTCTGGACTCCGTCTGGCCTCTGTTCAGCGGTATCCTTTTTCTTCAGAGGTGCAGAAAACAGCACTTTAAGGCACTCCCAATAAAAATATGGACACCACCGGATCTTAGTTACTATGGTGTTTACAGTGCCTTCATCTGCCTCATTATAGGGAATATTCCAACGGGGATTCTGTATGAATCACATATTTCAGAGCTTTAAATGTAAACCCTGATGTAAGTGCTCAGCGCAGTGCACCGGATAAATATGAGCCTTACTGCAATCTTTGGAAGGATGAAAAAATTAACAGCAGGTTAAAAATTGGTGTTATTTATTTTTTATGCCGTTCCTCTTGCAGTTTAATTGATTAGATGACTTTATTCTTCGGGTCGGTGCAATTACAGAGATACCAGATTTAGATTGGGTTTTTATGTTTGGCTGCTGATACACAGCAAAATATACCCTTTTTTTAAAAAAACTAGTTTTTCACATTGCCATATTTTGAGAGCTATAATTTTTCTATATTTCTGCTGGCAATCATGTTATGACTTGATTTTTGTGTGACTAGTTGATGTTTTTACTGATACCATTTTCAGGAACATGACTTTTTTTAACACTTTTTTTAACACTTTCTATTCCGATTTTTGCAAGGCAGAATGAACAAAAGAGAGCAATTCAGGAATTGTTTTTTGGGATTCTTTTCAATGTGGTTCTGCATGTGGTAAAATTTATAAGGAAGCTTTATTCTTCAGTTCAGCATGATTATAGCAATACCACATTTTCATTTTTTTGATGTTTTGGCGCTTTTACACAATAAAAACTATTGTATAGAAAAAAAAAATTTTTTTGTATCACTTTAATCTGAGAGCTATAACGTTTTTTATTTTTCAGCTGATGGAGCTGTATGGCACCTTGATATTTGCAGGACAAGATGATAGTTTCAAAGATACCATTTTTATTTACATTTGTCTTTTTGATTGCGTTTTATTCCACTTTTTTCGGCGTTATGATGATAAAGTATTGTTTTTGCCTCATTTTTCTTTTCTTTCGGTGTTCACTGAATGGGTTAACTAGTAGGACAGGTTTATAGATTGGGTCATTCCAGATGCGGTGATACCAAATATGTGTACTTTTATTGTTTTTTTTTCAGAATATTTATTTAATGGTAAGATATATTTTTATTTTTTTTACCACATTGTAATTTAAAAAAAAAAAATTTACAATTTTTTTCACTTTTTTTCCTTTTGCTTAGTGCCACTATGAGACTTTCACACTTTCTGCAGTCTGCTCAGTTATAAGGTATAGCAATGCAGGAGCATTGCTCCACCCATGGAGGAGGTCACGCCATTCAGTGTCCCAGATGCCCGATCAGACTAGGTAAATAAGCACTGGGTTCATTATATTTTAAAGGCTACTTGGCTATCTCTGTGGTTTCTTTAGGATTGATATCCTTGTTGATTTAGACATCACTTATATGGCGATATTGAGATTATAGCCACAGTACTATTTGAATCCCCTTTACTTTGATATTAATTATATACAGTAAATATTTATATTGGGATGGTGGTTATTTGTGTCTATAGCTGCTACTTTAGGGTTTAGCCCTGTATGACTTTGCTATTGGGTAATTAATTGACCATAAGTGCATCTATATATTTAAGAAAAAAGGGGGGGAGGGGGGAGGAGGGGTTTTATGCATAGGTCATTAATCCAAAATTGATAAGAATAATTCTCTTTTTCACACAAATGCGCAAAGGCAACCATATAAAACTAATGTCACGTGCTGAAAGCCAGTGGATATTTGTATTGGACACTTTAATACCAAAAGGGTTAAATAGTGAAATCAAACTTTTTGGTTTCTATTAAGCGGGTTAGGTGGAACCCAACTTAAATGGCGGGACTGTATAAATATTCCTCTAATGGTGAGGGGGACCATCCCTGAGGAAGAAGACAGTTAGTCTTTGAAACGCGTTGGAGGTATTCTGGTTCCTGCCGCAACCATTAGCTAGCGAAGCCAGTGGTGTCAAGTGCTGACTTACGTCATAAAGGTCCTGGACGGCTGGAGCAACTAACAGATGCCAGGAGCACGGGAGACCACTCACGGCCGCATCCAAGCTGGAGGACACAGACAAGAGGCTGTCACCGGCCGGGACAGCCCTTGCATCTAACTAATTTTTCTAGTTTATACGCTGCGATCTACAGTGGCATTTTTTATTTTTTTATTTATATCGCCTATTGGAAGGAGGATTATTCATCACACCACTCCTACAGGTACTGCTCCCTAATTATTAAGCCTATGTTTTTGGTGCTTTATTTGGTGCTTTATTTTTTAATGTGTAGCTACTGGACTATTTGACTGTGAACAGCGTCCTTTGCGCTAACAAAACCATCTTTACTAGCACTGCTTTTTGTTGGTTAAACATATGATTTTGGTGCTTGAGATTTTATCTTTTGAGTACTGGACTATCTGAGTGTGAATCGTGAACTTTGGATTTATAACATCTTGAACAACATTTTAGCACATCGGTATTTATGTGAAAAAGAGAATTATTCTTATGGATTTTGGATTAATGACCTATGCTTAAAACCCCTCCTCCCCCTTCCCCTCCCCTTTTTTCTTCCATATGAGTATTCTATGCACACACTTCTCTTTTGATGATTGATTTATTTCTTTTGACATTTTGTGATGAGTGTCTTAGTGACTGCTACTGGAATACTCTTTCTGCACAGATGCGCCACTGATCTCTATTCTGTACATCTATATATTTATTGTTGACTTTGAATTTGAATTGCATTTAAATAGCCTCCTACTGGTCATTTTTGTTATTTTAATCATATTTTAATATATATCAATAAAATATATCATTTTAATATAGTTTTGCTGGGTCTCTTTTTTCGGCCACAATATGATATAAGTTCGAAACCTGTTTTTGGATTTATGCTATGAAGTGCCAGTTCGTTTATTACATGGACTAATTTTGGTATATATATTGCCTTACGGGTCTGGGCCTGCATGGCAATGGTTAAAGCTGCCAGCCAATCAGAGGCTGGCAGCTGACATCATTGTCATTCGCCGGCGAGTGCGCGCCAGGTAAGGAAAAAGGGTTTTTTTTCAATTGAAAGCGGCAAACTGCGCAATGTGTTTTACCGGCAGGATGGAGACACATGGACCATGTGTCTCCATCCTGCCCTGGGCAGAATGGAGGCACAGGGCATAATAGAGACAGTGGACAGGATTGGAGACAGGGGGCCGGATTGGAGATGCATGGGGCAGGATTGGAGACACGGGGGCAGGATTGGAGATGCATGGGGCAGAATGGCGACACGGGAATAGGATTGGAGACACGGGGGGCAGGATTAGAGATGCATGGAGCAGAATGGTGACAAGGGCAGGATTGGAGACATGGGGACAGAATGGAGACGAATGGGGCAGGATTGGAGACACATGGGCCAGGATTGGAGATGCATGGGGCAGGATTGGAGATGCAGGGGGCAGGATTGGCGACACAGGGGGCAGGATTGGAGATGCAGGGGGCAGGATTGGAGACACGGGGCTGGATTGGAGATGCAGGGGGCAGGATTGGAGATGCAGGGGGCAGGATTGGAGATGCGGGGGCAGGATTAGAGATGCGAGAGCAGGATTGGAGATGTGCTGTCAGGATTGGAGACAGATGGCAAGATGATGGGGCTTGTAGACAGATGGGGCAGGATTGGGGAGGGATGGGGCAGGATGATGGGGCAGGATTGGAGACAGATGGGGCAGGATGGAGACAGATGGGTAAGGATTGAGACAGATGGGGCAGGGTCATAGGGCAGGATGGAGACAGATGTGGCAGGATCATGGGGCAGGATGGATACGATGGAGACAGATGGGGCAGGATGGTACATCACATGGGGCAGAATGGATACTGATAAGGACAGGATGGGAGAACATATGGCTGAAGCCAGGAATGACATATGGGGGCCAGGATATTCTGTAGGGGCTAATTAAGGGATTATCTATGTAGCAAGGTGGATATTAAAACAACCTTTATTCAGTAATCCTGTAACTCATTGTTGTAATTTGGTGCACATTACTTAGAATGCCACATTCATGATGCTGCTTACATCCCACTGACAAGGCTTGTTCAGTGCAGTGGTTGCTCTTTTGGTACTCATAGGTGGATCTATAGGCATTGACCTGATTTACAGTCATATTACTATACATTGAGACTTGTTTCCACCAGGTGTTCTATATGTTTGCAATAGCACTTGGAGCACTTTACATTATGAGGTCTGATGAATAGTATATACATGATCTAATTTTAAATGGTACAAATAAGTGGTGCATATAAGAAAAGGATGTTATACCCATACATGTTATTATGACGAACTAGGGCAAGTGGATGGCATATCCTATGGGAAACTATTGTCATTTTGCTATCAGGTCATATTAATATTGAGAATCTGAGAGGCCAGTAATACTTTTTAACAACCCCCCTTTTTCTGTTTGTTGGTTATAGGCCACTTCCTTCACTGTGGTACCCCTTTGTTTTTGTTGTTTGATTAATTTGGTTTTTTACAACTTTACCTATTTAAAGGTTAAATTTTAATATCCACCTTGCTACACAGATAATCTATTTTGTGGATTGTTCTATACCTGCTTTATATGCTAATTAAGGGATATTATTACTGCAGTGATATATTTATTTTATTTTTTGAGGATACTATTTTAAATGGGGGGAGGTCCTTTTAGGGTATGTTCCCACGTAGCGTTTAAAACCGGACTCCTTCCCAGAAAACACGTGTTTTTTTCCGTGTATTTTCTGCGCAATTTTTTCACGGTTATTTTCGCGTTTTTGCTGCGATTTTCGCATGCAGAATTCAAGCACTTTCCAAGCGATTTGAAGCATCGCTTGGAAAGTGATTGACAGGATGGTCACACTCGTCAAACATAGTGTTTGACAAGTGTGACCAACTTTTTACTATTGAGGTTCCCTATGCAGCATCAATAGTAAAAGATAGAATGTTAAAAATAATTAAAAAAAAATAAAAATTGGGTTATATTCACCTTCCGGCATCCTGCGCAGCCTTCCCGGGCCTCAGCGATTCTTCCGTTCCCAGTAATGCCTTGCGAGACCTTTGATGACGAGGTCTTGCGATACTGTAGCGGTCTCGCGTGACTTCACGTCATCACAGGCCCTTGCCGCTACCGCAAGGCATTACTGGGAACGGAAGCATCACTGAGGCCCGGGAAGGCTGCGCGGGACGCCGGAATGTGAATATAACCCGATTTTTTATTTTGTATTCTTTTTTTACAGGGATATGGTACCCAGGGCCTGGAGGACAGTCTCCTCTCCTCCACACCGTGGGTACCATCCGCACATGAGATGCTCACTTTGCGCATGGTGGGCATAGCCACATGCGGGAAGTAAGCGGATCTCATACATTCCTACAGGTGCGGAATCGCGGCAATTCTTTGCAGAATCGCAGCGATTCTGAAAAAAGAATGAGCATGCTACGTTTTTTTCCGCAATGTGATTCCGCTGCGGAAAAAAATGCAAAATTAGCACAGCATGTGCGGAATGCCATAGGAATGCATGGGTGCATTCAGTATTAGTTTTTTAAGCGTTTTCGCGCTGAAAATCGTGGCAAAAACGCTTAAAAAAATGCAACGTGGGCACACAGCCTTACTGTGCAGAGCGACACTGTCGCTTTTTTCTTCATCTGGTGTAGTTTAGAAATTAGGATAAAATTAAGTAATGTGTTCTACAAGTGGTGCTGTAGATAACTGTGTTATTTCCTGCAGAGACGAGCCCTGTCTGGAAGCCGTGATGGCAGTCTGTGTTGGATGAAAGATGAAAAGCAAAGATGAAGGACTTCACCTAGAGACGTCACTGGTGAGTCAGTGTGCTACCTGTACATTGACACTATACACTGCATACGATATACAGCGGTCCTGGGTATAATGTCACCAGTGATCACTGTATTACCTATACATTATATACAGAGCTCCTGTGTATAATGTCACCGGTGATCACTGTATTACCTGTACACAGACACTGCATACTAAATACAGATCTCCTGTATATAACTGCACTTATGGTGATATTAGCATTGTGCTTTTTTTTATTAATGATCAGTATTGTAGTATTCAGTCACTATGTGGTGGTAATATGTGGTCCGGCCATGGTGTGGCCATATTTGTTCCTTGTATGTGCTATTATTCAGTCACTGTGGTGGTAATATGTTTTCTGGTCATAGTGCAATGGTATTTGTCCCTTGTATGTGGTATTATAGATCACTATATGGTGGTAATATGGTGTCTGGTCATAGTGCAGTGGTATTTGTCCCTTGTATGTGGTATTATAGATCACTATATGGTGGTAATACGGTGCCAGGTCATGGTGCGATGGAATTTGTCCCTTGTATGTGGTATTATTGATCATTTTAAAAATTGAAAATAAATAAAAATATACCAAAATTGTATTGGATATTTTGACAAATGTTTAATAGGTTAGAATAGAGTAGGGTGTGGCCAAAAGAGTCTCCCTTGTCATGGTGGCGGTGGCTTAAAAAATCTTTTGGCTAAAACAAAATTTGCTATATGCTATATGTGTGATCTGGTGATGGGAGCTGTTAATGTGTGATTGGTGAGAAGTGGAGTTTTTCCAAGAGAGAGCAGAGAGACCGATGGGGCTATGGACAGCTTGAGGGGTGGAACCTGGGCAAAGTCTCAAGGGGGCCCTGGAAATTTTGCCAGTATGGTGCCCCGAAATTCCTAGTTGCAGCCCTGCCTGTGTGCACACGGGCAATGTTTGCTCCCAGGAAGGTGCGGAGGCAGGACAAAGCAGGAAGAATATCCATTGTTCTTACAGCATTTGTTACACTAATACTAAGCACTAATTTATAAGATTTATCAAAAGCTTTATCCACAAGTAATTTATGTCAGCAAAATTGCCCCAAATCCTACACTCTGAGTACTGCTGATATATCCAAGTTGTCTGCCCCCTGTGCCATGGTCATAAATGCAGAAACATTGCGTTTTTCCACATTTCGTCTTTAATATATATATTTTTTGTTGTTAACATTCTGCTCCGATTATTGGGTCTTTGCTGTATTTTTTATGTTTTCCAGTGTATGTATTTTTGGTGTAGATTTAATGCTGGGATTCTCCACTCTAAGCACCATTTTGTGTTTTTTTTGGGGGGCTGCCCTGGAGTGGTGCTTCTAACCTAAGGTCCCTGCCCTTCTCCTATACTCCCTGCTGCCGTCTTCACCTTTTATCAGAGCCATCTTGTTACTGCAACTTCTGTCTGCAGGAAGTCAGAAGTAGCAGAAACACTCTATCAGGCCACATTCACACGTTAAGTATTTTACCTCAGTATTTGTAGGCCAAACCCAGGATTGGAACAATCAGAGGAAAAGTAAAACAGAAAAACATCACCATTTCTGGATTTCTAACCCACTCCTGATTTGACCTTACAAATACTGATGTAAAATACTTACCAAATACTGAAAGTGTGAATGTGGCTTTTGGCTGGTTTCACACATCCTAATATATCTGGTACCATAAAAACAGGTACTGGAGAAATCTGTGTCCGTGTGTGTAATACGTGTGGCAACTGTGTGCCGCTCGTGTGCCGCATCAGTACCACACGGACATCCACTGGGGAAGAAACTATACAGAAAGCACTGTCCCCAGCCAGGGGCACACCTAAAATGAAGCAAGTTGATCACTTTGCCTCAGGTGGCATTGAGTCCCTGAAGACAAGTGTAGAGATCGATGTTTCAAATACATTCCTATTTAAAAGTGTATGTATTTTACATGTGCGTCAGGTTAAGCTAGTAAAGCGTAAACCAGATTTATTTGTACTGATTTTACTATGGGGGGGCATTTTGCAGTTCGCCTCAGGTAGCAGAGAGGCTAGGTTCACCCCTGGCAAGGAGATAACCATGTATTAAGAAATGAAGATCAATCTTGGAGGAACAAGAAGCAAATTTCTCTGGTAAGACATATTATAAAATTGCTTATTCTCATGCGTACATTTGATTAATGAACTTAAAATTAAAACGAAGGCTACTCTTTAAAAGGAGTTTGTCACCACTAGAGATGAGCGACTTTGCCTTTTTTAGGGTGGAGTCGGGTTTCATGAAACCCGACTTTCTCAAAAGTCGAGTCGAACGAAATCGGCCGACTATAGGGAAAAGTCGTGAAATAAGAAAAACAATGCAAGTCAATGGAGAGAAAAGTCGGCAGTGAGTGGAGGACTGTAAACACACCTGGCATGAATTTTAACCCTAGAGGCGGTGAAATCTCTCTCTCTTCTCTCTCTCTCTCTTCCCTCTCTCCCTCTCCCTCTCTCTCTCTCTCCCACTCCAGCTACGCTCCCGCTACGCTTCTCTCATTGGCTGAAAAAAGTCACGTGCAAGCATTCGGCGAAACCTGACTTTGGCGCTTGGGTCACCGACAGCATGGCCGACTTCACACTGTGGTCGGGTTTCAATTCATGAAACCCGACTTTGGCGAAAGTTGGCGACTAGAGTTGAGCGAAACGGGTCGAACAATTTCAAAAGTCGCCGACTTTTGGCAAAGTCGGGTTTAATAAGGAAAAGCATACAGTATAAAACAAAAAGCGAATAATAAGTACTAAAAGAGACAAACAGTACATTTAACACAGTGCGAATAGTGCATGGTGATGAGTAGAGTTGAGCGAAACGGGTCGAAAAATGTCAAAAGTCGCCGACTTTTGGCAAAGTCGGGTTTCATGAAACGAAACCCGACCCTAGGATGAGGTCGGCCACGAGGTCGGCGACTTACGCGCCAAAGTCGCGTTTCAAAAGTTTGTTTAGCGCTCTTTTTCAGCCAATCAGGATCTACGGACACTGTGGGCAATGTGATGACATAGGCAGGGGTCACCACCATCTTTCAGAAGGGCATGCAAGTGATTGGCTTGCTTTGGTGGGCATCACAAGGGTTATAAAAGGGCGTGCACGCCGACCGCCATCTTACTTCTGCCGATCTTAGCATAGGGAGAGGTTGCTGATTCTGTAGGGAGAGCGTTAGGCAGGGAAGAAGACAAAAAAACTGCTTCTGCTGCTAGCAATTTTGCCTGTGCAACACACCAGTCACTGTGTGTGCAGTGCAAGGGGAGGCTATATTGTGGTGGATCAGCGGTGTTGGTTGTTAGGCTGCCTTCTAAGGCTTCCTGACAGCTGCATTGCTGTTTCCCCACTGCTCTGCAAACTGCTTTTTTAAAAGCAATCCCAATTTTTTTTTTATCCTGCTAAGGTACTGAGCGTGCATTTATTCACACCATACAGCGGTGTACGCTCCTCACACAGTACCATGTAACGGCTGTTATCACAGCCACAGTGAAGCTATCTGTGTGTCACTGTGGAAGGATAAGTGGAGGACTTGTTCCGTTCTTACAGACCTACACTCTAGGGAGATTCCTATTCTGCCCAATTCTACAGTTCACTTTTTTCACACCTGTGCCATCGAGTCTGTGACATAGCGCTCTGATATTCAGTGGGCCTCACACAATCCAAAAGTGTCCAGTGTCCACAAGTGTCTGCAGAAATTCAAAATCTCCCTTATCCTGTAGTCACTTTTTTCACACCTGTGCCATCGAGCCTGTGACATAGCGCTCTGATATTCAGTGGGCCTCACACAATCCAAAAGTGTCCAGTGTCCACAAGTGTCTGCAGAAATTCAAAATCTCCCTTATCCTGTAGTCACTTTTTTCACACCTGTGACATCGAGCCTGTGACATAGCGCTGTGATATTCAGTGGGCCTCACACAATCCAAAAGTGTCCAGTGTCCACAAGTGTCTGCAGAAATTCAAAATCTCCCTTATCCTGTTGTCACTTTTTTCACACCTGTGCCATCGAGCCTGTGACATAGCGCTGTGATATTCAGTGGGCCTCACACAATCCAAGTTTCCAGTGTCCACAAGTGTCTGCAGAAATTCAAAATCTCCCTTATCCTGTAGTCACTTTTTTCACACCTGTGCCATCGAGCCTGTGACATAGCGCTGTGATATTCAGTGGGCCTCACACAATCCAAGTGTCCAGTGTCCACAAGTGTCTGCAGAAATTCAAAATCTCCCTTATCCTGTAGTCACTTTTTTCACACCTGTGACATCGAGCCTGTGACATAGCGCTGTGATATTCAGTGGGCCTCACACAATCCAAAAGTGTCCAGTGTCCACAAGTGTCTGCAGAAATTCAAAATCTCCCTTATCCTGTAGTCACTTTTTTCACACCTGTGCCATCGAGCCAGTGACATAGCGCTGTGATATTCAGTGGGCCTCACATAATCCAAAAGTGTCCAGTGTCCACAAGTGTCTGCAGAAATTCAAAATCTCCCTTATCCTGTAGTCACTTTTTTCACACCTGTGCCATCGAGCCTGTGACATAGCGCTGTGATATTCAGTGGGCCTCACACAATCCAAGTGTCCAGTGTCCACAAGTGTCTGCAAAAATTCAAAATCTCCCTTATCCTGTAGTCACTTTTTTCACACCTGTGCCATCGAGCCTGTGACATAGCGCTCTGATATTCAGTGGGCCTCACACAATCCAAAAGTGTCCAGTGTCCACAAGTGTCTGCAGAAATTCAAAATCTCCCTTATCCTGTAGTCACTTTTTTCACACCTGTGACATCCAGCCTGTGACATAGCGCTCTGATATTCAGTGGGCCTCACACAATCCAAAAGTGTCCAGTGTCCACAAGTGTCTGCAGAAATTCAAAATCTCCCTTATCCTGTAGTCACTTTTTTCACACCTGTGACATCGAGCCTGTGACATAGCGCTCTGATATTCAGTGGGCCTCACACAATCCAAAAGTGTCCAGTGTCCACAAGTGTCTGCAGAAATTCAAAATCTCCCTTATCCTGTAGTCACTTTTTTCACACCTGTGCCATCGAGCCTGTGACATAGCGCTGTGATATTCAGTGGGCCTCACACAATCCAAGTGTCCAGTGTCCACAAGTGTCTGCAGAAATTCAAAATCTCCCTTATCCTGTAGTCACTTTTTTCACACCTGTGCCATCGAGCCTGTGACATAGCTCTCTGATATTCAGTGGGCCTCACACAATCCAAGTGTCCAGTGTCCACAAGTGTCTGCAGAAAATCTAAATCTCCGCTGTCCTATAGACACCTTGTACCTTGTTTTACATTACTATATAGTTTGTTGGATTTTGTCTACATTTCTACCAAAAATGAGGAAGGCTGGTGGAAGAGGCCGTGGAATTGGGCGGGGGTTGTCAGCTGGTAATGATGGTGTTGGTGGTGGATCTGATGGTAGTGGCAAAAGCAAAATAGGACCGAATGCAGGAGGTGTTGAGCCTGCGTCATCGTCTGGCACCATAAGGCTTCGAAGGCTTAGTTTTCTAGGAGTTGGCAAACCGCTTTTAACACCAGAGCATCAGGAAAAAGTTTTGACTTACATTGCTGACTCAGCCTCCATCTCTATCGCCTCCTCTTCTGAAGTTGTAAAAAGTAAAAGCACTGAGTCATCATTGGAGGCTCATGTTCATGAACCACACCTTTCCTTGTGTCCTTCACTCCAACCAAGATTGAAGGATGATGCAGGCCATACTACTGATTACTCCATGGAGCTGTTTTCACATACCATGCCTGGATTATCAAGTCAAATGGTGAATTACCCAGGCCAAGATGAATCTGACATGGAGTGCACTGATGCACAGCCGCTGATAGATGATTCTGCTGGAACATTCACTCAGAGCACTACATTGTCCTCGCAGTGTACAGAGCCAGATTCTGACCCTGATGAGACTCAGGTGTCCCTTCCCGCACACTATACCACCATACACGGTGACACAGAGGAAGGTGCACATGACATTGAAGAGGAGGTGATGGATGACCCAGTTGTTGACCCAGATTGGCATCCATTGGGAGAAGAGGGTGCTGCTTACAATAGCTCAGATGAGGAGCATCCACAGCAGACATCGACATCGCAACAGCTGTTATCTGGCAGGCCCGGAGCACTCCAAAGACAGGTTCCAAAAATCAAAAGAGTTGCTGGACAGCTTGTCCAGAGGGTCAAAACATCACAGCGTGCTAGGCCGCAAAATGTCTGCCAAAGTAGGAAGAGTGCAGTGTAGCACTTTTTTGAACAAAATCCTCATGATCAGGCCAAGGTTATCTGTAAGAAGTGCGCAAAGACCTTTAGCCGAGGGAAAAATCTGAAAAATTTGAATACCAGTTGCATGCTTAGACATTTAACCAGCATGCACTTGCAAGCGTGGACACAACACCAAACCTCAAGTGCCACATGTGCAACTGATCACAAAGAAGGTAGTCAGCAACGCTACATTGTTTCCCCCACTGTAAGCCCACCGGTTAGCACAGCAGCAAATGTTGAGGTGTCGTTGCAAGGCCACAGCAGTCAGGGAATCCCACTGTTATATCAACGAAATACTGAATCTAGGCCATCAGAAAGAACACCAACTCCATCACCATCATCAACCCTCTCTCAGTCCGCCCTGTCCACCGCTACTTCCACCATATGCAGCTCTCGAGTCCAGCTCACCCTCCCAGACACTATGAGTAGGTCAAGAAAGTACTCAGTCTCTCATCCGCGTACACTGGGTTTGAACCCCCACATTGCCAAACTAATCTCGTTTGAGATGATGCCCTATCGGTTGGTGGAAAGCGCAGCTTTCCGCGAACTCATGGCCTTTGCAGTACCACGCTATGACCTACCCAGTCGCCACTTCTTCTCTCATAAAGCCATCCCAGCCCTCCACCATCATGTGAAAGACCGCATTGTCCATGCACTCAAGCAGTCAGTGAGTGGAAAGGTGCACCTCACAACTGATGCATGGTCCAGTCGGCATGGCCAGGGCCGTTACGTGTCCATCACTGCGCACTGGGTTAATGTGGTGGATGCAGGGTCCACAGGGGACAGCGGTGGTGGGACAGTGCTGCCTAGCCCACGGTATAGGAAACAGTTGGCTGTAGGCGTTCCACCACCCTCCTCCTCCTCCTCCAGAAGCGAAAGCTCGTCCACAGAGCGCAGTCGTACGAACACTCCATCTGCAGCTGCCACTGTTGCACACGAGGTTTCCCCCTTTCAAGCAGCTAGTGGAAAGCGTCAGAAGGCTGTGTTGCAGATGATGTGTTTGGGCGACAGACACACCGCCGAGGTGCTGGCCGAGTGCTTGAAGCGACAAACTGAGTCATAGCTGGGCAGTGTACATCTTGAGGCAGGCAAGGTAGTTAGTGATAACGGCCATAATTTTGTGGCAGCCATAGCCCTTTCAAAACTCAGCCACATACCTTGCTTGGCTCACACCTTGAACCTGGTGGTGCAGTGCTTCCTCAAAAATTATCCGGAGTTAACAGCCCTGCTCCATAAGGTGCGAAGACTGTGCGCGCACATCCACCGGTCGCCTGTACACTCCGTTCGTATGCAGAAGCTGTAGCAATTGCTCCACCTTCCCAACCACCGCCTCATTATCGACATTGCAACAAGGTGGAACTCCACCCTGCACATGGTGGAGCGGCTGTGCGAGCAGAGGCAGGCCATAATGCATTTGTGGGAGGATACACGGCCAGGCACTTTGAGAGCAGACATGGAGTTGACAGGTGTGCAGTGGTCGAAGCTGAAAGACCTCTGTAAAGTCCTTCAGTGTTTTGAGGAATGCACACGGCTGGTAAGAGCAGACGATGCCATCCTAAGCATGAGCATCCCACTTATGCATCTGCTCATGCAAACTTTGACGCACCTTAAGGAGCAGGTGTCTGCAGCTAATGTTGACGAGGAGGAAGAGGTGGAGGGAATCCTTGATGACATTCAGCCATTGTCTGCTCAGGGACCTCTCCTGGACGAGTTGGAGGAAGAAGAGGAGGAGGAGGATGATGATGGGGATGATTACTTAGGGGAGGAGGATGCATCTCGTGGGGCAAGTGAAAATGTTGGCGTGGCAAGGTCTGGTACAGGGTTTGTGCGTGACTGGAGGGATGTGGATTTGCCAGAAAGTGCTCCTCCAACCAGCACTCGCAGTGCATCATTGACACCGGGAACATTGGCCCACATGTCAGATTATGCCTTGCGGATCCTAAAAAGGGACCCCCGCATTGCCAAAATGATAAACGATGACGACTACTGGTTGGCCAGCATCCTGGATCCACGCTATAAAGGCAAATTACAAAACATCATGCCACAGGAGAACCTTGACCTAATATTGGCTAATAAACAAGCAACTCTGGTAAATCGGTTGCTTGAGGCATTCCCAGCACACAGCAGCGGTGATGGTTCTCACACGAGCCGTACGGGCCGGGGGCAGCTTGGCAGAGGTGTTCATGGTGCACACAGCAGAAGTGGCGTTGGAGACAGGGGTTTCATGACAATGTTGTGGACTGATTTTTCAAGTGCCGCTCACACAACTGGTAATACAGCATCGATGGAAAGTGACAGGAGACAGCAGTTGTCAACTATGGTTACAAACTACTTTTCCTCCCATATCGATGTTCTCCCACACAGGTCATTCCCCTTTGACTATTGGGCCGCTAAACTGGACACCTGGCCTGAATTGGCCCAATATGCCTAACAGGAGCTCGCTTGCCCAGCTGCAAGTGTGCTATCGGAAAGAGTCTTCAGTGCAGCTGGATCAATCCTGACAGAAAAAAGGACCCGTCTGTCAACCCAAAATGTGGATGATCTAACCTTCATTAAAATGAACCATGCATGGGTTTCCAAGGATTTTGTCCCACCTTCCCCTGATGACACATAGGGTGACAGAAAAATGGCTTGCTTTGGTCCACCTCTATCTGGGACTTGACCTATTTCGCCTTTTGCATCAGCTGAATGTCCAACATCAACATATACCACTTTCTAAAACAAACTAACTGTGCTGCCTCCCCCCCATGGCCGGGGTCACCACCTAGCGCACGACACCGTGCGAGTGCCGTTGCCCTGGACAGGTGGGTAGGCCGACTCTTGGGCGCGGGCACTGGCACAGGGTCCCTCATAGTGCAATCAAGTGTCTCTGACGGTGGTGGTGCACACCCGCCGTCAGACACACCGCCGTACTATGAGGGGCCCAGTGCCAGTACCGACGCCCACGAGTGGGCCCCCTTTGCTTGGGCAGGGCCCCAGCATTTGTAATCTTTACCTCTCTTTGCTCCTCCGCTGTGTAGTCTGGGCCGTCAAATCCATACTGTGCCTGACACCGTCTGAGCCTGCCTCCTGATGTATAGACATATATTTTGAATGTGTACGCTATCCATACATGTTATCCGGGGATACGGTATCCTTTCTCACCTTTGTGCAATCACGTGCAATCCATACTGGGCCTAACACCGTCTGAGCCTGCCTCCTGATGTATAGACATATCTTTTGAATGTGTACGCTATCCATACATGTTATCCAGAGATACGGTACCCTTTCTCACCTTTGTGCAATCACGTGCAAGCCATACTGGGCCTAACACCGTCTGAGCCTGCCTCCTGATGTATAGACATATCTTTTGAATGTGTACGCTATCCATACATGTTATCCGGGGATACGGTACCCTTTCTCACCTTTGTGCAATCACTTGCAAGCCATACTGGGCCTAACACCGTCTGAGCCTGCCTCCTGATGTATAGACATATCTTTTGAATGTGTACGCTATCCATACATGTTATCCGGGGATACGGTACCCTTTCTCACCTTTGTGCAATCACGTGCAAGCCATACTGGGCCTAACACCGTCTGAGCCTGCCTCCTGATGTATAGACATATCTTTTGAATGTGTACGCTATCCATACATGTTATCCGGGGATATAGTACCCTTTCTCACCTTTGTGCAATCACTTGCAAGCCATACTGGGCCTAACACCGTCTGAGCCTGCCTCCTGATGTATAGACATATCTTTTGAATGTGTACGCTATCCATACATGTTATCCCGGGATACGGTACCCTTTCTCACCTTTGTGCAATCACGTGCAAGCCATACTGGGCCTAACACCGTCTGAGCCTGCCTCCTGATGTATAGACATATCTTTTGAATGTGTACGCTATCCATACATGTTATCCGGGGATACGGTACCCTTTCTCACCTTTGTGCAATCACTTGCAAGCCATACTTGGCCTAACACCGTCTGAGCCTGCCTCCTGATGTATAGACATATCTTTTGAATGTGTACGCTATCCATACATGTTATCCGGGGATACGGTACCCTTTCTCACCTTTGTGCAATCACGTGTAATCCATACTGGGCATGAGAACGGCTGGCGAGCTGTTAAGCAAGCTACAGCACCTGTGGTTTGCACACGTAAGTTTTTCATTTTTTCAGGAATGTCGGTTAGGCCTAATTCCGGAACTGCGGTTGACCTGCACTTACTGGGAAATCATCGTTCGTGAGTAATAATTGTAATCAGTGATCCCCATCACTAACGTTGTTCAGCGGGTTATCTGCACCTGTAAGCGATAAACGCTGGCCTTTTCACTGTAGCGCACATGCAGCCACGGACATGTAAGGGCATGGCACACCAGTTATTGGCCAATCTCATGTGCCAGAGCCTCACGTGTCCCTCTAGTAAGCCGGACTCGGACCGCGGGGCATGACGGAGTCTCGTTCGTTAACGGAATTAAGATTGCAATGTGTGCATCTGTTCTGTAGCTGGCATGGTTGAGGTTGCCTGTGTTGAGTCAAATTACGCCGTAGGCTCCACTCCTGGTGGTGCCCTTCTGGACATTCCTTTAAGGTTCAGCTTTGCAACCATACTGCCCACGTAAAACAAACACTTTGCCTTCATGAACGCTGTTTGGAGGGTCATGACTCATGGGAATAACGCCGCCCAATCAGTTAACCTGCTAGAGAGATCCTTCGTTGCTCCCAAGCATGACATCACACTCCCTAGGAGGAAGGTAATGCCACTGTGGCGACCGTACTCCTGGGGGCGACACAAGTGCACTGATGCCCAGCCACTGCTCGATGAATCTGCTGGTACATTGACCCAGACCACTACATTCCCCTCGCACGCTACACGGCCTGAATCTGACCCTGATGAAACTCAGGTTACCCTTCCCATATACAGTTCCATCTTACACGGTGACAAAGAGGAAGCTGCAGATGAAAGTGCAGGTTCGGCCCACCCGCCATCAGACACACCACCGTACTATCAGGGGCCCTGTGCCAGTGCCGTCGCCAACGAGTGGGCCCCCCTGCTTGCTCAGGATCACAGCACTTGCAAGGTTGAAATACTGTGCAGTGAGATGGAAGATGGGGACGACGAGGAGTCCAGACTAGTACAGGGATTCCCTAGCGAGGAGACTTATTTGATTGTTTTCAATGTTGGGACAGCAATTTTTGGGGAGCACTATACTCTGAAGAATGATAGATGGGGCCCACCATACACTGGAACATTCCAAAGGTGGACATCAGACACTGGAGCAGCATTTACAGGGCCCATTATACACTAGAGCATTAGAAATGGGGCCCATTATGTTTGGAGCATTATTTGGGCCCATAAGACAGTGGAGCTTCATCCATGGGGACCAACATATACTGTAGCATTATGTGGAGCGCATCATATACTGTTTCAAACATTATATGGGACCAATGATTCTGTATGGAGAAATAGATGGGCCTCGTCATGAGATGTAAAAAGTGAAGTATTTTTCATTGTACTATACCGCTATTTCTCTGCCGTATCGGAGCATGATGAGTTGTGGTATGTGTTAAAGGGGCGCTCTTTCGCCCAGGGCACATGAAAACCTGGAGCCAGCCCTACCCCCCCACAACTTTAGCCAAATAACCCCCATTTTTCAGTGCGTAACTTGGATTATGAAGTTAATTAAGGTTGACCAGCTTAAGTAAGAAGAATTGATGCTTTTGGCATTCAAATGAGCACTGTAGGTGTGTTTCCTGTCCTCCTTTCACTGCCGACTTTTATTCCCCATTGACTTACATTGGGTTTCGTGTTTCGGGACGACCCCGACTTTTCCCTATAATCGGCCGATCTTGCTCGACCCGACTTTTGGAAAAGTCGGGTTTCACGAAACGAAACTCGACCATAAAAACCAAAAGTTGCTCAACTCTATTGGCGACTTTTGAATCTGACCGACCTGTTTCGCTCAACTCTAGTCACCACTTTTTACGCATTTCATGTAAAAATATCATTCAATTCAGTGTCACTTATGCATTATAACAGTACTTTTGATACCCCTTGACTCCTCACCTTTGATCAAAGAATAACGTTTATATTCCTCCCGCGGTGTATCTAAATCTGCTCAGTCCGGTCCGATGGGTGGGGTTTATTGTCCGTCTCCCCCCCCTCCTGTCTTGCTTCACGCATTTCTTTCTTGTAATTCCTGCATTTGTGTACTGTTTCCGCGCGTGCGCAATCAAATGGCCTTTCGCACATGCACAGTATGCAGTGGGCAGTGGGCAAAGCATAAAATCAGTGTTGCGAATACGCCGGCATACGCTGTTACGTTTTATGGCCCGAAAGTATTGTGGATGCATGAGGGAACACACAATTTGCATCGCAATACTTCCAGGCCATAGAACGTAATGGCATATGCCGATGCATGCTCAATACTGATTTTATGCTTTGCCCACTGTTGGGCCATTTGATTTTGCATGCACGGTAACAGTACGCGAACGCAGGAATTACAAGAAAGAAATGCAAGACAGGAGGGGGGAGGGATGGACAATAAGCCCCGCCCATCGGACAAGACTGAGCAGATTTACATACACTGCAGGAGCAATATAAACAGTATTTATTGATCAAAGGTGGGGAGTCAAGGGGTATCAAAAGTACTGTTATAATGCATAATTGACACTGAATTGAATGCTATTTTTACATGAATTGCGAAAAAAGTGGTGACAGATTCCCTTTAAGGTTAAGGTTCAACTGCACTAATGCTCACACAAAACAGCAAAATGAGTAACATAGGAAATCACAGCAAAAATACTGCCTGTAGTTTTGAAAGAACTAATTTTCAAATAGCTAAGAAATTTGGAGTTAAAGAAGCATTCTTACATATTTGTGTTTCCTATATACAACAGCACAGGGTATAATTAAAGAATTATGTAGATGTTTTTGTGCTTGCCTTGTGTGTACTTCTGATTAGATCAGCCATGTCAGATGTCTGGGATCTTGATTCCAATTTCCCCTCTGAAATGGTTCTCCTAAGGCAAACTACATTTCCCATGATGACAGAGTTTCATCACATTGCTCTTGTTCTTACCTATTGTCAGCAATGATAGATCAGTGAGATAGCTGCTGCCCCGAGCTATACTATATTGTCAGTGTATCCTATGTGGTGCAGCGACAGCCTGCTGAACCTCTATCACTGCTCTCTTATATAAAGAAGAAATGATATGACTTTTCCAAAACTATCTTAATGAAAAACTGCATTTGTTGCATACAGCAACCATACTTGTCAGCTTTTGAAAACTACCTTTAGGGAGATTTCGCATGGCAAGATTTTTGGGACAAACTGTGCTCCATTGCAAAAAAACACTCAAAATATTCATAAAATAGATGACACGGTAACCCTTATTAAAGACATATTACACCTTGTGCAACTTCTGCAAATGTAGAAGACATAACTGTATCCTTATATAACCTACCAAGCACAGTGATAAGCTCTGCTAAATCTGTGAGATGAGCAAGTAGATGCTATCTTCAGTCCTATGTAACACCACAGAAAATGCACATTGATAATTCTGTGGCACCCCTGAAGGTTCAGTCACCACAGAGGTACTGCACCTCATCCAGAGGTGTGGTATTCCACTCTCAGGTAAGGAGGGGGCACCACACAGAACTCACACACTTGCATCCAACACCATGCCTTTCAGAGGCTAGGAGGAGCTAGGTATAGGGTGTGGGTGGAGAAAGCAGCAGAGAGAGCTGAAGGAAGTGATAGTTGGGGGGAAAGTGTGCAGTTGGTGCTGGGGACTTGAGCGGTGAGGAGCTCAGCCCTGGACCATCAGACAGTAGAAAGGAAAGGAAAGACAGAAGAACAGAAAGATAAGCTTCAGTGAAGAGAGGAAGAAGGGGTCCTCGGGGCATGGGTAGTGAGGAATCCACCCGTGGGGCCCGTATCCACACCGACTGCAATCTGATGGAGGGACCAGGTCACTGTGAGGGGACCGGCCACAGTCTAGTGGAGAAACTGAGGACTCAGCTAGCTAACCGGAGGCTGTAGGCATTGCAAGTGCTACAGCCACAGCCACACATATTCGCTGAAAAGGCAGCCATATAGGATCAAGGGGATCCTAGAGGACATCGCCCGACAAGATTTGAGGCTGCTGGCTTGGGACTATGTGTGTGAAGGCGCAGTGCAGGAGAGGGAGCCAGCACAGTGAGAAGGCCAGGAAAGGATCATTTGAAGGGGGCTCTGACCCAATATACCACAAACTACCTGAGAGCTGGATGGACCACCGACCCTGAGGACACAGCACACCGGGTGGGATTGTAACATCAGAACTGTCAGAAAACCCTGTGAAGACTGCACACTGCTGTGTCCTCTAATTTATTTCCTGCATCACTTGCACTGCACTACAACCACCATCATCACCATCTTTAATAATACAACTGCCCTGGGGTTTAGCTCTACCTGTGGAGAGCTGTAACAACTCTGCTGCATCATCATCAGCCCTAGTGGTCTCAAGCAGTGTCAGCTAACATCTCCTATTTGCTGAATACCACAGGTGGTGTCACAAACTAGCTTTTATAAACTTTATTCCCCATTTATCAACATTTTGCATTGGACGCCCAGGGCCATGGACTGGGTCACTGCTGCTGTGACACATCCTCTTAAGAACCGGCCCGGTACCGAGTATCCCCATGGCCCTGGTGGGCACTCCAGTTCTCTTAATACATACAGTATAACAGCTAGCACATGTAGCTTATGTTATATGCAGTTCTGTGCAATACTGCAGATATCACAGTGATAATTGTTCGAGTACAGATAATGCAATAATGACACATTTCCTATGTATTTTAGGCATATATACAAAAGTTATATGCAAAAGTTTGGGCACCCTTTGAGATTTGTGTGCTCAGATAACATTGACCAAGTTTCAGACCTTAATGTTAGGGTAATGGCTTGTACATGCCCAGATGATGCAAATTTCACAGCTTTGTAAAACCCCAGCAGCCATGTGTTCTTCTAAGCAACTGCATTGCATTCTAAAAATGGTGAGCAAAGCCCACAAAGCAGGAGAAAGCTATAAGAAGATGGCAAAGCATTTTCAAGTTGATGTTTCCTCAGTTTGAAATGTAATTAATAAATGGCAGTTAACAGGAACAGTGGAGGTCAAGATAACGTCTGGAAGACCAAGCAAAACTTCAGTTAGAGCTGCTTGTGGTATTGCTAGAGAGGCAAATCAGAACCCCTGCTTGACTGCAAAAGACCTTCAGAAAGATTTAGCAGGCTCTGGAGCTGTGGTACACTGTTCTACTGTTCAGTGACACCTGCACAAATATGGCTTTCATGAGATTGCCATCAGAAGAAAACCTCTCCTGCATCCTCACCATAAAATTCAGGGTCAGAAGTACGTAAAGGAACATCTAAACATGCCTGATGCATTTTGGAAACAAGTCCTGTGGACCAATGATGTTAAAATAGAACTCTTTGGTCACAATGATCAAAGGTTTGTATGGAGAAAAAAAGGGCACAGAATTTCAGGAAAAGAACATCTCGCCAACCATTAAGTATGGAGGTGGATGAATCATGCTTTGGGATTGTGTTGCACCAAATGACACGGGGAACATTTCACAGGTAGAGGGAAGAATGGATTTGATTCAGTTAAATTTCAATAAATTCTTGATGCAAACATAACACCATCTGTAAAAAAGCTGAAGGATTGTTTCTACAAATGGATAATGATCCTTAACACACGTCAAAATACACAATAAACCACATCAACAGGTGCAAGCTGAAGGTTTTACAATATCTCTTACAGTCCCCTAATCTGAACATTATTGAAAATATGTGGCAAGTAGTGTTGAGCGATACCGTTCGATACCCAAAAATATCGTATCGGATGGTATCGCCCGATACGAAAAAAATATCGGGTATCGCCGATTCCGATACCGGAAGTCCCATTCAAGTCAATGGGACTTCCGGTATCAGAATTAAAAAAAGCCCTTTATTTCCTTGTTGGCTAATTCTACATAATTGAAAACAAATAAGAATTATGTAGAATGTATTGTGGGAGGTGGAGGAGACATTAAAAGCATAGTGGTTTATTCAAATCACATGGCATAGCATTAATTCCAATTTTTTTTTTCAATATGTTCGGAGTTAAAAAGATATTGACTATGTTAACCTTTTTTATATTTTGTCAGATATGTACTGTATGTTTCACAACTTCCATGCTCTTCACCTTCTTTTGTACTTCTCCCACACTTTCTCCTTCATGATCCGCAGCAGTAGCATTTTTTTTATCAACTTTTTCTTCACCTTATTCATCTTCTTCTTCTTCTTCATCTTCTCCCCATTAATTTTTTTATCCATTCTTCATATTCTTCTTATTCAGCTATTATTAATTTTAATATGCTATTTCTTCATCTTCTTCCTATTCTTCTTTGTCTTCATTTTCTTATGGTGACAGGCATTCCTGTAGTACTTATCTATAAAAGTTATAAGATTACACCTTACGTTCTGCCTCTCACAAAAGATTTACAACAGGATTTGTCCGCGTTCAGTTTGGCCTGCAGCAGCAGGCATTTTCCAGGGGCACCACGAGGAGGAACGGACTCACCCCCATTTACTGCTTAGTCTTCTTCTGCTTATAATTTTGATTTCTTCTATGCTGATTTTTAGTCTTATGCTTAATGTTCTTCTGCTTTCTGTTCTTCTGCTTTAGCTTCTTCTGCTTCTTGTTCTTCTGTCTTTTGTTCTGTATCTTGGTGGTTGTCTTCATGTTCTTTGTCCTCTTGGTCTTATTATTTAGGGTCATATTTCTGGTCTTCTTTGGTGTGGTCTTCAGGGTCGTCATCATCAGGGTCGTCGTTATGGAGATCAATAAGGATTACCAAAGACAATTTCAAAAAGCTTGATCTTGGAAATGTAGCAGGAGGTACAAGAAGGCTGAGAAACTGGCGAGAACCAGCAGACAGTGCTGGCACCCGGATGGGTAGCAGAAGGAACAAGAGCCAATGGCAATACCGAGGACCAACTGACGGTGCTGGACCAGGGTTACTAAGCAGAAGGTACCTATGCTAAAAAGCACTACCAAGGACCAGCTGACGGTGCTGGACCTCGGATACCGAGATGGAGGCACCTAGGCCAAAGGCTGTGGCGAGAACCAGCAGACAGTGCTGGCACCCGGATGGGTAGCAGAAGGAACAAGAGCCAATGGCACTACCGAGGACCAACTGACGGTGCTGGACCACGGTTATTAAGCAGAAGGTAACTGTGCTAAAAAGCACTACCAAGGACCAGCTGACGGTGATGGACCTCGGATACCGAGATGGAGGCACCTAGGCCAAAGGCTGTGGTGAGAACCAGCAGACAGTGCTGGAACCCGGATGGGTAGCAGAAGGAACAAGAGCCAATGGCACTACCGAGGACCAACTGACGGTGCTGGACCACGGTTACTAAGCAGAAGGTACCTGTGCTAAAAAGCACTACCAAGGACCAGCTGACGTTGCTGGACCTCGGATACCGAGATGGAGGCACCTAGGCCAAAGGCTCTGGCGAGAACCAGCAGACAGTGCTGGCACCCGGATGGGTAGCAGAAGGAACAAGAGCCAATGGCACTACCGAGGACCAACTGACGGTGCTGGACCACGGTTACTAAGCAGAAGGTACCTGTGCTAAAAAGCACTACCAAGGACCAGCTGACGGTGCTGGAGTTCGGATACCGAGAAGGAGGCACCTAGGCCAAAGGCTCTGGCGAGAACCAGCAGGCATCTGGGTGGGTAGCAGAAGGTACCCATTCAAAGCAAAGTAGCCAGGCCGCAAGCCGGCCGCAGTTACCGAAACCCACAGTCCTACAGGGGGTCCATGTCCCATTGGTACTACGGATCCAGCCTTCAGTGCCAGTTCCCGCAGCCCACATAGGAGTCACCTAATCTGCAGGCACCGTAGAGTCGGCTAACCCGGCCGCAAGACGACAGGACAACGGATTGGTGGCATAGTGACCTTGACACTACCCGGAAACAGCAGGCGTGCTGGAACCAGGCTGGGCAACAGGGAGTACCCGTGCCAAAGACACTGCCGAGAACCAGCTGACGGTGCTGGAACCCAGATGGGTAGCAAAAGCTACAAGAGCCAATGGCACTACCGAGGACCAACTGACGGTGCTGGACCACGGTTACTAAGCAGAAGGTACCTGTGCTAAAAAGCACTACCAAGGACCAGCTGACGGTGCTGGACTTCGGATACCGAGATGGAGGCACCTAGGCCAAAGGCTCTGGCGAGAACCAGCAGGCAGTGCTGGAACCCGGGTGGGTACCAGAAGGTACCCATTCAAAGCAAAGTAGCCAGGCCGCAAGCCGGCCGCAGTTACCGAAACCCACAGTCCTACAGGGGGTCCATGTCCCATTGGCACTACGGATCCAGCCTTCAGTGCCAGTTCCCGCAGCCCACATAGGAGTCACCTAAACTGCAGGCACCGTAGAGTCGGCTAACCCGGCCACAAGACGACAGGACAATGGATTGGTGGCATAGTGACCTTGACACTACCCGGAAACAGCAGGCGTGCTGGAACCAGGCTGGGCAACAGGGAGTACCCGTGCCAAAGACACTGCCGAGAACCAGCTGATGGTGCTGGAACCCAGATGGGTAGCAAAAGCTACAAGAGCCAATGGCACTACCGAGGAACAGCTGACGGTGCTGGACCACGGTTACTAGGCAGGAGGTACCTGTGCTAGAAAGCACTACCAAGGACCAGCTGACGGTGCTGGACTTCGGATACCGAGATGGAGGCACCTAGGCCAAAGGCTCTGGCGAGAACCAGCAGGCAGTGCTGGAACCCGGGTGGGTACCAGAAGGTACCCATTCAAAGCAAAGTAGCCAGGCCGCAAGCCGGCCGCAGTTACCGAAACCCACAGTCCTACAGGGGGTCCATGTCCCATTGGCACTATGGATCCAGCCTTCAGTGCCAGTTCCCGCAGCCCACATAGGAGTCACCTAAACTGCAGGCACCGTAGAGTCGGCTAACCCGGCCACAAGACGACAGGACAACGGATTGGTGGCATAGTGACCTTGACACTACCCGGAAACAGCAGGCGTGCTGGAACCAGGCTGGGCAACAGGGAGTACCCGTGCCAAAGACACTGCCGAGAACCAGCTGATGGTGCTGGAACCCAGATGGGTAGCAAAAGCTACAAGAGCCAATGGCACTACCGAGGAACAGCTGACGGTGCTGGACCACGGTTACTAGGCAGGAGGTACCTGTGCTAGAAAGCACTACCAAGGACCAGCTGACGGTGCTGGACTTCGGATACCGAGATGGAGGCACCTAGGCCAAAGGCTCTGGCGAGAACCAGCAGGCAGTGCTGGTACCTGGGTGGGTAGCAGAAGGTACCCATTCAAAGCAAAGTAGCCAAGCCGCAAGACGGCCGCAGTTACCGAAACCCACAGTCCTACAGGGGGTCCATGTCCCATTGGCACTACGGATCCAGCCTTCAGTGCCAGTTCCCGCAGCCCACATAGGAGTCACCTAAACTGCAGGCACCGTAGAGTCGGCTAACCCGGCCGCAAGACGACAGGACAACGGATTGGTGGCATAGTGACCTTGACACTACCCGGAAACAGCAGGCGTGCTGGAACCAGGCTGGGCAACAGGGAGTCCCCGTGCCAAAGACACTGCCGAGCACCAACTGGCGTTGTTGGAGCCCAGGGACAATCATGGTGTAGGCCGAGGCCTACTTGGTGGTAGTTTTAGATTGTTTGTAGGCTACAACAGACTGTCAACGTGCTCCAATTAGGCATCTGTCTCCACTCTGTTTCCAGGATTTCACGTGACCACCAACACCGCCAGTTTATGCGTACAGTAGCCGTCTGCCCAATCCACACGTGTTCCTGTGTTACTGGTGTTCTGTAATGTCAGCAGATCCCCTGATGTTTGTCTGCCAATGTCTCCTGCTCTGTCCACATTCCCACCACTTGCAGTGGGAAGGTGGACAGCGCAGGAGACAGTGCCGGACACACATTGGGGGATCAGCTCACGTTACAGAACACCAGGAACACAGGAACAAGTGTGGAATGCGTGGACGGCAACTGTGAGCAGGAACTGGCGGTGTTGGAGGTCAGGGAAAATACTAGAGACAGAGTGGAGACAGAGGCCAAATCAGAGAATGTTTAAATCTGAAGTAGTTACATTTTGGAGGCAGCAGCAGTTTGCCCTCCACACAGCAGGGGATCAGCTGACGTTACCGACCCCCACTTTCACATGAACGAGTGTGTTTTTCTGTGTGGACTGCACTTCCGAGCACCAACTAGCGTGGTTGGAACCCAGGGACAATCATGGTGCAGGCCGAGGCCTACTAGGAGCCAGGTGTAAAGCTGAGGTATTTTGACTTTGGAGGGAGCAGGACACTTTGCCCTCCACACAGCAGGGGATCAGCTGACGTTACTGAACCCCACTTTCACATGAATGAGTGTGTTTTTCTGTGTGGACAGCACTTCTGAGCACCAACTAGCGTTGTTGGAGCCCAAGGAGAATTATGGTGTATGCCGAGGCCTACTTGGTGGCAGTTTTAGATTGTTTGTAGGCTACAACAGACTGTCAACGGGCTCCAATTAGGCATCTGTCTCCACTCTGTTTCCAGGATTTCACGTGAGCACCAACACCACCAGTTTATGCGTACAGCAGCCGTCTGCCCAATCCACACGTGTTCCTGGGTAACTGGGGTTCTGTAATGTCAGCAGATCCCCTGATGTGGGTCTGCCACTGTCTCCTGCTCTGTCCACATTCCCACCGCTTGCAGTGGGAAGGTGGACAGCACAGGAGACAGTGGCGGACACATATTGGGGGATCTGCTGACGTTACAGAACCCCAGTAACACAGGAACACGTGTGGAATGCTTGGATGACAACTGTGAGCAGGAACTGGCGGTGTTGGAGGTCAGGGGAAATACTAGAGACAGAGTGGAGACAGAGGCCAAATAAGAGAATGTTTAAATCTGAAGTAGTTACAATTTGGAGGCAGCAGCAGTTTGCCCTCCACACAGCAGGGGATCAGCTGACGTTACCGACCCCCACTTTCACATGAACGAGTGTGTTTTTCTGTGTGGACAGCACTTCCGAGCACCAACTAGCGTTGTTGGAACCCAGGGACAATCATGGTGCAGGCCGAAGCCTACTAGGAGCCAGGTGTAAAGCTGAGGTATTTTGACTTTGGAGGGAGCAGGACACTTTGCCCTCCACACAGCAGGGGATCAGCCGACGTTACCGACCCCCACTTTCACATGAACAAGTGTTTTTTTCTGTGTGGACAGCACTTCCGAGCAACAACTGACGATGTTGGAGCCCAGGGATAGTCATTTTGTAGGCTGAGGCCTACTTGGAGGCAGTTTAAGATAAGACGTTGTTTGACTTTGGAGGGAGCAGGACACTTTGCCCTCCACACAGCAGGGGATCAGCTGACGTTGCTGACCCCCACTTTCACATGAACGAGTGTGTTTTTCTGTGTGGACAGCACTTCCGAGCAACAACTGACCATGTTGGAGCCCAGGGATAGTCATTTTGTAGGCTGAGGCCTACTTGGAGGCAGTTTAAGATAAGACGTTGTTTGACTTTGGAGGGAGCAGGACACTTTGCCCTCCACACAGCAGGGGATCAGCTGACGTTACTGACCCCCACTTTCACATGAACGAGTGTGTTTTTCTGTGTGGACAGCACTTCTGAGCACCAACTAGCGTTGTTGGAGCCCAGGGAGAATTATGGTGTAGGCCGAGGCCTACTTGGTGGCAGTTTTAGATTGTTTGTAGGCTACAACAGACTGTCAACGGGCTCCAATTAGGCATCTGTCTCCACTCTGTTTCCAGGATTTCACGTGACCACCAACACTGCCAGTTTATGCGTACAGCAGCCGTCTGCCCAATCCACACGTGTTCCTGGGTTACTGGGGTTCTGTAATGTCAGCAGATCCCCTGATGTTTGTCTGCCAATGTCTCCTGCTCTGTCCACATTCCCACCACTTGCAGTGGGAAGGTGGACAGCGCAGGAGACAGTGCCGGACACACATTGGGGGATCAGCTCACGTTACAGAACACCAGGAACACAGGAACAAGTGTTGAATGCGTGGACGGCAACTGTGAGCAGGAACTGGCGGTGTTGGAGGTCAGGGGAAATACTAGAGACAGAGTGGAGACAGAGGCCAAATCAGAGAATGTTTAAATCTGAAGTAGTTACAATTTGGAGGCAGCAGCAGTTTGCCCTCCACACAGCAGGGGATCAGCTGACGTTACTGACCCCCACTTTCACATGAACGAGTGTGTTTTTCTGTGTGGACAGCACTTCCGAGCAACAACTGACGATGTTGGAGCCCAGGGATAGTCATTTTGTAGGCTGAGGCCAACTTGGAGGCAGTTTAAGATAAGACGTTGTTTGAATTTGGAGGCAGCAGCAGTTTGCCGTACACACAGCAGGGGATCAGCTGACGTTACAGAACCCCACTTACACATGAGCGAGTGTTTTGTCTGTGCGGACAGCACTTCTGAGCCCAACTGGCGGTGTCGGAGCCCAGGGAAAATCAGGTAGTAGGCCGAGGCCTACTTGGTGGCAGTTTGCGATTGTTTCTAGACTACTACTAACTGTCAACGTACTCCAATTAGGCCTCTGTCTTCACTCTGTTTCAAGTATTTCCTCTGGCTTCCAACCACGCCAGTTGCTGCTCTGAAATGCCGTCTGCACAACCCACACTTGTTCCTGTGTTACTGGGGTTCTGTAACATCAGCTTCTCCCTAGAGGTGAGTCTGGCAATGTCTCCTGCTCTGTCCACATTTCCACTACAAGTAGTGGGAATGTAGACAAAGCAGGAGACATTGCCGTGCTCACCTCTGGAGATGAGCAGATGTGACAGGACCCAGGTAACACAGGAACAAGTGTGGATTGTGCAGACAGCACTTGAGAGCAGAAACAGGCGGTGTTGTAGGCCGGAGGAAATACTCAAAACAGAGTGGAGACAGAGGGCAAATCAGAGAACATATTAAATCAGAGGTAGTCAGAAGTTGTAGGCAGCAGGAGAGTTTGCCGTACACACAGCAGGGGATCAGCTGACGTTACCGAACCCCACTTACACATGAGCGAGTGTTTTGTCTGTGCGCACAGCACTTCTGAGCAACAACTGGCGGTGTCGGAGCCCAGGGAAAATCAGGTAGTAGGCCGAGGCCTACTTGGAGCCAGGTGTAAATCTGAGGTTGTTTGACTGTGGAGGGAGCAGGACACTTTGCCATACACACAGCAGGGGATCAGCTGACGTTACCGAACCCCACTTACACATGAGCGAGTGTTTTGTCTGTGCGGACAGCACTTCTGAGCCCAACTGGTGGTGTCGGAGCCCAGGGAAAATCAGGTAGTAGGCCGAGGCCTACTTGGTGGCAGTTTGCGATTGTTTCTAGACTACTACTAACTGTCAACGTACTCCAATTAGGCCTCTGTCTTCACTCTGTTTCGAGTATTTCCTCTGGCTTCCAACCACGCCAGTTGCTGCTCTGAAATGCCGTCTGCACAACCCACACTTGTTCCTGTGTTACTGGGGTTCTGTAACACCAGCTTCTCCCTAGAGGTGAGTCAGGCAATGTCTCCTGCTCTGTCCACATTTCCACTACTAGTAGTGGGAATGTAGACAAAGCAGGAGACATTGTCGTGCTCACCTCTGGAGATGAGCAGATGTTACAGGACCCAGGTACCACAGGAACAAGTGTGGATTGTGCAGACGGCACTTGAGAGCAGAAACAGGCGGTGTTGTAGGCCGGAGGAAATACTCAAAACAGAGGGGAGACAGAGGGCAAATCAGAGAACATATTAAATCAGAGGTAGTCAGAAGTTGTAGGCAGCAGGAGAGTTTGCCATACACACAGCAGGGGATCAGCTGACGTTACCGAACCCCACTTACACATGAGCGAGTGTTTTGTCTGTGCGCACAGCACTTCTGAGCAACAACGGGCGTTGCTGTTGCCCAGGAAATAAAGTTCAGGTCATAGAAACATGAACACAACAGGAGACCTGGATCCTGTTGCCAGCCAATTATTTATTCTGGAAGAGGACTGGAAAATTCAGGTGAGATCCAGGCCTTGTTCATTTTCACAAAAGTAAGGCGGTCAACATTATCGGCGGATAGTCGCGTGCGACGGTCTGTTACCACACCACCTGCAGCACTAAAGACACGTTCCGATAATACACTGGCAGCAGGGCAAGCCAGCACCTCCAGTCCATACTGGCTAAGCTCTGGCCATGTATCCAGCTTAGAGACCCAATACTTGAACGGGGAAGAGCCGTCTGGGAGTACACTAACAGGGCAAGACAAGTAGTCTGTCACCATCTGACGGAAACGTTGCCTCCTGCTGACTGGAGCCGTCGGTGATGGTGTAGCCGTTTGTGGCGGTCCCACAAAACTTTTCCACATTTGGGCCATACTGGCCTTGCCTTGTCCTGCGGCACTGCCTCTGCTACCTCTTTGTGCAGAGCTTCCTCCACTGCCTCTACCCACATGGCTGCTTTGAAAAGCACTACCAGCAACACTTGCGGGGGGGAATGGAGAACATGATGGCCTGCACAAGTGTTTCTTGGTATTCCCGCATTTTTCGCTCCAGGTTCAACTGTGGTATGAGGCTTTGTAAGTTGTCCCGGTAGCGAGGATCTAGGAGGGTGTACACCCAATAATCAGCCGTGTGGAGAATGTTGGCGATGCGGCGGTCATTTAACAAGCACTGCAGCATGAAATCAACCATGTGCTGCAGACTGCCAACTGGACCGGAAACGCTGTCCCCAGCTTCAGGCAGCATCTCTGCCTGCTCAGCATCACCCCACCCTCGCTGTACACACTGACTACTAGAGCCTTGTGTACCTCCCTCCTCTGGAGAGATGTGTTCCTCCTCCTCCATTGACTTCTCGTCATCCTCCTCACTAAGTGTCCCCTGCCTGGGCCTTTGTGTGGAAGCACGTTGCGCAGATTTGCCAGAAGCAGATGGCATTTCTGACTGCTCATCCTCGACCTCTTCAAAAACCTCCTCACTTAGTGCTTGTAAGGTTTTTTGAAGCAGACAGATGAGGGGGACAGTCATGCTGATTAGTGCATCATCTGCACTGGCCATCCACGTGGAGTCATCGAAGGCACGCAAAACTTGGCAGATGTCCCTCATAGTGGCCCACTCAGTGGTGGTGAAGTGTGTCCGGCGCACAGTGCGACTTGTTTGCGCCTGATGCAGCTGGTACTCCATTACTGCTGCCTGCTGCTCACACAACCGCTCCAACATATGTAACGTTGAATTCCACCTGGTGGGGAGGTCACATATGATGCGATGTTCTGGCAGGCGGAATCGGCGTTGCAGAGATGCAATGCGCAATCTTGCCATGCTGGAACGCCGCAAGTGAGCACACTCTAGGCGAACCTTGAGCAGCAGTGCATCAAGATCCGGATAGTCCCTCAGAAAGCTCTGCACGACCAAATTGAGCACGTGTGCCAGACATGGTATGTGAGTGAGGTTGCCTAGGCCAAGAGCTGCCACTAGATTTTGGCCATTGTCACTACCAAACCTGGCTGGAGATTCGCTGGCACAAACCACACATCGCTCTCCTGCTTGATGGCATTCCAGAGCTCCTGTGCTGTGTGGCTCCGATTCCCCAAAGAAATTAATTTATGGACGGCCTGTTGACGTTTGGCCACACCTGTGCTCATATCTGGCCTAACAGGCTCACGCAGTGCTGATTCCGAGGAA
Source organism: Dendrobates tinctorius (assembly GCF_039654945.1). Classification (NCBI taxonomy): domain Eukaryota; kingdom Metazoa; phylum Chordata; class Amphibia; order Anura; family Dendrobatidae; genus Dendrobates; species Dendrobates tinctorius. The sequence continues at coordinate 31,405,869 of NW_027361676.1, forward strand.
CTAGAGTAGGAGGAGGACTCAATATGTACAGACTGCATTCCTGCAATCCTTGGAGTTGGCAGAATACGTACAGAGCCACTCTCCAGATCTGTACCCGGCTCCACAACATTGACCCAATGGGCAGTGAGGGAAAGGTATCGTCCCTGTCCATGGCTACTGGTCCACGCATCGGTGGTCAGGTGGACCTTGCTACTGACGGCATTTAGTAGCGCATTTTTAATTTTTCCCTCCACATGCTTTTGCAGGGCAGGGACGGCTTGCCTGCTGAAATAAAAGCGGCTGGGCACATTGTATTGTGGAACTGACAATGACATAAAGTTCCGGAAGGTGTCAGTCTCCACCAGCCTGAATGACAGCATCTCAAGGGCCAGTAGTTTGGCAATGCCGGCATTCAGAGCCAGTGCTCGGGGATGGTTTGCCGAGTATGGCCGCTTTTTCTCCCATGCCTGTGCTACCGATTGCTGGTGAGTGGCCTGGGAGTGTGCTGATGACTGCGAACGTGGTTCAGTGGGTGGAATTTCACTGGGTCTCTGTACAACAGTGGCAGTGGTTCTTCCATGGCGTTCCAGTGAGGAAGCCGAACCAGCTGTGTGTGAGCTGGAGGAAGAGGCCCCAACACGAGCTGAAGAGGTGGTAGGTGCTGCTGAAGGTTGGCCTACATCTTCAGTGTGTCTGTGTAACTCCACCTCGTGCTTGGCACACACATGTTTCCACATATTTGTGGTATTGAGGTTGCTCACATTTTTCCCTCGTTTCACTTTCTGATGACACAGCTTGCATTTGATAAAGCAAATGTCATCTGCAACTGTGTAAAAAAAAGACCACGCACTGCAAGTCCTGGGAGCGCCCGTTTTGTGTTTTGGAAGAGGATTGCTCCTCACAGGTGCCAAAGTGGAGGCTACAGGTAACCAAGTCTGCCCCCGCCCTCTCCCTCCTCTTTTGGCCGTTCGGGGAATCTCTTCCTCAGAGCTGCTCCCACCACCTTCCTGTGGCTGACGCCATGATGGGTCAAGGACCTCATCATCTCCACTCCCCTCTTCAAGCACCGGCTGGTCCTGGGTTGTCTCGTCAGCATCGTACGCACCAGAAATTGGCAACTGAGTCTCATCATCATCAGATGAGCACTGAGGTGTGCTGACAATAGGCACTGGCCCACCCGCCTCTTCAGATTCAGAGGGACAAAGCAGTTGCGCATCACTGCATACTCCCTCTTCTTCACGCTCTAGAATGCTGCTTGGCTGGCCACCTCTTTCCAAGCCAACAGATTCTGAGAACAGAAGTAAAGATTGAGATGGCTCCTGTCCAGGGCTCTCAGACTGCCTGGGCAATTTGGCAGGTGGTGAAGAGACAGATGGTTGCTCTTCAGTGCTCTGGCCTTGGGAGGATGCGGAAGTCATTGAAGTGGATGCGTTAGCTGCCATCCATCCGACAACGGCTTCAATTTGTTCGTCACGCAGCAGTGGGGTAAGGCGAGGTCCTACAAAGCTGCGCATGAAGGACTGTTGCCTGGTAAAAGTGGGGGATGCCGGGTCACTGGTGGCCGCAGCAGACACCGAATCCCCACGTCCTCTCCCTGCTGAACCCCCCCGTCCTCTCCCTGCTGAAACTCCACGGCCACGACCACGTGCCTTACTCCCTGCCTTCTTCATCTTGGTAGACTGATAAAGATAGGCAGAAAAGTAAAAAAGGGGTGGCTTAGTGTTCTTATTCCTGAACACCTGCTAACCAGTATAAGAAACACTAATTTGGCTAAGAGTGTGTTTACTACACTTTAATATGATCTAATGTGGCCTAGACAACTGTAAAGTGGAGTGTTTGGTGAACTTTATTTCCTTTTTTTTTTTGGGGGGGGGGAAGGATGTGACCAAAGTTTGAAAGCTATAGTATCACAAACTTTTTGGAGCGATTACAATGCAGGAAGCCAACCTACAATGCAATTGATGAGGCTCCACAAAATAGGGTGATACTAGTCTGGCTGGCCCTGAAGGGCACAAACCAGCAAAAAAGCTCCTCTATCTAATCCTATATAGTGTTTGCAACCAACCAATGACAATGGATGCGGTTGGAAGCACACTAATATAGGAGGAAAAATCTGGCTAAATTAGCTGCAAAAAAGGACTATGTATGAGGCAGTGACGCACGCTGAGCGGGTTACAGCTAGCGGTGGCTGTAGAACACACTGCAACGTGAGCTGCACTCACACACAGAGAGACCTATCAGACAGCCAAAAACAGTGCAGAGAAATTGGCTATAGCACTGAAAGGCTGCTGAAAGGCTCCGCTGTCCACTCCTTTAGTGTTTGCAACCAACGTATATGGATACGTATGGAAGCACACTATACAGGAGAAAAAAAAGCAGCAATAAAAGAAAAATGTGTATGAGGCAGAGACACACGCTGGCCGGCCTACAAGCAGACGTGCCTGCAGGACACACTACACAGCGTGGGTCTGCACTCACACAGCCCTTGCAGACAGCTGTGAACACTGCTGCTAGGCAAAAGAAAGCTACAGTGGTGGTTTATGTAGCCTGGATAAAGCACAATATTGTTTTTAGAATCGCTATTTCTAACTGTCCCTCACAGTCTTCAACAGCAGCCTGTCCCTAACTGAATTCACAGCAGAGTGACCAGAAATGGCGGCTGCAGCGCTTTTTATAGTGCATCATGACATCATTTCAGCAGCCAATCACAGCCATGCCAGTAGTTAACATGTCTACATGTCTAACAGGATGTGCCCACACTTCTGAGGATCCCCATTGGCTGAATCAAATCGAGCGGGCTCCTAGCATTATGGGAACTTCCGATTCCGGTATTCGATATGAAAAAGTATCGGAACTAAGTATCGGAATTCCGATACAGCTAATATCGGCCGATACCCGATACTTGCGGTATCGGAAAGCTCAACAATAGTGGCAAGACTTCAAGTGGCAGTGCATGCAAGACGATCCAGGAATGTCACAGAACTGGAAGAGATTTCAAAGGAAGAATGGATGAAAATCCCTCAAACAAGAATTAAAAGACTTGGCTGGCTACAAATAGTGTTTACAATCTATGATGCTTGCAAAACAGGGTGCTAATGGGTACTACTACTAACCATGCCTAAACTTTTGCATCATCCCATTTTATAATTTTTAAAATATAAAAAAAATACTATTTTTTCGTGTATAATACAAAAGGAATGTGTCAACTTTAACTTTAGGCCTTTTAGAGATCATTTCATCTTCAGCTTGTTTAACTGTTCCCAATAACTCAGATTTTGACTAGGGGTGCCCACATTTTTACATACTACTGTTTAGTGATAGCTTCTTCAGTACAGATAATGCATTATATGTTACTTGCAGTTCTATGCAATATGATCGAAAAACACATTGATAACTCTCTGAATATCAATAATGTAGTGAATATTACCTACAGTCATGTATGGACTGGGGATGAAATTCAGCCCTGGCATTTGAAATCACACAGGCCCATGCTGTCACTGTCCCCAAGCACCAGATGGGATATATTACTAATATCTGCATGGAGGAAAGCAAGATTTACTACAAGACCAATATTTCTAATGATACCACCGTCACAACTCATAACACTATAGGTGTCTTGAGAACACTGATTCTGTTAACAAAGTAGCAGACAAGGTGGCCCACGACCAGTCAGGCCCTTCTGGCATTTGCCAGAATTGCCAGATGGCCAGTCCGGCCCTGCCTGCAGTCCTACAGAACACCACAGATATCACAGTGGTAACTCCCTCTTTACAGATAATGCAGTATACACTCACTGGCCACTTTATTAGGTACACCATGCTAGTAACGGGTTGGACCCCCTTTTGCCTTCAGAACTGCCTCAATTCTTCGTGGCAGAGATTCAACAAGGTGCTGGAAGCATTCCTCAGAGATGTTGGACCATATTGACATGATGGCATCACACAGTTGGCGCAGATTTGTCGGCTGCACATCCCTGATGCGAATCTCCCGTTCCACCACATCCCAAAGATGCTCTATTGGATTGAGATCTGGTGACTGAGGAGGCCATTTGAGTACAGTGAACTCATTGTCATGTTCAAGAAACCAATCTGAGATGATTCGAGCTTTATGACATGGCGCATTATCCTGCTGAAAGTAGCCATCAGATGTTGGGTACATTGTGGTCATAAAGGGATGGACATGGTCAGCAACAATACTCAGGTAGGCTGTGGCGTTGCAACGATGCTCAATTGGTACCAAGGGGCCCAAAGAGTGCCAAGAAAAAATTCCCCACACCATGACACCACCACCACCAGCCTGAACCGTTGATACAAGGCAGGATGGATCCATGCTTTCATGTTGTTTACGCCAAATTCTGACCCTACCATCCGAATGTCGCAGCAGAAATCGAGACTCATCAGACCAGGCAACGTTTTTCCAATCTTCTACTGTCCAATTTCGATGAGCTTGTGCAAATTGTAGCCTCAGTTTCCTGTTCTTAGCTGAGAGGAGTGGTACCCGGTGTGGTCTTCTGCTGCTGTAGCCCATCTGCCTCAAAGTTCGACGCACTGTGCGTTCAGAGATGCTCTTCTGCCTACCTTGGTTGTAACGGGTGGCAATTTGAGTCACTGTTGCCTTTCTATCAGCTCGAACCAGTCTGCCCATTCTCCTCTGACCTCTGGCATCAACAAGGCATTTCCGGCCACAGAACTGCCGCTCACTGGATTTTTTTTCTTTTTCGGACCATTCTCTGTAAACCCTAGAGATGGTTGTGCGTGAAAATCCCAGTAGATCAGCAGTTTCTGAAATACTCAGACCAGCCCTTCTGGCACCAACAATCATGCCACGTTCAAAGGCACTCAAATCACCTTTCTTCCCCATACTGATGCTCGGTTTGAACTGCAGGAGATTGTCTTGACCATGTCTACATGCCTAAATGCACTGAGTTGCCGCCATGTGATTGGCAGATTAGAAATTAAGTCTTAACACACAGTTGGACAGGTGTACCTAATAAAGTGGCCAGTGAGTGTATATTACCCCATGTGCCACCCACTGCAGGGCAGTGGGAAGAGAGAGGCTAAGTGCCAGAATTGGCGCATCTTAGAGATGCGCCATTTCTGGGGCGGCTGGGGGCAGATGTTTGTAGCCGGGGGAGCAATAACCATGGTCCCTTCCTAGGCTACAAATATATGCCCCAGTCACTGGCTTTCCCTCTCTGGCTTGGAAAATTGTGCAGGAGCCCACGCCATTTTTTCCCCGAAAAGATTCTTTTATTAAAAACACATATGTCCCATAATTTCCACACACACTATTCTAATTATATTGGTCACTGACATCTATATATCAAACTATTATGCATGTGTTTACTGGATGTAAACCATGTGTCCTTTCCTGTTGGCTCCTGCATTGATTTTACAGAAGCCGACAAATGAATTAATGGCTAATCTATCTATATCTCTATGTAATATAAAGATATATACTGTGTGTATATATATAATGTGTGTCACTGACATATATACATATACATATACATACACCTATTCTATGTGTATATATCTATTCTATTTATTCTATTATAAGCTATTCCATTCTATACTGTACCCAGCAGATCATTTGCCGGCTTTTAAGTATCTATCTATTATATATATATGTTTTGAAGAATATTTCATTTTAAAACGATGTGTAAATGACTTAGAATATTTCTCTATGCAAAAGCTCATATTAAAATCACATTGCAGTATGACAGCAATCGCACTGCAATTGGATATAAATCGGATGCTAGGTGTGAAAAATCGGATTGTACTCACATAAAAAACGCATGACACTCACATGGCAATTGCATTACACTCGTCCGACTCTCCTGCATCAAAATCAGACCGATTTTTAAATCGCTAGTGTGTTCCAGCCTTAGAGTAAATTTCAATGATGCAGGTGTGAGATTTGAGTCCAGTGTCACACAGTGGATACAGTACATGCCGACAGAACCGATTGCCATGATTAGAAGCCAGTGACACTGACAGGGTGTCAGCATGTGGACTGTTTGGCAGCCACTTCTCCCCCTGCCCTAGAGAAGTAATATACACCTTTAACCAACCCATCTTTTATATACTACGCATGTTAAAATCTCGATGTATTTTTCGCCAACACTAATTGTATCTTGCTAATTTGGAGCTTTAATGGCTGAATTAGTCTGTTACTATTACATTGTGGTCACAACACCAAGACAGCTTAGCTATTTAAATTAAATCAGTCAGTAGGTTTTTGCTAACTCATCTGAGAGCAGCATGATGTAGAGGCCAAGGTCTTGCTTCCAGCGTTCTTTAATGGGTGCAGGAGATGTTATACAGAGTTCTTAGATTTAGCCTGTAGCAGAGCTTAGAAAGTTATCCCTGCCCAAACCAGGCTCTCTGTGTACAATGTCTATTGACAGTGAGCTGCTTATCACAGGAGGGGGAATAGTCAGATCAGGGCTCTCACTGTGGTCAGGACAATGAAAAGCTCCAAATGATAAAACTTTTATTGTAATAAAACCGCACACAGACTAGTAAATGACATATCGCTAAATTTGGTGTATCAGCTGCTACCTCATGCTGTCCCCAGATTACACAGCAAAAACTTGCTGACAGATCCAGATTTTTGCTATGTAATATAAAGACAGCAGGAGATAGAGATTGAAACACAGAATAAGTGTCACTTATCAAAGTGCAAGCTACTGTTTGCTAAGGCCTCTTTCACACATCCGGTTTTCCCCGTCAGGCGAGATCTGGCATGTGTGTGTAAAAACGGATCCGTTTTTTTTTACCGCCGGATGCGTTTTTTCTCATAGATCATAACATGCGCCGGATCTCGCCGCATGTGCCAGCGTTTGTTCCGTGTTTTTTGCTGGATCCGGAGAAAACATGGTGTCCGGCGGCCAGACAGAACGCATGCTGTAACTATTTTTGTCCGGCGTAAAAAGCCGGACAAGCGTGGATGTGGCGTTCCCGGCACTGTGTCACAATGAAAGCGAATGATGACTTTCGGCCGCCGGATCAGTCTTTCGCCTGATCCGGCCACCACTTTCCGGCATTTTCCCTCTGCGCATGCCCAGATCTCTCTCTCTCTCCTTACCCCATTCAGCACTGTGCGACTTCGTTTCATCCTCAGTGCGACTCATCATGCCCATAACAGAGCGCCGGAACTTCAGACGCATCTCTCTCCAATGCATCCGTTCTGGGCCGCTTCCGGCACTCCGGCTTTTCGCCGCACGCCGCCGGAATAGCAAAAATGGATGTGTGAAAGTAGCCTAACAGTGAAAGATTTTTCACTACAATGCCTACAATGCATCTAAGGTATACCACTAAAGTGAGGATATTTGACCCATAGTATCCTAAATAGAAACTTCCCCTGACGAAGGCATGCTGCCAAAACATGCGTAGGGGAAGTGGCACCACTGCATGGTTCCTGGTAAGATATGCTAACTATATTTGTGATATCTATTTAGGATACTATGGGTCAAATATCCTCACTTTAGTGGCATAACTCAAATGCATTGTGGGCACTTCAGCTATGTTGAATCTTTGGAATATGGTATATACAATTATGATTAGTTGTTTGTATGCAAACTTACTATGCTTGGTAAATTAGTTGCTTACATTTTAACCCTTCTATCCTTATGGCATATTAGCATTACATTTTAGTCTTATGGTATATTAGCATTACATTTTAGTCTAGCCCAGCATCTGAGGGTGCCACTTATTTTCTTTGGCTCATCACTAGAGTTGAGCGACTTTTGGTTTTTTAGAGTCGCGTTTCGTTTCGTGAAACCCGACTTTTCCAAAAGTCGGGTCGAGCAAGATCGTCCGATTATAGGGAAAAGTCGGGGTCGTCCCGAAACACGAAACCCAATGTAAGTCAATGGGGAATAAAAGTCGGCAGTGAGAGGAGGACAGGAAACACACCTACAGTGCCCATTTGAATGCCAAAAGCATCAATTCTTCTTACTTAAGCTTGTCAACCTTAATTAACTTCATAATACAAGTTACGCACTGAAAAATGGGGGTTATTTGGCTACAGTTGTGGGGGGGGAGGGCTGGCTCCAGGTTTTCATGTGCCCTGGGCGAAAGAGCGCCCCTTTAACACATACCACAACTCATCATGCTCCGATATGGCAGAGAAATAGCGGTATAGTACAATGAAAAATACTTCACTTTTTACATCTCATGATGAGGCCCATCTATTTCTCCATACAGAATCATTGGTCCCATATAATGTTTGAAACAGTATATGATGAGCTCCACATAATGCTACAGTATATGTTGGTCCCCATGGATGAAGCTCCACTGTCTTATGGGCCCAAATAATGCTCCAAACATAATGGGCCCCATTTCTAATGCTCTAGTGTATAATGGGCCCTGTAAATGCTGCTCCAGTGTCTGATGTCCACCTTTGGAATGTTCCAGTGTATGGTGGGCCCCATCTATCATTCTCCAGAGTATAGTGCTCCCCAAGAATTGCTGTCCCAACATTGAAAACAATCAAATAAGTCTCCTCGCTAGGGAATCCCTGTACTTGTCTGGACTCCTCGTCGTCCCCATCTTCCATCTCACTGCACAGTATTTCAACTTTGCAAGTGCTGTGATCCTGAGCAAGCAGGGGGGGCCCACTCGTTGGCGACGGCACTGGCACAGGGCCCCTGATAGTACGGTGGTGTGTCTGATGGCGGGTGGGCCGAACCTGCACTTTCATCTGCAGCTTCCTCTTTGTCACCGTGTAAGATGGAACTGTATATGAGAAGGGTAACCTGAGTTTAATCAGGGTCAGATTCAGGCCGTGTAGCGTGCGAGGGGAATGTAGTGGTCTGGGTCAATGTACCAGCAGATTCATCGAGCAGTGGCTGGGCATCAGTGCACTTGTGTCGCCCCCAGGAGTACGGTCGCCACAGTGGCATTACCTTCCTCCTAGGGAGTGTGATGTCATGCTTGGGAGCAACGAACGATCTCTCTAGCAGGTTAACTGATTGGGCGGCGTTATTCCCACGAGTCATGACCCTCCAAACAGCGTTCATGAAGGCAAAGTGTTTGTTTTACGTGGGCAGTATGGTTGCAAAGCTGAACCTTAAAGGAATGTCCAGAAGGGCACCACCAGGAGTGGAGCCTACGGTTAAATTCGACTCCACCTGGGAAACCTCAAACATGCCAGCTACAGAACAGATGCACATATTGCAAGCTTAATTCCTTTAACGAACGAGACTCCGTCCTGCCCCGCCGTCTGAGTCTGGCTTACTAGAGGGACACGTGAGGCTCTGGCACATGAGATTGGCCAATAACTGGTGTGTCATGCCCTTACATGTCCGTGGCTGCATGTGCGCTACACTGAAAAGGCCAGCGTTTGTCGCTTACAGGTGCAGATAACCCGCTGAACAACGTTAGTGATGGGGATCACTGATTACAATTATTACCCGCGAACAATGATTTCCCAGTAAGTGCAGGTCAACCGCAGTTCCGGAATTAGGCCTAACCGTCATTCCTGAAAAAATGAAAAACTTATGTGTGCAAACCACAGATGCTGTAGCTTGCTTAACAGCTCGCCAGCCGTTCTCATGCCCAGTATGGATTACACGTGATTGCACAAAGGTGAGAAAGGGTACCGTACATTCAAAATATATGTCTATACATCAGGAGGCAGGCTCAAACGGTGTCAGGCACAGTATGGATTTAACGGCCCAGACTACACAGCGGAGGAGCAGGGAGAGGTAAATATTGCAAATGCTGGGGCCCTGCCCAAGCAAGGGGGGCCCACTCATGGGCGTCGGTACTGGCACTGGGCCCCTCATAGTACGGCGGTGTGTCTGACAGCGGGTGTGCACCACCACCATCAGAGACACTTGATTGCACTATGAGGGACCCTGTGCCAGTGCCCGCGCCCAAGAGTCGGCCTACCCACCTGTCCAGGGCAACGGCACTCGCACGGTGTCGTGCGCTGGGTGGTGACCCTGGCCATGGGGGGGGGGAGGCAGCACAGTTAGGAAGTTTTAGAAATCGGCATATGTTGATGTTGGACATTCAGCTGATGCAAAAGGTGAAATAGGTCAAGTCCCAGGAAGAGGTGGACCAAAGCAAGCCATTTTTCTGTCACCCTATGTGTCATCAGGGGAATGGGACAAAATCCTTGGAAACCCATGCGTGGTTCATTTTAATGAAGGTTAGATCATCCACATTTTGGGTTGACAGACGGGTCCTTTTTTCTGTCAGGATTGATCCAGCTGCACTGAAGACTCTTTCCGATAGCACACTTGCAGCTGGGCAAGCGAGCTCCTGTAAGGCATATTATGCCAATTCAGGCCAGGTGTCCAGTTTAGCGGCCCAATAGTCAAAGGGAAATGACCTGTGTGGGAGAACATCGATATGGGAGGAAAAGTAGTTTGTAACCATAGTTGACAACTGCTGTCTCCTGTCACTTTCCATCGATGCAGTATTACCAGTTGTGTGAGTGGTACTTGAAAAATCAGTCCACAACATTGTCATGAAACCCCTGTCTCCAACGCCACTTCTGCTGTGTGCACCACGAACACCTCTGGCAAGCTGCCCCTGGCCCGTACGGCTCGTGTGAGAACCATCACCGCTGCTGTGTGCTGGGAATGCCTCAAGCAACCGATTTACCAGAGTTGCTTGTTTATTAGCCAATATTAGGTCAAGGTTCTCCTGTGGCATGATGTTTTGTAATTTGCCTTTATAGCGTGGATCCAGAATGCTGGCCAACCAGTAGTCATCGTTCATCATTTTGGCAATGCGGGGGTCCCTTTTTAGGATCAGCAAGGCATAATCTGACATGTGGGCCAATGTTCCCGGTGTCAATGATGCACTGCGAGTGCTGGTTGGAGGAGCACTTTCTGGCAAATCCACATCCCTCCAGTCACGCACAAACCCTGTACCAGACCTTGCCACGCCAACATTTTCACTTGCCCCACGAGATGCATCCTCCTCCCCTAAGTAATCATCCCCATCATCCTCCTCCTCCTCCTCTTCTTCCTCCACCTCGTCCAGAAGAGGTCCCTGAGCAGACAATGGCTGAATGTCATCAAGGATTCCCTCCTCCTCTTCCTCCTCATCAACATTGGCTGCAGACGCCTGCTCCTTAAGGTGCGTCAAAGTTTGCATGAGCAGACGCATAAGTGGGATGCTCATGCTTAGGATGGCGTCGTCTACGCTTACCAGCCGTGTGCATTCCTCAAAACACTGAAGGACTTTACAGAGGTCTTTCAGCTTCGACCACTGCACACCTGTCAACTCCATGTCTGCTCTCAAAGTGCCTGGCCGTGTATCCTCCCACAAATGCATCATGGCCTGCCTCTGCTCGCACAGCCGCTCCACCATGTGCAGGGTGGAGTTCCACCTTGTTGCAATGTCGATAATGAGGCGGTGGTTGGGAAGGTGGAGCAATCGCTACAGCTTCTGCATACGAACAGAGTGTACAGGCGACCGGCGGATGTGCGCGCACAGTCTTCGCACCTTCTGGAGTAGGGCTGTTAACTCCGGATAATTTTTGAGGAAGCACTGCACCACCAGGTTCAAGGTGTGAGCCAAGCAAGGTATGTGGCTGAGTTTTGAAAGGGCTATTGCTGCCACAAAATTACGGCCGTTATCACTAACTACCTTGCCTGCCTCAAGATGTACACTACCCAGCCATGACTCAGTTTGTCGCTTCAAGTACTCGGCCAGCACCTCGGCGGTGTGTCTGTCGCCCAAACACATCATCTGCAACACAGCCTTCTGACGCTTTCCACTAGCTGCTTGAAAGGGGGAAACCTCGTGTGCAACAGTGGCAGCTGCAGATGGAGTGTTCGTACGACTGCGCTCTGTGGACGAGCTTTCGCTTCTGGAGGAGGAGGAGGAGGGTGGTGGAACGCCTACAGCCAACTGTTTCCTATACCGTGGGCTAGGCAGCACTGTCCCACCACCGCTGTCCCCTGTGGACCCTGCATCCACCACATTAACCCAGTGCGCAGTGATGGACACGTAACGGCCCTGGCCATGCCGACTGGACCATGCATCAGTTGTGAGGTGCACCTTTCCGCTCACTGACTGCTTGAGCGCATGGACAATGCGGTCTTTCACATGATGGTGGAGGGTTGGGATGGCTTTGCGAGAGAAGAAGTGGCGACTGGGTAGGTGATAGCGTGGTACTGCATAGGCCATGAGTTCGCGGAAAGCTGCGCTTTCCACCAACCAAAAGGGCATCATCTCAAACGAGATTAGTTTGGCAATGTGGGCGTTCAAACACAGTGTACACGGATGAGAGACTGAGTACTTTCTTGACCTACTCATAGTGTCTGGGAGGGTGAGCTGGACTTGAGAGCTGCATATGGTGGAAGTAGCGGTGGACAGGGCGGACTGAGAGAGGGTTGATGATGGTGATGGAGTTGGTGTTCTTTCTGATGGCCTAGAATCAGTCTTTCGTTGATATAACAGTGGGATTCCCTGACTGCTGTGGCCTTGCAACGACACCTCAACATTTGCTGCTGTGCTAACCGGTGGGCTTACAGTGGGGGAAACAATGTAGCGTTGCTGACTACCTTCGTTGTGATCAGTTGCACATGTGGCACTTGAGGTTTGGTGTTGTGTTCACGCTTGCAAGTGCATGGTGTTTAAATGTCTAAGCATGCAACTGGTATTCAAATTTTTCAGATTTTTCCCTCGGCTAAAGGTCTTTGCGCACTTCTTACAGATAACCTTGGCCTGATCATGAGGATTTTGTTCAAAAAAGTGCCACACTGCACTCTTCCTACTTTGGCAGACATTTTGTGGCCTAGCACGCTGTGATGTTTTGACCCTCTGGACAAGCTGTCCAGCAACTCTTTTGATTTTTGGAACCTGTCTTTGGAGTGCTCTGGGCCTGCCAGATAACAGCTGTTGCGATGTCGATGTCTGCTGTGGATGCTCCTCATCTGAGCTATTGTAAGCAGCACCCTCTTCCCCCAATGGATGCCAATCTGGGTCAACAACTGGGTCATCCATCACTTCCTCTTCAATGTCATGTGCACCTTCCTCTGTGTCACCGTGTATGGTGGTATAGTGTGCGGGAAGGGGCACCTGAGTCTCATCAGGGTCAGAATCTGGCTCTGTACACTGCGAGGACAATGTAGTGCTCTGAGTGAATGTACCAGCAGAATCATCCATCAGCGGCTGTGCATCAGTGCACTCCATGTCAGATTCATCTTGGCCTGGGTAATTCACCATTTGACTTGATAATCCAGGCATGGTATGTGAAAACAGCTCCATGGAGTAATCAGTAGTATGGCCTGCGTCATCCTTCAATCTTGGTTGGGGTGAAGGACACAAGGAGAGGTGTGGTTCATGAACATGAGCCTCCAATGACGACTCAGTGCTTTTACTTTTTACAACTTCAGAAGAGGAGGCGATAGAGCTGGAGGCTGAGTCAGCAATGTAAGACAAAACTTTTTCCTGATGCTCTGGCTTTAAAAGCGGTTTGCCAACTCCTAGAAAACTAAGCCTTCGAAGCCTTAAGGAGCCAGACGATGACGCAGGCTCAACACCTCCTGCATTCGGTCCTATTTTGCTCTTGCCACTACCTTCAGATCCACCACCAACACCATCATTACCAGCTGCCAACCCCCGCCCAATTCCACGGCCTCTTCCACCAGCCTTCCTCATTTTTGGTAGAAATGTAGATAAAATCCAACAAACTATATAGTAATGTAAAACAAGGTACAAGGTGTCTATAGGACAGGGGAGATTTTGAATTTCTGCTCACACTAGTGGACACTGGACACTTTTGGATTGTGTGAGGCCCACTGAATATCTGAGCGCTATGTCACAGGCTCGATGGCACAGCTGTGACCAAAGTGACTAGAGGATAAGGGAGATTTTGAATTTCTGCAGACACTGGACACTTTTGGATTGTGTGAGGCCCACTGAATATCTGAGCGCTATGTCACAGGCTCGATGGCACAGCTGTGACCAAAGTGACTAGAGGATAAGGGAGATTTTGAATTTCTGCAGACACTGGACACTTTTGGATTGTGTGAGGCCCACTGAATATCTGAGCGCTATGTCACAGGCTCGATGGCACAGCTGTGACCAAAGTGACTAGAGGATAAGGGAGATTTTGAATTTCTCAGACACTGGACACTTTTGGATTGTGTGAGGCCCACTGAATATCTGAGCGCTATGTCACAGGCTCGATGGCACAGCTGTGACCAAAGTGACTAGAGGATAAGTGAGATTTTGAATTTCTGCAGACACTGGACACTTTTGGATTGTGTGAGGCCCACTGAATATTTGAGCGCTATGTCACAGGCTCGATGGCACAGCTGTGACCAAAGTGACTAGAGGATAAGGGAGATTTTGAATTTCTGCAGACACTGGACACTTTTGGATTGTGTGAGGCCCACTGAATATCTGAGCGCTATGTCACAGGCTCGATGGCACAGCTGTGACCAAAGTGACTAGAGGATAAGTGAGATTTTGAATTTCTGCAGACACTGGACACTTTTGGATTGTGTGAGGCCCACTGAATATTTGAGCGCTATGTCACAGGCTCGATGGCACAGCTGTGACCAAAGTGACTAGAGGATAAGGGAGATTTTGAATTTCTGCAGACACTGGACACTTTTGGATTGTGTGAGGCCCACTGAATATCTGAGCGCTATGTCACAGGCTCGATGGCACAGCTGTGACCAAAGTGACTAGAGGATAAGGGAGATTTTGAATTTCTGCAGACACTTGTGGACACTGGACACTTTTGGATTGTGTGAGGCCCACTGAATATCACAGCGCTATGTCACAGGCAGAAATCGGCTAGTGTATCACAAACTACAAGGTGTATGTAGAATTGGGCAGAGTAGGAATCTCCCTAGAGTGCAGGTCTGTAGGAACGGAACATGTCCTCGACTTATTCTCACAGAGTGACACAGATAGCTTCACTGTGGCTGTGATAACAGCCGTTACACGGTACTGTGTGAGGAGCGTACGCCGCTGTATGGTGTGAAACAATGCACGCTCAGTACCTCAGCAGGACAAAAAAAAAAATTGGAATTGCTTTTAAAAAAGCAGTTTGCAGCTCAGTACCTCAGCAGGACAAAAAAAAAAAATTGGGATTGCTTTTAAAAAAGCAGTTTGCAGAGCAGTGGGTAAACAGCAATGCAGCTGTCAGGAAGCCTTAGAAGGCAGCCCAACAACCAACACCACTGATACACCACAATATAGCCTCCCCTTGCACTGCACACACAGTGACTGGTGTGTTGTACAGGCACAATCGCTAGCAGCAGAAGCAGTTTTTTTTTTCTTCTTCCCTGCCTAACGCTCTCCCTACAGAATCAGCAGCAACCTCTCCCTATGCTAAGATCGGCAGAAGTAAGATGGCGGTCGGCGTGCACGCCCTTTTATACCCCCTGTGACGCCCACCAAAGCAAGCCAATCACTTGCATGCCCTTCTGAAAGATGGTGGTGACCCGTGCCTATGTCATCACGTTGCCCACAGTGTCCATGGATCCTGATTGGCTGAAAAAGAGCGCAAAACAAACTTTTGAAACTCGACTTTGGCGCGTAAGTCGCCGACCTCGTGGCCGACCTCATCCTAGGGTCGGGTTTCGCTTCATGAAACCCGACTTTGCCAAAAGTCGGCGACTTTTGAAATTTTTCGACCCGTTTCGCTCAACTCTACTCATCACCATGCACTATTCGCACTGTGTTAAATGTACTGTTTGTCTCTTTTAGTACTTATTATTCGCTTTTTGTTTTATACTGTATGCTTTTCCTTATTATTGCGGAGTTGCGAAGACCATTAAAAAAAGAAATCTAACATTTTGATTTTTGTATATTTTAACAATCACTTTACTTAATTTTACATAATGATACATCAAACTTACAGAAGCAGTAATAATAAATATGTTTATTTTTTATTTTCTTAATATCTTTACTTTTAATCAGGTGGAAAAACAGGGTGATTCAAAATGTTAAGTTTTTATTAAACTTGTAAATATATTTTAAAACTTTTTTCTTTGACTAACCATATATTTTGGACTATAAGATGTACTTTTACCCCCATTTTTTGGGGGGAAAAGGGGGGTGCGTCTAATAGTTGGAATATACTTACAAATACTGTGGCGGCAGCAGGATTCGGGTGATTGTGCGGTGGCCCTGGTCCGACATTGCCGGGTGATGATCACACTCCCTCTCCAGGCTGGTGCAGCAGGTGCAGCAGGTTCAGCGGTGGTGCTCTGTGGTGCGGGGGGCTCCCCCCGGCATTTTGTGAAAGCCCGGAGGCCCCGCACATCCATTGCTGCGATGCGGTGGCCTCCGGGAAAATGGCCGCCGGGGCAGCACATGCTCAGATTGTGATCTCGGCAACGAGATCTCGTCCCGAGATCTCTTCTCCTGAGATCTCAGGACGAGATCTCGTTGCCAAGATCTTAATCTGAGCATGCACCACCCCTGGCCGCCATTTTCTCAGAGGCCACCGCATCACAGCAATGGATACGTGGGGCCTCCGGGCTTTCACAAGATGCCAATAGATCCCGAGCACCACCACTGAACCTGCTGCAGCAGCCTGGGATGGATTTCCCGGAGGCCACCGCACCTGCCGCACCAGCCCGGGATGGGAGTCATATTGCCGGACCACCGAACACCCCCTGTGACCCCGATACACCAGCGCTGCTGATCCCCCAGGGTAAGCTGAATTCGGACTGTAATATGGATCCCCATTTGACACATTAATTTTTTTCCCTATTTTCCTTCTGAAAACTTGGGGAGCGTCTTATGGTCCCATGCGTCTTATAGTCTGAAAAATACTGTAAACCAGCAATCCTCGGATCTCTTATACGACATACTGCAATATAACTGTCTTGCAACATATAAAAAAAATCTGCTATGAACACGTATTTTTTGAGCCCAATCCATACACCCGCTCTCGACCAGGACTATACATTGACGGTGCTTGTGGTTAAAGGATTAAACATTCACTTTTATGCTTGTAGAATAACACTTGCCAACTAAAGACAATAGCCCACATTAATCAAAAATAGTGTAATTTGTGTCAAATCGTTAGTGGACTCACTCGAACTTCACTAATCCATACTAACAAAATAATGCACCTTAATGATAAATTTTGAAAAATTACATGAGCACAACTTTATAAGTGTGGTAGTCTGCTTCCCAATGTTAGATAAAAGCCTGATACCAATGTTTCAAAGTCAAAAGTCGCAAGTCAATTAAAAATTGTTTGCACAAATTGTGACTTTTTATGCATGTTAATTGCATAAAAAACTCACAGTTAGAAAAAAAAACAGACCAATCAGACACTTTAATGAGAAATTTGATACAAATTTCTAATATTTACTGTATGTGTTTTAAAAGTATTTGCAATATAAATGTATTTGTTCCATGTTTTTCTTAAGAACGATATCACCTTTCTAGAATATATGATGCTTTTACTTTTATGTAGAAATTCAATTCCAAAAGGTTAATCCTATCCTTTTTTTCCTCATCAAAAAACCTGTAGAAAATGGTGAAAACATTGATAAGTATGACTCCTTTATAGGTATTTATAGATATTTATGACAATGAAATGTCACAATCTGAAATGTCACAATGTGATACGGTCAAATCTTGGTGCAGACACAATGATAAATGTCCTCCAATGTGTCTCATTTAATAAAATTGTCAAACAATGAAACTGTCTTTGTAGCACAGATCAACAAATCAAAACTTTAGGCCACATTCAGAAGTCCATGAACCACATATGTGTTGTATCTGTGATTTTTACAAATACAGCAGTTACCCAGTAAAGTGTAACCCCTTCCCAACATTTGCAGTACATATACTGTATGTCATGGTCAGGAAGGACTTCCTGACCAATGCAGTATTTTTATGTCATGGCGATTGCTTGTACACATCTGATTCTGATAGCTCACACCTCACACTTTAGCCCCTTAAATGCTGTGATTGGTCTAATCAAAGCATTTAGAGAGCAGGCAGAGGGAAGAAAGCCACTCTGCCCTTGGATCGTAGACCCTGCTACGTCATCGCAGGGTCCCTATCGTTGCCATGGTGACCCTATGTCATGATGACATACGGGTTACCAGGCACTGGCAAGTTAGGTAGATCATGTGCAGTGCATGATCTAACTAACGTGTGTCTGCAGCACTGACAGGTTAATGCTCCTGAATTGCTACACTATATAACTGTGATCATACTGCAGAAAGTGAAAGTCCTATAGTGAGATTAGGTAAAAAAGTTGAAAAAAGTGAAAAAAAGTTGTAAAAATAAATACAGTTGTGCTCAAAAGGTTACATACACCAGCAGAATTTTTGCTTTCTTGGTTTTTTTTCAAAGAATATGAATGACCCGTTTGCTTGTAATCAGTGTATATGCATAAAAGCTGAGTGAGTTTCTAGGATCCAGACAGATACTTGTAAGTTTCATGCAGCCACTGATGTTTCTGGATTGTGAGGCATGGGGAAAGCAAAAGAATTGTCAATGGATCTTCGGGAAAAGGTAGTTGAAATGTATAAAATAGGAAAGGGATACAAAAAGAAATCCAAGGAATTGATAATGCCAGTCAGCAGTGTTAAAACTGTGATTAACAAATGGAAAATCAGGGGCTCTGTAAAAACAAAACCACGGTCAGGTATACCAACAAAAATTTTGTTCACAACTTCTAGAAAAATTAAAACCCACAAATAACATCAGCTGAAATACTGGACTCGCTGAAAACTAGTGGTGTGGCTGTTTCAAGATGCACAACAAGGAAGCACTTGAAAAATGGGCCGCATGGTGGAGTCGCCAGACAAAAGCCATTACTGCACAAATGCCACAACGTGTCTCACCTACAATACGCAAAACAGCACATAAACAAGGCTCAAAACTTTTGTAACAAGGTAATTTGGAGTGATGAGACCAAAATGGAACTATTTGGCCACAACCATAAATGTTACATTTGGAGAGAGGTCAACAAGGCCTATGATGAAAGGAATACCATTCCTACTGTAAAGAATGGTGGTGAAAGGCACAGGAAACTTGGTCAAAGTTGAAGGAAAGACGAATGCAGCACATTATCAGCAAATATTGGAGGCAAATTTGCAATAATCAGCCCAGAAGCTGCGCATGGGACGTACTTGGACATTCCAACATGACAACGATCCAAAACACAAGGCTAAGTCCACCTGACATTGGCTACAGCAAAACAAAGTGAAGGTTCTGGAGTGGCCATCTCAGTCTCCTGACTGCAATATCATTGAGACACTCTGGGGAGATCTCAAGCAAGCAATTCAATTCAATAGCTCAAGAATTTACAAGAACTGGAGGCTTTTTGCCAAGAAGAGTGGTCAGCTTTACCATATGAGAAAATAAAGAACCTCATCCACAACTACCACAGAAGACTTCAAGCTGTCATTGATGTTAGAGGGGTCAATACACGGTATTAACTAATGGGGTATGTATTCTTTTGCTCAGGGTCATTTGGATGTTTTGGGTTGTCATTATGACTTAGAAAGAGAAAACACAGTAGTATGACAATAAATGGCTTCACCCAACCACTATCCATGATTGGAGAAAAAGTTTTGATGTTATCATTCATATTCTATGAAAAAAGCCCAAGAAAGCAAAAATTCTGCTGGGGTCTTTTGAGCACAACTGTATACAATATACCGTATATACTCTTATATACTGAGGCTTGCAGTATGTGGCCACTTGGCCTACAGCACACTAGTGTGCATTGATAATTTAGCTACCAGTCCATTACCTTTTTCATGGTTGTTAGCCTGTAGCACATGCGAGCTTTGTATTACATGGCTACTTGGCCTGTAGCACACCTGTATGCATGAACAATTTATTTACTAATCTATAACTGTTCTATATTAATGTTAGCCTGCAGCAGGAGTGGGCACGGAGATAACACATAATATTGCATTTTGTACTGGCATTGTATATATATATATATATGTTCTGTATGCTCCTGTCGCTACAATATTGTTTTGGTACATTTTAGGTCATAGAGAACTTTTTGTACTGGTACCATCTGCATTTTGTGTGCCTAGCATAGTTTGAGACTTATATTCATTTGTGAGCCTTTTCAATTTGGGTATATGTAAATTTCTTACATGTAATTTAAATCCTACTTAGTGATCTCAATTTGTGAGATCCTTTTTTGCATTTGCACCTTATTTGATATTACTTCTGATGTGTTTGCCCTAAATTTTGCACTTTATGCAAATTATTATTATTGCACTTTGCCACTTTATTAGCAATTTTACATTTGCATATATAAATAACTGCTGAGTATATAGGATTATATAAATTATTCTATGTGCAACATATAGGTGCCATTTGATTCCCAGTATTGCCCTTTCCATTTTGGTATTTGTGTTCTCACCACTTTTTGTATGTGATTTAACAATGTGAATAAAATATTTATTTTACTATAAATATTGGACATCAGTTTGGTTCGTTTTTTTCGTAGTTGATTTGTTCTTCTTTTCTCCGAATTATCCTTTATTTTGTCCATTTGTGCACAAAAATTGGATTATTTAGTTGGCACTTTGCAATTTGCACACCTTGAAAGGATATGCACATTTGCCTTGAATCTCTTATGATGTATATACTCATGTATAAGCCGACCCGTGTATAAGCCGACCCCCTAACTTTGTCACAAAAAACTGGGAAAACTTATTGACTCGCATATAAGCCTAAGGTGCACAGTGAGTGGCCTCAGTTATGCTGCACAGTGAGTGGCCCCAGATAATGCTGCACAGTGAGTGGCACCAGTTATGCTGCACAGTGAGTGGCCCCAGTTATGCTGCACAGTTAGTGGCCCCAGTTAAGCTGCACAGTGAGTGGCCCCAGTTATGCTGAACAGGGAGTGTGTGGCCCCATCATGTTGCTGCTGCTGTCGCTGCCTCCGTTACAAAAAAAAAACCTGTATACTCACCTCCGTTGCTGCACCCTGCTCATCAGCGTTGCGGGCTCTGCAGTGACTGTGCAGGCAGAGGACGCGATCACGCCCTCTGACCTGAATGTCACTGCAGAGGATGCAAGACAGCAGAGCGACACACAGGGACAGGTGAATATGCCTCCCCTCATTCATACTCATCCCCGTCCTGGCGCTTGTCTCCGCAGCGCAACCCCCCTGCTTGTTCCATGTTCTTGGTGCTGCTCTTCCTGCTTCAGCGGTCACGTGGTACCGCTCATTAAACTCATGTATATGCAGCTTCTTGAAGCAGGAAAAACAGGGGGTGCCGAGAACATGGAACAAGCAGGGGGGTTGCAGAGAAGGGAGAGTATGATCTCTGACACCCCTGTTCCCCCTCCCCCGCCAATCCCCCCAGTATATGACTCATGTATAAGCCAAGAGGGGGACTTTCAGACCAAAAAATGGGCTGAAAATTTCAGCTTATACACGAGTATATATGGTATATATATATATATTTTGCATCTATAAATATATATTATGAAAAAGAAGTAAAATAAACGATAAAAGAACAAATATTTGGAATTGCCGAGTCATCATACTGCCAAACAAAAAGTGGAATAAAATGTGAAAAAAAAATATGAATCTAAATAAAAATGGCATTGCTGAAACTGTCATCTTGCCCCACAAAAAATAAGCCACCATACAGCTTTACCAGTAAAAAAATAAAAAAGTTATAGCTCTCAGAATAAAGCGATGCAAATATTTCTCTAATATAGTTTTTATTGTGTAAAAGTGCCAAAAAATTAAAAAAACAATATAAATGTGGTGTCACTGTAATCATACTGACCCAAAGAATAAATCTTCCTTATCTATTTCACCACACGCGGAACAGCAGGCGCCAGAACTCTCTGACCTTTCCCGGTGCCTGCACACTGCAGTACTCTGCTCTGCCCTCAACAGGGCAGATATAGTACGCCTGCTCAGGAGCCGACCGAGAAGCAATGAGGAGAACAATATCGTATGAAGATGGGAGGCGTCGGAGCGGACCGTGACACACACCCGCCCCTCGTAATCTAACGTGTTTTTCTTATCTTTGAGGTTACATCGGGGGCTTATCTACAGCATTACAGAATGCTGTAGATAAGCCCCTGATGGCGGTGGCCGCAGATTATAGGCCAGAAAATAGGTGACAGATTCCCTTTAATGGATAAGAGTGTAACTCCAGTTCTTTAGCTACATAGGTACAGTTGGAGAAAATGTAATCATACTGTATAATTTCTTGCTGTTTTTCAACTATTTTCCTTTCTTTTGCCCATTTTTAACTTTTTCAATCATTTATCTATTCCTTATACTTATTTTTCTTCTAATTTATTGTTGCTTTTCAACTATGGTACATTCTTTTTTTCTGTTTTCCTTTCTTTTTTCAATCGTGTATCTATTCATGTTTATTTTTCTCTTTTTCTTTAATGTACTCTTAAATTCTTCATAATTATATTCATTTACTTCTTGGAATTCTGCAATCCCTGTGAACAATTGCTTCCTATAAATTGCAATCCAATCTTTCACAAGACTACTAGAAACATAATTACCTATTCCTCGAACCATTCTACAAAACTGAAGGAGTCACTGCAAAGTTTCTATGCAACAATCAAAGTGTATTCCAGAAAAATGCTTCGTGATATTATAATGTTCAATCTTGTAGATGTTACAAAAATATCCTCGGGGGTCTTGGACCCCGCGTAACAAATACATTGATTATGTAAAAATGAAAACTTGAAACAGCCATGAAGATTCTCTGAATTGTCAGACCTGTTAACATTGCTTAGAGGGTGAATAACTTACTGTATCAAGGGAGTTACAATGGCTTTTACCATTGAAAGTTGAAACCTTGTACATAATCTGGTAAGACAACAGTCCAATATAAATATTAGCAAGTCCAAGAAAACAGAAAAACATAGAATTGTTTACTATGCTATCGTGTTCAGCTAAAAAACAGACACCACCAGAAAAAAGGTCAATCGTCCACACTCCACAGCTTTACTTTTTGGACACTATTTGCCTAAATTGAAGCCAATGTCTCTGTTAAAGGCACAACAAAATGCCACTTTAGGTAAGTCACTTAAAATCCCCTGATAGTCTCATGATTTTGGGTACAGACATAGAACACATTTTTAGGTTTTCAAGTTATTGATAATTAGGACAATGAGTACAAGTCATTGACCATTCATTTTAATCAGTAAACCGTTCTTATTTCTGTATGCTCCGCATATGCCTGCACTAAAACCATGCACCAAGCCAAAACACAATACAACATATCTATTGATTTAAATGACTAATCTGTTAACCTTACTCTATAAAAGATACTACAGCAAAGCTAATGTCTAATGCAAACCTCCTCCCACTCCTGACCTAGATAAAGACTAGCCGTCTGTTGCACACATGTACATGCATTTGCTCCAGCTATTACATCTATAGTAATTAGAGCAAAGTGCAGGCTTATCAGTGATATAGCGCATAAGTCTACTGTCCTCATTTTGTTACTCTTCAAAAAGTAGAGAAATTGTTCAGTTAGGAAAATGTTCAGCCAAAAATTGATGTAATCACTCAAATAATCCAAATGATGCTGACAACTGAAAATAGACAACTTCATGAACCATGTACAGTAATACTTATGGTGATAAAAGACTCATAAATGGTGAATAATGGGATTCACAAAAAGAGAAGATACATCTAATATTAAATCATTAACTACAGTTCATGATTCGAGGACTCATGGAATACACCCAATGAGTAACATTTATGTAGGTTAGTCTATGGTAGAGGGGAGTCCTCATAGATCCATAATAGAGCACTGTAGGACAGGATACATGGCATCACAATCCAACATGGTGGGAACCCTGGATGTGTGGAGACCCTAAGTTCTGTAAAGACTACACAGACTTCCAAGCGAATATATCTGATGACCTGTAACTTATGAGTCCCCTTGTACAAACTTGGACAGGTAGGACAAGATGGGAAAAACAAGCCCTCTTCATTGCAGAAACAGTGGCCATACCTGTCAATAGATTGTGCATGGCAGTACAGCTCATGTCATTAAAGTCACTGATGTGGGTATACAAAATAACAGACAGCCTGAATATATTATCTGTATAACTTGTAGAGTATATTTCATCTTCCAGCATCATACATAATTTCATATAAATTATATTTCTTAGCCAATTTGTATAATATATCAATTACAGTAGTTTGCTTTAGTAAACATAATACACCAACAGTTGTGTATATTGTCCTGCAAATAGCCTGTGATTACTGGTTTTTGCTAAGTACATAAACACACTATATGGACATAAGTATTGAACACATATTTTAATCATTGAATTCAGGTTTTTCATTCAGTCCCATTCTGGCAGTTATATAAAATTCAGTCCCTATGGTTTGCTCTAAAGAGCTCACTGATCCCAGCATGGTACTGTAATAGGATAGCACCGTTATAACAATTCAGTGTATGAAATTTCATCACTCCTAAATATTCCATAATCAACTATAAGTGGTATTACTGAAAAGTGAAAAGTTTGGGAACCACAGCAAATCATCCAGAAAGTGGCGGAACATAAAAAATTACAGAGGGAGGTTGCTAAGTGCTGGGTTGTTTAGTGCATAAATCATCCACATTCTCCTGACTCATTAAGGAGGATATCCAGGACTTTAAAAAAAAGGCATGTAGATGCTAACAGAGGCAACTACCTGCCTGTTGTACCCAGCACCAGTCACTGCCAGAGAATCAACAGAGCAGCAGTTTCTCTTCATGTTGACAAGGTGGGACTACTGGTCTCAGGCTGGTGTGGAAAAGCTATACAGGCTTGATCAAAGCTTTGACCTCAACACCATCAAACACCTCCTGCACGAAGTAAAATAGATTATGTGCCTGTTTCGCTCATCCAATTTCAAATTTTCATAGATGGGCATTGTCGGATAGTGCTTGTAAAAACCTGATATTTTCCAAACTACTGCTTATTAAAATTCGCAACTGTTTTGGAGATATGAGTAATTTTATATTTTCTTTTTTTTACATCCTGTGGCCTAGATGTCTGACCACATCTGCTTGTAGGCACTGTACTGAAGCTGTCTAGAATTACAAACTAAGGCCGGGGTCACACTTGCGAGTGCAATGCGAGAAACTCACTTGAGTCACTCGCATCAATACCCGGCAGTGCCGCCGACACTCAGGACTGGAGCGGTCTGCTGCATAGAAATACATGCAGCCATATACTCCGGTCCAAGTGCTGGCAGCAGTGCCGGGTATTGATGCGAGAGACTCGCGCGAGTTTCTCGAATTGCACTCGCAAGTGTGACCCCGGCCTAACAATGCTCTCTGCCATTCCCAGCCAGCTTCAAAACAGTGCTGACAAGACAGCAGTGGCATTTGGTCTCCTAGGCAAAGGTAGTAAACAAAAAAAAAGCATAGACATCTCAAGAACTTGCCTAAATTTTAGTAAATTAAAAGTTACAAATTTACAAGCACTGTGTGGCAATAGGTGGACATGCTGCTGATGCAGCCTGTTCAGTTATACAGGGGGCCAGAGGTGGAAGGGGGTACATGCATGAGTGGATTACAATGAGGTTGATCTGCCCTATTATCCAGTTCCCAAGACTTCTGGGCGGCAAAGCCCAGAGTGTCCTCTGACAATCTATTTCAGCATTAGAATCACCATTCCTGTAGATAAAAAGGGTAACTCCAACTTCTTGCCCTTCCTGTATGACACTTTCTCTATGACTTCACTGAGCAATTGTGTCCTCTGCATCATCTTGATAGTGCACACCAGAGGAGGAAGCTGCACCTCAAGGTAGAGTGTGGAGAGGTATTTCTCTTTTTTTTTAAATGCAGTATACAAGAGTGCAGTGGGAGGGAGAAGGACAACATAGGGTCTTATGGATTGGGGGGAGTGAAAAGACTATGCATTGTCTTGTAGGGAAGTAGGGAAGTAGGGAATATGAGGGGACAATGCAGGCTCTTGTGATGATTTGGTATGTGAGAGAGTACCATACAGGGTCTTATGATGAATTGGAAAGGGGTGAGAGAACACAATACAGGGTCTTATAATAATTGTGGGGGTGAGAGAGGTCAAAAGAGGGTCTTATGATAAACTGAAAGGGAATTAGAGAGGACAATAAGGGGCCTTATGATGAAATGGGAAGGGGTGAGCGAACACAATATAGGATCTTATAATGAATGTAAGAGATCAATATAGGGACTTAAAATAAATTAAATTGGGGTGACAGAAGACAAAACAGGGTCTTGTGATGAATTGAGGGTGAGAGAAGACAATACACATAGCATGTGATATCATGACAAGTGGTACAGGGAGAGGACACTACAGAATCTTTTAAGAACTGGGGTGATGCAGTACAAAACATTGTCTGTAATGAATGTGGGGAGGTGAGGACAATAAAAAGTCCTAGAAATATTTGGTCTGGAAGAGAACAATACAGGGTCTCAAGATTAATTGAGGGGTAAGAGAGGACAATACAGTGACATAGAATGATTTGGTAGGTGAAAGAGAATACAGGGTTTTATAATGAATTGGGGGGTACGAGAAGACACAAGACAGAGACCAGTAATATATTTGGGGGGGGAGTCACAGTATATAATTCAATTATATTTGTTGGGAGGTGTAAAAGTCGCTAATCATAGTTAATGAGGGGAACAGTCATGGCTTATTAATTTATATTTTTACTGGAATATGGCTAATTGTATATTGGTGGTGTCTATGTTTGTATTCAGGGGTGCATTGTTGAGGATTATTTACTCAGGAGTCAAACACATACATACAGTATATGTGATGTTTTTATTTTCAAGGCCGCAGTGACTGGTGAGGCAAGACGAGTTGTGGCTGGAAGATGTCGACATGAAAATCTGACCAGATGATGAAGAAACAAAAGGAAAAAACTTGAATCAATTTAGACTTCTCTGGTAAGTATGTAAGCATGGATATAATTTTTTACTCTATATCTATACTTTATGACTTACAGAGAGAGGATGAGAAAAATACTCTTGTTTGCAAAACAACCTCCCTTATTATGTATAAGGCTGTCCCTTAGTATACAGTGTACTCACTTATAATGTAGTGTCATTCCCTAGTATTTATTTTACTCCCTTGTTATGCATAGCACCGCTCCTCAGTACAAGGAGACTTTATATATATATATAAATATATATATACATACTGTAAATGAATTAGTATTTATAAATTGTGGCTTTGACTCCATAAAATGAGAGTGGTTGAGATTCATTTCTTGCAAAAGGACCTCAAGCCATCAGTCTCCATCCCTGTATCTTACAATATCCATCTACAAAGATGAATAACCCTTTAATGCCTATGGATTTAGATGTTATATAAGATACTCTTGGTGTAATGGGTAGGGGTCCCAATACTTTTATCCATATAATGTATCTTCAGCTGTTGGTGCTAGCACCAGAATTATATTATCATTAGAATTCAATTTCATCAATATACTTTACAGAAGATGAAGCACAGTATATAGTGTCTGGGAAGAAAAGGCTCATTCATATTACATAGAGCTTAGAGATCCTCACTATTGCATGCTTGAAACATACAGGGCTGATGCCGAGATTATTCTTATACATTACACTCTGTTCTTAGATTCCAGATTATTGCCGGCGATCCCTTACACACAGCAGATGTCTGCACCTGCTGGAACTTCAAGAGAATTATATTACTTAACATTACACCAATAGTCTTTATGCTTTTGAGAATAATGAATAATAGCGATACAATCTATTACATTAAAATAGACACTAATAATTAAAGTTTTTCTATACATTAATACAGTTGTAGCGACCACTATCTTGACACATGATGCTTCATTATATGATTCTGCAAACACTCGCAATGGTTTGTGCTGTGGCAATTTACAACCTACAGTGCTGTGCAAATTAATTGGGACAAAGCATTTTTTTAAGTAAAATCGTAAGTTGGTTACCAGTCAGTGATTCAAACCAGTTTTGCCTGCTTTGAACAGGCACTCACACCCATTCAAAGCAATTAAAACTGGTTTGAATCACTGACTGGTAACCAACTTACAATTTTACTTGAAAAAATGCTTTGTCCCAATTAATTTGCACAGCACTGCATGTTCTGTTTTTTGGCTACATAGTATGTAATGTATTAGTCAAGGCAACTTTTTCAACATGTCTTTTAAATATATTCTGCTTGTGCATTTGCTGTATAAATGTGTCATTGAGGGGCAGGACATGGATAGGCAAGGTGATTTTCTGGAGTACCGTCTTACAATAAAACCTGGGGGGTAGCAGACAGGGATTTTAAGCATTGTACTTATTTTTTTACATTTTATTTTTGTTGCCTATTTTCAATTAATTGCAGCAAAAACTGTAATGAAACTGCAATGATCCCAAATGTATGCAGGTAATGTTACTCTAGAAAAATCTGTATATGTTGTGCAGGTCCTCACTTTAGAAAGTGGAGCTGCAAAGGTCCACAGAGGAGCTGTCATGTGCAATAGTCTGGGGTCTGTATTGGTTTAGGGTTTCTAGCGATACCTAGTTAGCCAGCAGTCTGTATTGTGGGGTTTACTATTTATTCGGAGGACTGTATTAATTTAACTTTGTTCAAGTGTCTGTTTTTATTTAAGGTTTCTGTATTTGCTTGAAGCAAGAATATATTTTTTACAATTTTTTTAGGGAACCTGGTGTCACGGTAGTAACTCACCCTCAGCGCCCCTCTACTCACTGTCCGGTTTCTTCCTGTGTCAGACCATTCCAGTAGACTGCCTCATGCTGCACTGGCTGCATTACTTATGACATTCCTTTAGCCTTAGGGAGTGTGGCCAGTCTCTGCAGGAATTTAAGCTTAATAAGTCCTGCAGAGATTTTGTTTTCTGGCCTATCCTGTGCTAGCAGGGCCTTTATTAGGATGTTCCGCCTACCACTCCCTGCCCGGACGTTGGTTCCTATTGCTATAGAACCAGTTCATGCATTCCTCCATTGTCTGTATCTCATTAACGCCCCAATCTGTTCACCCAGCCTGTCTGAACCCCTTGCTCCGGACCTTGGCTACGTCTATTTAACCTGTGCTGCCTGCACATTTTTGTCTGTGCCCTTCCTGTACCATCTACCCATACCTCTGACCCTCCAGTCAGCTGATGCCATCCCAGGCATTGTCATGGAGAAGTACCTGGAGACTACCTGCGGATAAGCCAATCCTTACCACCAAAGGCTCTAGTGAAGACAGTCGTTTAGTCATCTCCCTCCAGGATAAGCCCGGCCCATGGCGCAGTGGGTCTACATCAACCAGCATTACACCTGGACGAGATCTGTTATTTTTTAGGAGGATTTTTTGTGTGGGATTTCTATGTACTTTGCAGTCTTATCTTGTTTTAGATATGTATTTATTAATCTATATTTGGTCTGGATTTGGGTCTGGAGTATTTTAAAGGCATGTATTTATTTGGGGATTTATTTGTACTATTTGGTCCTTAGTTATTCAAGGGTCTGCATTCTGGTGTCTGATCTGGGATATGTATTTATTTTAGGGTTTATATTTGTTCAGGGTTTAGTCTGAGTCTATGTTTAGTTAGGTGCTTTGGTGTGTGTATTTTCCTCTAGGCCTGGTCTCATGTCTGGGACTGTATTTTGGGTTGTCTTCTGGGATATTACGAGGACTCATTTTGTGGACTTTAGTTATGGTATATTCAGGTCTGTATAATCTGATGTCATTAGTCAAAACTGGCTGTCCAAATAGCAGGGTGCCTGCATTCTCAGCCCTTGCTTTTGATCTAGTTGAGATTCAATAATTGGGACACTAAACAATTCTGGAGCCTAAGAAGGAAAATAAATTGGACTCCAGGTATAGGACTCATAAATCTCTCTATTAAAGGGGTTTTCTGGTCTAAAATGATAAGTCTGCAGTGACTCTGTGTGACTGCAGACTTCAGAATCCCCCCACTGCAAGGATTCGCTGGTTTCTGAAATGGGAATGACGGTAATATATGCAATGTGCATACAACTGGTCAGAGCCCACCTAGTGTCTCGCTTCATACAAGCGTATTGAGAGAGGCCACTCCCACTAAATAGTCACAGCCACTAGGGCAACCCCTTCAAACTACACACATACATACATTATAGTTGTTTCCATTAATCTATCCTCTACCAATGACCCAATGACAATCATTTTGACTGAATTTTATAGTTTGAAAATGGGTCACAACTTTCCTGATTTTACTGGGGCACAAAAACGCTCTGACTCAGGCTTGTAAACATCTAACGCTTAGAAGTATGGGTTAGCTAAGATAGCAAATTTCCCAGCATTGCACTTTTATGGACTGCAGGAGGAAAATTAAAAGTAAAGCTTTAAACATCTAAAATTAGTCAATTATTTGTCTTCAAAAATTGAAAATGACCACTAAACTGTTTATATGTTCCAAATGGAAGGCTTTGTTAAAGAAATGGTTTATCTATACTAGGTTCCTGCTGTGCTAATAAGTACAAGACAACATTTTGCAAACAACATTTGCAGTTTTCACTTAATTTCTTCTTCCTTGTTCCATTACTACCACAATATCCTCACATTTTAGATTCACAAAGAGACTTTAGGTTACCAAACACTTGTGATTTAAGTATAATAGCCAACACAATAAAGTAGATAAACAATGTATTGTTGAATGCTTCATTGTGTTTTATTTTGCTTCGCGCTTTTTGAAGGAAAATCTGTTTGGAAATTCCGTCAAGAAAAGACATGTATCTGTGGATCCATGCCTAACAAGCTGAATAGATACGCAGTTCCATTTCTTTCCTTGACTGAATCTCTAAATAGATTTTCCTTCAAAAAGAGATAGGTGGAAATGTTGGGAACATAATTTGGTAAATCCTTCCTGAGTATATTAAAACACAACAAAGTATCAAAAAAATAGATAGTTTATATACTTATTTTGTGCTGGGATCATACAAGGTGGACGACCATACATTTCCTGTGCACATCTTATGGATTGAGGACATATTTCTGCTTTATTACAAAAGTATGTATAATAGTGAAATGGATGTTGTATACATCGACCCAAAAATTACGAGACTGATTGCCAATAATATCAATTACAGCAGTGGTGTGAGGTTTTTCATAGAAAAATTCATTAAAAAATAACTTTTATTCTGAGCTTAAAAAAACAGCCACAATTTCTATGACACTTCAGTAAGAAATCTCATAACTATGTACACAAAAGTATTTTCTATTCCCACCCTCAATGGTGTGAGGGAATACGAGAGTAGAAAAAAAAGCTAGCCTTCCAATATCTTCTGCATAAAAAAACAGCAAATCTACCACCTTAGTGTATGTACCTAATAAAGCAATAATAAAGGAACCATCTTCTCTCTGTAGTGTGTCATAACGATTCTTCAATGATTCAGAATATCGCCTTTTCATAATCAGGGGAGCATCTAGGTAAATATATGGCCAATTGTACCCTGTAGGAGCTGTTGTAACCCTGTAGACCCCAAATGCTCCTGCCCTTACGAGGGCATTTCACAGCTGACCCTACACACAGCTTGCCCTACATGTCCGTAATAGCTTTCAGATGTGCTTCCTCCAATATGGATCCATCACTGGAGAGTGCCAAGACAAAGTCTAGGTTTACTCTAGTCGTCCAAAAAATCGGCAAAGGGAAAAGCCTATTTTATATATAACTTCATATATAAAATAGGCTTTTCCTCATGCCAAATTGCTTTCTGAGTCTGAGAATACAGAGCAGTGACTGAAACCACAGCCCTGACTGACACCCAGCCCAATACAGAGAAAGCATCAGTCAGAATCAGGGACACAATTATTGCTGCCAGAGCGGTGACTGAACCTACGCCGATGCCAACCCCGTGACTGAAACCAAATCTTGCCATGGAGAATAAAGTTCATTTTTTCCCAGCAGCGTTCGGCTATGTGACGGCACCAGGCAGGTTAGTAACGCTATTACTCTGCAGATTAACCCAATATATGCAGGTTAGTAGCGTTTTTGCTGTGACAGGTTCCCTTTAAAGCTTAAAATCTTTAATAACTTTGAGACTTGCATGCTCTAAATAATCCATAGCCTTTAAGAAAGTGTTACCTTTTTTTTTGATTGCCACACAGTAAAATGTTTCCGGGACTAAACACGGGCAGTGTGTTGTCTAGTTGTAGTGTGCGGACTGTGTTGGGGTGTGATTTATGCCTAGAACAGAGGTTGAGTGTTGGATTGAGTGAGAGGAGGTAAATTAACCCTTGCAGGTGCACCCCATATCAAGGGCTGAGAAGTGAGTACGTGACAACTATTTTCATAAATAGTTGATATAATGATACAACTAGTGTTGAGCAATACTTCCGATATTGGGAAATATCGGATCGGATTGGATCGGACCGATACCCAAAAAGTATCGGGTATCGCCGATTCCGATACCGGAAACCCATGCAAGTTAGTGGGACAGAAATATCGAAATTAAAAAAACCCCTTTCTTTACTTGCACATCCAGTTCGGGAGGGGGGAAGAGTGTGGGCGGAAACTGTGTATGTCTGTGTGTGCGGGCGGGGTCTGTACGGCCTCTCGGGGTCTGTGCGGGCCTGTCGGGGGTCTGTGCGGGCCTGCCGGGAGTCTGTGCGGGCTGCCAGGCGTCTGTGCGGGCCTGCCGGGGGTCTGTGCGGGCTGCCGGGGGTCCGTGCGGGCCTGCCGGGGGTCTGTGCGGGCCTGCCGGGCGTCTGTGCGGGCCTGCCGGGGGTCCGTACAGGCCTGCCGGGGGTCTCTGCGGGCCTGCCGGGGGTCTGTACGGGCCTGACGGGGGTCTTTGCGGGCCTGACGGGGGTCTGTGCGGCCTGCCGGGGGTCTGTGCGGGCCTGCCGGGGGGTTGTGTGTGTGTGCAGGCATCGTCCGATGGGACTACAAGTCCCATCGGGCTATGCCTGCTACAATGACAGTGATTGACACATTAGCCAATGATGGGACAGTAGTAGTCCCATCATCCAGCTAATGTGTTGAATGTTAAAAGAAACATACATACTACATACTACATACATACTACATTCATACAACATACATACATGCATACATACTTCATATATACTACATTCATACAACATACATACATACTACATACATACAACATTGGCCTTGTGTTTTGGATCGTTGTCATATTGGAACATCCAAGTATGTCCCATGCGCACCTTCCAGGCTGATGATTGCAAATTTCCCTCCTGTATTTGCCGATAACATGCTGCATTCTTCTTTCCTTCAACTTTGACCAAGTGCCTGTGCCTTTGTAGTCCACACATCCTCAAAACATCAGCGATCCACCTCCATTCTTTACAGTAGGAATGGTGTTCCTTTCATCATATGCCTCTCTCCAAATGTAACGTTTATGTTTGCTGCCAAAAAGTTCAATTTCAGTTTCATTAATTCAAATTACCTTGTTCCAGAGGTTTTGAGACTTGTCTCTGTGCTATTTTGCATATTGTGGCATTTCTGCAGTAATGGCTTTCTTCTGCAGCCCATTTTTCTTCAAGTGCCTCCTTATTGTGCATCTTGAAACAGCCACACAGCTAGTTTTTAGAGAGTCCAGTATTACAGCTGATGTTATTTGTGGGTTTTTCTTTACATCCCAAATAATTTTCCTGGCAGTTGTGGACAAAATTTTTGCTGGTCTACCTGACCGTGGTTTTGTTTTTACAGAGCCCCTGATTTGCCATTTGTTAATCACAGTTTAAACGCTGCTGACTGGCATTGTCAATTCCTTGGATTTTTTTTGTATTCCTTTCCTGTTTTATACAGTTCAACTACCTTTTCCCATACATTCGTTGACAATTCTTTTGCTTTCCACATGACTCACAACCTAGAAAAGTCAGTGGGTGGATGAAAGATGCAAGATTCTGTCTGGATCCCAGAAACTCACTCAGCTTTTATGCACACACACTGATTACAAGCAAACAGGTCACAGGTGAGGATGTTACATTTAGTAGCCATTCAAACCCATTGTGTCAATTTCTGTGCATGTTATGAGGCTAAAATCATCAGGGTATGTGAACTTTTGATCAGGGTCATTTGGATGTTTGGGGTTGTCATTATGATTTAATAATGCCAGGGTAGGTAAACTTTTGAGCACAAAAGTCATTTTGGACAGAAATTTGGACTATATACAGTATATATATATATATATATATATATACACTCACTGGCCACTTTATTAGGTACACCTGTCCAACTGTGTGTTAAGACTTAATTTCTAATCAGCCAATCACATGGCGGCAACTCAGTGCATTTAGGCATGTAGACATGGTCAAGACAATCTCCTGCAGTTCAAACCGAGCATCAGTATGGGGAAGAAAGGTGATTTGAGTGCCTTTGAACGTGGCATGATTGTTGGTGCCAGAAGGGCTGGTCTGAGTATTTCAGAAACTGCTGATCTGCTGGGATTTTCACGCACAACCATCTCTAGGGTTTACAGAGAATGGTCCGAAAAATAAAAAAAATCCAGTGAGCGGCAGTTCTGTGGCCGGAAATGCCTTGTTGATGCCAGAGGTCAGAGGAGAATGGGCAGACTGGTTCGAGCTGATAGAAAGGCAACAGTGACTCAAATTGCCACCCGTTACAACCAAGGTAGGCAGAAGAGCATCTCTGAACGCACAGTGCGTCGAACTTTGAGGCAGATGGGCTACAGCAGCAGAAGACCACACTGGGTACCACTCCTCTCAGCTAAGAACAGGAAACTGAGGCTACAATTTGCACAAGCTCATCGAAATTGGACAGTAGAAGATTGGAAAAACGTTGCCTGGTCTGATGAGTCTCGATTTCTGCTGCGACATTCGGATGGTAGGGTCAGAATTTGGCGTAAACAACATGAAAGCATGGATCCATCCTGCCTTGTATCAACGGTTCAGGCTGGTGGTGGTGGTGTCATGGTGTGGGGAATTTTTTCTTGGCACTCTTTGGGCCCCTTGGTACCAATTGAGCATCGTTGCAACGCCACAGCCTACCTGAGTATTGTTGCTGACCATGTCCATCCCTTTATGACCACAATGTACCCAACATCTGATGGCTACTTTCAGCAGGATAATGCGCCATGTCATAAAGCTCGAATCATCTCAGATTGGTTTCTTGAACATGACAATGAGTTCACTGTACTCAAATGGCCTCCTCAGTCACCAGATCTCAATCCAATAGAGCATCTTTGGGATGTGGTGGAACGGGAGATTCGCATCAGGGATGTGCAGCCGACAAATCTGCGCCAACTGTGTGATGCCATCATGTCAATATGGTCCAAAATCTCTGAGGAATGCTTCCAGCACCTGGTTGAATCTCTGCCACGAAGAATTGAGGCAGTTCTGAAGGCAAAAGGGGGTCCAACCCCTTACTAGCATGGTGTACCTAATAAAGTGGCCAGTGAGTGTATATATATATGCACATACATATGTGGTCAAAATTGTTGGTACCCCTCGTTTAATGACAGAAAAGCCCACAATGGTCACAGAAATAACTTGAATCTGACAAAAGTAATAATAAATCAAAAATCTATGAAGCTGAACAAGTGAAAGTCAGACATTGCTTTTCAACCATGCTTCCACAGAATTAAAAAAAATAAAGCTCATGAAATAAGCCTGGACAGAAATGGTGGTACCCTTAACTTAATATTTTGTTGCACAACCTTATGAGGCAATCACTGCAATCAAACAATTCCTGTAACTGTCAATGACACTTCTGCACCTCTCGACAAGTATTTTGGCCCACTCCTCAAGAGCAAACTGCTCCAGTTGTTTCATGTTTGAAGGTTTCCTTTTCCAGACGGCATGTTTCAGCTCTTTCCAAAGATGATCAATAGGATTTAGGTCAGGGCTCATAGAAGGCCACTTCAGAATAGTCCAATGTATTCCTCTTAGCCATTCTTGGGTGTTTTTAGCTGTGTGCTTTGGGTCATTACCCTGTTGCAAGACGCATGACCTGTGAGTGAAACCAAGCTTTCTGACACTGAGCAGCACAAATCTCTCTAGAATCCCTTGATAGTCTTGAGCTTACATTGTACCCGCACAGATTCTAGACACCCTGTGCCAGATGCAGCAATGCAGCCCCAGAACATAACAAAGCCTCCTCCATGTTTCACAGTAGGGACAGTGTTCTTTTCTTGATATGATTCATTTTACCATCTGTGAACACAGAGCTAATGTGCCTTGCCAAAAAGTTCCATTTTTGTGTCATCTGTCCATAGGACATTCTCCCAGAAGCTTTCTGGCTTGTCAACATGTAGTTTGGCAAATTCCAGTCTGGCTTTTTTATTTTTTCAACAATGGTGTCCTCCTTGGTTTGTCATGGTTCCACCCCTCAGGGTGTCTGGGATGCAGTTACTGACAACTCGGCCATCCAATCCGGTACAAGGGCATGCTGAAGCTGTTGGTACTTTGATGGACAGCTCAGCTGTCCAATCTGGTACAGGGGTGTGCTGAATCTGTCAGTACTTTGAATGACAGCATGGCCATCCAGTCTGGTTCAGGGGTGTGCTGAGCTGCCAGTGTGTTTATTGAAGGCTCGACTAGCCAACTGGTGACAGGGAGGCGTCGCAGTCTCCAGGGGTTCACTATCCCAGGTAAATGCCATGCTTTCTTAACTGAGCAGCTTCCCCCTGACCACTGCCAGATGTACAGTACATTCATCTTGTGAGGTTTGTGCTTTGTACTCCCTGTGCCTTGAGTTCTATATGCTTGATCTGTTGCCCGACCTTGGACTTTATTCTGACTATCCACCTGTTTTACCCCTTCAGCTGTGATCCGTTATCCTCCCGGTACTCTGACCTCGGAACGTTACCTGACTACGCTTTTGTCTCTTCCTTCTGTTTATGGCATACCCTCCTGGCTTCTGACCTTCGACTCCCTGACCACTCTGACTCAAGGCTTTGCGGTGAAAAAGCGTCACAGGTTGTCTCCCATGAAGACCACTTTGGCTCATGCAACAACGGATCTGCATCTGACACTGATGTTCCTTGAGCTAGAAGTTCACCTTTAATCTGTTTAGAAGTTTTTCTGGGCTTTTTTTTTACCTTTCGTATTATCCATCTCTATGATTTGACATTAATTTTCCTCCTGCGGCCACGTCCAGGTAGGTTGGAGCTTAAATTTCTGAATAATATGTGCAACTATAGTCACAGAACCATCAAGATGTTTGGAGATGGTCTTATAACTTTTACATTTAACATGTTTATCTATAATTTTCTTTCTAATCTCCTGAGACAACTCTTTCCTTTTCTTCCTCTGGTCCATGTTGAGTGAGATACACACCAAGTCACCAAAAAGCACAGTGAGTATCTGTAGCTCTATATACAGGCCCACTCACTGATTCCAAGATTGTAGACACCTGTGATACTAATTAATGGACAGACCTTGATTTAACATGTCCCTTTTGTCACATTATTTTCAGGCGTACCATCATTTGGGTCCAGGCCTATTTCATGAGTTTTATTTTTTTTTAAATTCTGTGGAAGCATGGTTGAAAGGCAATGTCTGACTTTCATTTGTTTATTTTCATAGGTTTTTTATTTATTAATACTTTTGTCAGATTCAAGTTATTTCTGTGACCATTGTGGGTTTTTCTGTCATTAAACGAGGAGTGCCAACAATTTTGACCACATGTGTATAGATAGATAGCTACTGATATAGATAGAAACTGTACATTAGCAAGTTTCTAGGCTTGGTTGCAACAATATGCTGCACTTCACCAACATACGTTTTTTATTCTTTTTGTTTTGTGAAGATGGTAAAACATTCATCAGAGCCCTCAGAATAGCAACTGTTTGAAATGGAGCTATAAGTCTTTAACTGCTGGCACAGTGTGATAACAAGGTTATCTTAAAAAATGTATTTAGTAAAATACAGTAAAAGGTGGGAAACATTTTTGGCTGATAGCTTTAAAAATATTACGCAACAATGCAATGTCTCCTCTGAACTCAAGAAAAAAGCAACAGCAATAACTAACGTAAATCTAAATAAACATTCTAATAATTATTGCTGTTGTTGTCAAACAACATATTTGAGTACAAACATGAAAGTAAGAAAACAAAGCATATCCATCACAAGATATTAGCATTATAATACTGGCCTAGAGGAAATATATACAGAAGCTGAAGAAGAGCTATAGTCAAATACATAATCTACACTGACAAATGCATTGGTCTGCTACAAATAATATATGAAACCAACTGTTTATTTTATTACATCTTAAAGATACACAGAAAATATGAATACAGTCCTCAACATTGAAATCGTAATGCTTAGATGGAAAATTTGTGGCGTTATGAAGACCACAGAATTGCTAGACATGTTAATATTATGCAAATGATGAGAACATGGTAACAAAATCTTGAACATTTCTTTATTTAGTATGGAGTATGAGGGCCATGAGCAGAAATCCCCCCACTTACCCACCATGTCATGTCATCAATGAGGCTATTAGTGGTTGTCTGAGGAATCTCCTGCCAAGCCTCTGACCTAGCCAAATCAGTTCTCATACTTTGCACTGACGAGGGCCAATAGCCCGAAACACTGTGTCTGCAAATTGAGATTCGGATTTGGCTTTTATCCTAAGTCATATTGCAAGACTCGTTAAAAGGTGATTTGTGACTTGTAGGTTCGCTACTTCCAACAGGTGGCGCTATAGAGTTCAAGTCCTCTTTCTCTCTGAAGATGCAATTTGCATGGTAATACCACCATCATTTAAATTTAGCTCTGAGTCATTCAAAAATAGACATTGGATGACAGATATCAAGGTATCATTTTATTCAACTTACTATGACCTACTGTATATGTTCATATAGACAGCTTAGGTGGGTTTATCCCATTAACAGATCCCCTATTAAGAATTTGAACCTGCAATGGTTTGATTGCTTGTACTTGAAACTGAACCTGTCAAAAACTGAACTCCTTGTGTTTCCTCCCTCTACTAACCTACCTATGGCCGACATTGCCATTTCCGTGTGTGGTTCTACCATTACTTCCCAGCAACATGCCCGCTGTTTTGGAGTCATACTCAATTGAGAGCTTTCATTCATCCCTCACATCCGATCACTCCACGGCTCAGCACCATCCTACATCTCCTCCCTCGTTTTAGTCTACCGCCCAACCCATGCCCTCCTTTCTGCTAATGACCTGAGGTTAACATCCTCAATAATCAGAACCTCCCACTCCCGTCTCCAAGATTTTTCACGTGCTGCGCCAATTTTTTGGAATGCTCTACCCAAGTTAATTTGATTAATCCCCAATACCCACAGTTTTAACCGTGCCCTCAAAATGTATTTCTTCAGACTGGCCTACTGCCTCAATGCATTTATCAACTATCCCTGTGCTGCCTATTCAAAATTTTTACCATAACCAGATTCCTCATATCTCGTTCTCACACGCTTTATGTATTTAATAGCCTTCTGTGTCTATGTTGTTACATACTTTGGCTGATAACTGGTTCATGCAGCGTTACATGAACACCCAATTTCTTACATATTGGCTGGTCTGAAAAACAAAAGCAATTGTCACCTTTTGTATCTCCCTTTTTCCTCATAGATTGTAAGCTTGCGAGCAGGGCTCTCATTCCTCTTGGTATCTGTTTTGATCTTTGTGTTCATTGTTATGCTGTAATGTCTATCGTCTGTACAAGTCCCCTCTAAAATGTAAAGTGCTACGGAATCTGTTGGCGCTATAGAAATAAAATTACTATTATTATTACTATATAAAGTAATTCTTCAAGCTGGGATTCATGGGAGTCTAAAAAAGGCAGTGATGAATGCCTTCAGTAGATCCGTTCACTCCCATGTTAAACCAACCACCACCTTCAATTGCTGCAATCACAGATTGATGAAGGCATCTCTATAGTTAAGTGGCAGTGACTGGAGCTAGGTCAGTTCACTGTTATTAAAGGCAAGTGCCAGCTGTATATCACAGCTGGCGCCTGACCTGTCCTGTATGGAGCCGGCTTAGCTTTTTGAGCCTGCTCCAGGCACCATCACCCAACACAGGACTAGAGGGGTGCAGTAAGCTAATAGAGGACTCTTGAGTGTAGCATCACCTCTTTGATGACTACGTTCTGTAATATAGCATATGTTAAGTGGTAATCTTTATGTAAGTACTCCTCTAAAGTAACTTGCATACTAGTGTACAAGTTCATAAAGAATGGTGCAGTAAAAGAACCAAGTATTCTCTCAAATGTTTCAACCTAACTTACAAATTAGCAGACTTTGTATTCAGTAGTTTTCAGTCATCTGTTAGTTTTGAACGGAGTATACTGGTCATGGTAGGATTACATTTTAGCCTTGAAGACAATTATTTTTATCCAGTCTTTTTTTTTAATTCCAATACTCATAATCTTTTATTTATGCTCACTTTAGCTGTTTGAGGATTTTTTTACAGCTTTTTATAATAGATTCAGCCGAGAATTAATAAAATATCTGATATATTTTTAAAGAAAAATGTTCATAGTGCATTATAACTAGAAGACTAATCACAAATGTGCAAGGGCCAAAAGTAATGTTCTACATTTCATATTTTTCCAGTAATGAAACATTGAGGAGGAACGCTTAGCAGTGGCACCTCATCGCACCACTTTACATTGTTTAATACAAGCAAGTATGTGCCAACAGCAAAATATATGCATAGAAAATAAAAGTTGATGATTGGGCAGAGGGAAATGGAAAAAGCAGGGTCAGAGACATTCTTAAAAAAAAATCCTAAGTGCCTAATGAGGGAGGGCTTTGTGACAGCAATTTTTCTATAAAGAAATAAGTTCCCATCTCTTGTCCCTATTAAAATATTTATGTTGCTTATAAAGAGCTAATATATTCTGCGGCACTGTGCAGAGATTTGTAACTATTAAGATCCATATCGGTCAGTCAAAGGGCTTACAATTACATTTCTCGTGACTCAGACATAGGCACACTAGAAATTATTTCATAGGAACCATTTCCCTATCAGATTGCTTGTAGGATGTAGAAAGAAAAACAGAGAACCCAGAAAAAACCTCCATAAACAGAGAGAACAAACTCCTTGTAGTTTTTGTGGATGCCTATAGTATGGGCAGCAAAGTAACTCAGTGGTTAGCACTGTTGAGGTCCTGGATTCAAATGGCACCATGGGCAACATCTGCAAGGTGTTTTTATGTTCTCCCAATGTTTGTGTTGGTTTCCTCCAGGCACTCCGGTTTCATAACACACTCCAAAGACATACAGTACATAAATAATGTCTCAAATTTTCTCTTTGTGGGCGAGTGGTCGTTCTTATTGGTGTAAATCTCCTCCAGACTGAGGTCCTCCTTCTGCAACTGGTTTTAGGAGACCCAAAAAGGGAATTCAGAGTGTGAGCCCCAATGGGGACAATAATTACAAAGTCTGTGATAATCTAAGATAACAAATAAACCTGGGACTACAGTAACACAGCACTAATTGTTAATTAACCACTCCATCGTTTTTCTTTATAGCAGGGATGGAGTGTTGCTTATAATCTCAGATCCCAGACACTATTCTTATACTCCCCAGCAGCTATCTTACCCTTCCAATGCCGCCACTCCTGTCAGTCTCCAGCAGTTTGGGACCTGCCGTATCGCTCCTATGTTTCAGGAGGTGGCAATTCACTACAAGTCTGAGCGCCTTATTCTGTCTCTCATAGACTTGCATTGAGAGCTTGTGATGTAACATCTGACTTCTGGCCAGTCAGAAGTTGAGATCACAAGATGGCGCTGCAGAACTGGAATAGCTCTGAATAAAGGTGAAGATGCTGGTGGGTGTGAATAAGACCAGGGGCAGGGACCTTAGATTAGAAGCACCGCTCCAGCACAGAAAAAACGAAAATGCTGGAGAGGTGGTTCAAAAGCCACATATCTACCCTTTGTGCTGAATTTTATCAGATTTAAATATTAAATTATATTATCCTAGGCATGGTTATTAATATTTTCTGCAAATTTTGCTGCAAGTCTGTTGATAAATATCTAAATGTTTGCCGAGCACTTTTGACAGATTTTACTCACTGGACTATAAAGATTAAAAAATGCCACAAAATTCCATGACAAAAACCTACAAAAGACAAAATGAAAAAACCCTGCTATAATTAAATAAGTAAAAAAAGCAAAAGTGCATTTAAATCATGCAGAGTTCTTAGTAATACTGTGTTTGATCAAACATAGCATAAAATCCGTCCCACCATCGACAAGGTGACTCTGCGGTCGGAGTGTCCAACCACCGGACACCAGTCAGGGGAAGCCTTTAAATATAATTTTTTGTATGCTTTTTGGCCAGTGAACATGCATTTATATGCTGCATGTGTACCAACTCAAACCAAGCTCAATTTTTGTGTTTTTTCTTTGCATTTTTGCATTCTGTGCAAGCTGGGGTGTGGCCTCCCTCTCCAGAGCTGGAAATTATATTTAAAGGCTTCCCCTGACTGGTTGGGACCCGGGCTGTGTCTGCCCTTATTCACACAGATGGCTTTTATGCTATGTTTGATCAAATACAGTATTACTAAGAACTCTGCATGATTTAAATGCACTTTTGCTTTTTACTTATTTAATTATAGCAGGGTTTTTTTTATTTTGTCTTTTGTAGGTTTTGTCTGCTTTTTGGCCATGTGAACATGCATTTATATGCTGCATGTGTACCAACTCAAACCAAGCTCAATTTTTGTGTTTTTTCTTTGTATTTTTGCATTCTGTGCAAGCTGGGGTGTGGCCTCCCTCTCCTGAGCTGGAAATTATATTTAAAGGCTTCCCCTGACTGGTGTCCAGTGGTT
This sequence comes from Dendrobates tinctorius, assembly GCF_039654945.1. Classification (NCBI taxonomy): domain Eukaryota; kingdom Metazoa; phylum Chordata; class Amphibia; order Anura; family Dendrobatidae; genus Dendrobates; species Dendrobates tinctorius. Next base: position 31,448,522 of record NW_027361676.1, read on the forward strand.
GGGACCCGGTCCCTGTCTGCCCTTATTCACACAGATGTCAACTTTGACACATGATAAGGTTTTTAATATTAGACAGTGTAGGACTGCCCCGACCACAGAGTCACCTTGTCGATGGTGGGATGGCTTTTATGCTATATTTGATCAAATACAGTATTACTAAGAACTCTGCATGATTTAAATGCATTTTGCTTTTTACTTATTTAATTATAGCAGGGTTTTTTTCATTTTGTCTTTTGTAGGTTTTTGTATGCTTTTTGGCCATGTGAACATGAATTTATATTCTGCATGTGTACCAACTCAAACCAAGCTCAATTTTTGTGTTTTTTAAAATTCCATGACAGTTGCACTCAGACTTTTGACTGGTATGTGTGATTTTGGTTTTCAGAACTCCATCTCCCTGCCCTGCCCGCATAATTGCCATGGGTTTGAGGTTAGGAATCCACACCGGAAAATTCATGGCATTTTGACCAAGCCTTAAAGCGTTAAATGCACGGTATGGGTTATAGTTCAAGCAAGAGTTTCAGACAGAAAGAGTTATTCTCTGTGCTGTTGCTTTCCCTCGTTTCATCTCATGGCTTTGCAATTTATTGAATAAATGATTTTCTTTTGCCCTTGGCTGCAAAGGGTCAAATGCTCTGGTGCTTGTTCGAACAGAAGTAGCGTATATTCATAATGCTTCCTGTCATTAGTGTATACAGAAATGGCAAATGGCACCTAGGGGAATGGGGAATTACTCAACTATGATGCTAGAAAGAAATTCTGCTAAACCTCACTGTTTTCTATATTGTATTTTAATTTACTTTAAAGGGGTTAAAGAATGCATTTAAATAATGGTCAGAGAACAAGTGATGGGATCAAATAGCTGAATAATACAAGGGTTTACGCTTTCAACTCCGATACAGTGAATAATTAGAAAGGGCCAAAACTCCAATGAAATATCAACAGTAAAAAAAAGGAAGGGGCATGAAAGGAGCCCAAAGGAAGGAGTATATATCGTCTGTAATATCAATTTTTATTGAAATACTATAAAACACATAAAAGCATATACTGTAAATAGCAATCATTATAGATAGTCATAGCAAAGGGCTACAGTAAATGACAAGGGTGCACACTAGTAACAATCTAACACATCGGTTTCACAACAGTATAGGACAAAATGCAAGGATCACTTTTGTTCAAAGATTAAAACATGTAAATAATGAAAGTGTTTGCATGTATTTTTGTTGGTATCAGTGTGTCCCTTCCGCCCTGATGAGTATTTTGCCCTTTGTTCGTCATGGGGCATGCTGGAAAAGGAGACGTTATGAATTAAAAAGGCACAGTCGGCGCCATTTTGATGAAGCTATTTTTTTTCTATCCCCACAATAGTATAGGCATTATGTAAACTAGGGGGCAGGTAACTGAAGGATCAGTGACCCGTCATAGGCCAATACAGATGAATATCTAAGCAGAGCATTATATGAAGACCCCCACAGGCCACTCCAGAGCACGAGCATATCATTAACTCAAAACCAAAAATAAAGATTAAACAACCACAAGACGGATTTCATCAACCAAGGTATCATTTTATTCAGCATAACAGCGCCAACCTGACACTGTCTGTAGGTTACTGAGCAAAATCCTACTGACAGGTTCACGTTAAGACCCTGCCAAAGCATTTCCATCTTTCCATCAATCAAATTCCTTCCAGATTAGTTACCATCAAAAACATATATCAGGTATCTCTGGGCATAGAGGGGGCAATATGGGAAAAGTTCAAGCACAGTTGAAAAATAGATAGATCTATACATTGGGTACAGTCACACCTATAGGCCTTAAAGGGACAGTCCTCTATTAGGACAATCCTTTCTTGACCTGAATGTTTGCCTCTGTGTAAATAAAAACACTTATTCTCACCTGGAGAAACCTGGGAACACTGTGAGAATAATGTTCTTCGATTTCTCTAGTGCTTTTAACACCATACAGCCAGGTCTACTGAGAGACAAGCTGGGCCTTGTTGGTGTGGACCTCCAACTCTCCACCTGGATCCTTAACTACCTCACGAACCGACCTCAGTTTGTAAAGGTTCGGGACAGTGTGTCAGACACAGTGATCTGCAATACAGGGGCACCTCAAGGTACAGTTCTTGCCCTTTTCTCTTAACACTGTACACTGCGGATTTTAGGTGCAACTCATCTAGCTGCTACTTGCAGAAGTATTCTGATGACTCTGCAGTAGTAGGCCTCATCACAGGAGGAGATGAAAGAGAGTACAGAGATACTAACCAAGCTTTTGTGGAGTGGTGTCAGAGGAACCACCTTAGGATTAATTCCGGAAAGACCAAGGAATTGGTGGTGGATTTCGCAAGGGCAAAAATCCACCAGTAGTGGTGAACATTCAGGGAAATGACATTGAGATAGTCGACACCTATAAGTACCTTGGTGTGATCCTCAATAATAAGCTTGACTGGGCCCATCACTTGGATGCAGTGTACAGGAAGGGCCAAAGCAGGCTTTATCTGCTCAGAAGGCTGAGAGCCTTCGGAGTTAGAGGGGCACTCCTTGCATCCTTCTTCAACTCTGTTGTGCCATCAGTCATCTTCTTTGGTGTGGCGTGCTGGGGTAGTGGCATATCAACCAGGGACAGGAATAGGCTGGACAAACTGATTAGAAGGGCCAGCTGTGTCCTGGGATGCCCCCTTGACCCAGTTCAGGAAGTAGGCGACAGGGAGATACTGGCCAAGGTGAGCTACATGGTGCAGAATGATTCCCATCCCATGCATGAGACCGTGACAAAGATGTGCAGTACTGTCAGTGACCGGCTACTTCATCCTAAATGTGAGAGGGAGCGCTATCGAAAGTCCTTCCTTCCTGCTGCAGTTAGGCTGTATAACCAGCACTGTCCAAAACGGAGAACGACCCAAACAGAGAACTGATAGATCCAAAGTTGTGACAGTCCGGTTACATTTTTTTTCTTTTTCATATATGTACCTACCTACTGTCAATGTAATGCCTTTATGCATCTGTATCTGTACTTGTTCCTGCCTTGCTGCTGTAATGCTCTGAATTTCCCCATGGTGGGACGATTAAAGGATTATGTTATCTTGATTATGTTATCTGTTACCTCTCATGCCGGTGCCACTCCAGTGGTGTCGGAACTCGTGTTCCCAGGGCTCACGTGTGGTTGTTATGACATATAAGCCCTGCACCCATTCAGCGCTAGCTAGCTATGTGAGAGCTGCAGTTGGCCACTCACCTCCTCTAGATTACTAATATCTGAAGGTGGGTACAGTGATTCTAGCAATGATGGACAATCCTTTTAATGAAAGCTTTGGTTTTGGGCCCTTCTTATAATGCGGTTTGATATTAAGTGATGTGGGGACGTTGTTTTTGCTTTAACGTTCGGTAATATTTATCTTTTATCTGGCATTCTTTTATTATATGTCTAACATTTTCATTGCAATCTTGAGATCCAACTGGTAGAGACCTACCAGTTCAGCATTCAATATTGCTTAGAGTGGAACAGTGGCTGTGACACATTTTTAATATTCGGCCATATAGTGAAACTGTAAGACAATTTCTTAGAGAACCTGATACATTTGGTGAAGAAATCCACTTTGATGTCGTTCTGTATTCAGCATTTGCAGTTAGCTTTCAGTGCACAGGGGCCGGACTGTGCACTGCACCTTCTCCTCCCTTTCTGTGATTTCCCCACTCCTCTGTTTGTCTCCTCTGTTTGAAGATGAGATTCCAAACAGAGGAGGTAGGTCACTGAAAGCAAAATCAGTGACCTGTCAATAAAAGGCTGGAGGTAAGCGTAGAGGCCAGCGAATCAGACAGGATGGAGAAGACCCAGTGCACAGTCCAGCCCATGTGCACCGAAATCTATTTAGCAGAAAATTGCAAATGCTAATTACAGAAGAACGACAAAGCAGATTTCTTCACCAAAGGTATCAATGTAATTAGTATTACAGCGCCATTACAGTCATGTCTTTACTGTATATTACAAAACCGTGCTGACAGGTTCTCTTTAAGTATTTGTCAATGCACATGGACTTTGTCACTTTATATTTTCCACCAAGCTGTATAACACTATAATCTTCAGATCTGTGTGGATTTTGTTTTTCTAAATCCCTAATGTCAGAGTCTCAAATTGATGCTCGTGCACTCTTTATTTATTTGGGTTCATAATCCTTTGGAACAAACCAGCTTCACAGATTGTTCACCTTTCGCTGACTCATAAGTGCTGTTCACTCACATACTGCATATTCAGTTATCCAGATATATACACCTGTTTATTTATCGGGAAACTTATCTTCTAGAGTTAGTTTCCACTATCTATAACTATATTTTCCATAGTCAGTTTTTACCATTCACTACAATCATGGACGGTATGTCCTTACACTTACCTTTTTCCTTACAATATTCCCATGATCATATAAATAATTGAGTGTGCAGAAATCGGTCATAGTCTGTCACTATTCAAAGATAATATACCGTAATTAATAATCGTAGTCAGTTTATTTTTCACTTCTAGTTTTATCCTAGCTCATAATCAATTACAGCACCTTCACACTTTATTTCCCATAGATAATGTGCTGTGAACATGTCGCTCCTGCTCCCCTTGGCACTGCAGTTACGGTATACAGCACTTTATGGCACTTGCGTACTCGCGATGATGCTGTACTTGGTACATTGTCCAGGTACCGAAAGACCATTATTTCTGTGAATGACAGGGAGAACGCATGCACCAAATACACTAAGTGTCACTGCCAACCAAATTAACCCAGTTTGCTCAACTGACCATTATGATGTTCAGTCTTTCATGCTGTTGGTCTACTTACATCTTATGAGGTCATATCTTCACGTTCTACCACACGCACATTGACAAAGAATGAGTGAAAAGCGTGTTGAGTACGAAAGGACACACAGTTACCAGCGAAAATACATATAACCTAACCTGCAAGGAGTTTGTATGTTCTCCCCATGTTCTCGTGGGTTTCCTCCGGTTTCCTCCCACATTCCAAAGACATACTGATAGGGAATTTAGATTGTGAGCCCCATCGGGGATAGCGATGATAGTGTGTGCAAACTGTAAAGCGCTGCGGAATATGTTAGTGCTATATAAAAATAAAGATTATTATTATTATAACCACCCTAATGATTTATACATGCTTTACTCTTTGGGAAAAAAAATGGATTGCATGGGCCTATGGATTTTATTCTCTTGATATTATAACTTGCATTTTGTCCTATAGCGTATATATATAAATAGTGAATTTATCTTAGTGTGCATCCTTGACATTTATTGTGGCACCTTGCTATCACTATCTATCAGATTGCTATTTACCGTATATACTTGAGTATAAGTCGAGTTTTAGAGCAAAAAAGTGCTGATAACGCTCCGCCTCGACTTTTACTCGAGTGAGGGTCCAGAAGATGGAGGAGAAGCGGCGGAGGTGGAGCAGCGTGTCACAGGTGGCAGAAGCCAGCTGCTGCGGCTCTCCATGGGAGTGGAGAAAAGAGGGGATGAAGAGCCATGCATACAAGAATAGGGATGAAAAGCTATGCAGACCAGGATAGGGATGAGGGGGTCATGCAGACCAGGATGGGGATGAGGGGGTCATGCAGACCAGGATGGGGATGAGGGGGTCATGCAGACCAGGATGGGGATGAGGGGGTCATGCAGACCAGGATGGGGATGAGGAGACTTGCATACCATCATAGGGAAGAGGGCACAGTGCAAACCCAGTTTATACTCGAGTCAGTACGTTTTCCCAGTTTTTTGTGGTAAAATTAGGTGCCTCGGCTTATACTCGGCTTGTACTCAAGTATATACAGTATATATTCTTAGAGGTTTACATATTTTTCCAATAAAAATGTGATTTTACTGGCTTTATATACTCCTTCCTTTTGTCTCCTTTCATGCCACCTTCCTTTTATTGTGGTTAAATAATGTACACTCACTGGTCTATCCACCAATGTTCTGGTCACCTACACGTAGCTGAAACATAATCACTGAGAAACAGCTAACCCAGACAGCTTAGGCCAAAAGACTGGGCACAATGGAGTGATAAGGGATTTTAAGGGTGACAATAATTTGATTTACTATTTAATCACATCCTCTGCTTTCCAACTAGTATTTTTATAAATTTTGGATAATTCTTTTAAAATATTATTCCCATGTTATAAAATATGGATAGTCAACGTTAAAATAGGTAAGTTTGCAATTAACTTGCGGCTTCTATGTTGCTCCAATCTCCTGCTGTCAGCTTTTTAGTGTTTTATTGTTCACAGCTTATTGCCAAACGGAACAGCTACTGCAGTCTTAAGGTTACTTTCACATGGAGTTGTGTGTCCCCATTGGCGCATATGTCCGAAATCCCAGCAAAACAGGGTCCAGACATATGTGCCGAAGAGGCCATCGACTGCAATTTTGACGGCAGTGCAAACGTGTGCTCTGCCATGCACTTGTTTTGGGAGTGCACGCCAATCTAGTATGTCTGAGCGTCCGCCTCCTGTTGATGTACACTCCCGAAAAAAGTGCACAGCAGGCAGCTCTCTGACCGGTGGTAATAATCTTACTGCCGATCAGACCCGCCGGTGTTTCTCGTGCTGTCATGCAGATGACAGCGTGGGAAACACCTGATGTTCAGGGTACGGAACCCAAACAGAAACATGGACTTCCTGGAGAAGTCCCTGTTAGGGGTCCATGTCCGAAGAGTAAGTATTTGGTAATACCCTGGACTTTACTGTTCACCCATCTCTACCCAGGAGCAGTTATGCACACTGCCTTTCCCTTCTATGTGTCACTGAGCTGCTTGGACTTTGAAAGGCCTTTTAAGGTGCTCTTCCTCGATAACTGCCAACATCAGGTACCATGTGCAGCTAAATCCTAATGAGGTCACACTTACCATGATTGGGTAGCATGGTGGCTCAGTGGTTATCACTGCAGCCTTACAGCGCTGGGGTCCTGGGTTCAAATCCCACCATGGACAACATCTGCAAGGAGTTTGTATGTTCTCCCTGTGTTTGCGTGGGTTTCCTCCAGGTACTCCAATTTCCTCCCACATTCCAAAGACATACTGATAGGGAATTTAGATTGTGAGTCCCAATAGGGACAGCATTGATGATGTCTAATGTGCTGCAGAATATGTTGTCTTTATATAAGCAAAACATAATAAAATGAATAAAATACTGTAGCAGGCTGCACAATCCCGGCACTGCAGAGAGAAGGCTGCCTTATACAAGAGCATCGGGGCACTCGCAGTTCACACTAGCAGTGCGATGTTGCTGCTAGCCTGAAGTGTCCAAAAAAAGAGATTATCAGAAAAAAGTGACTACCAGAAAAAAATATCAAAAATTTGACTATCGTGAACCACTTCAACCCTGAAGAACGATTTTGGGACAAACTTTGTAAGTATATGTTGCTACTCTATATAAGGGTCATTAAATTATGTAACAGCTGGAACTTAATGGGATGTAACTATGAACACTCTGAGACAATTTATGAGCAAGATATTTTGCCAATTACTCATTAAAAGGATGCCTCAACCCAACAACTTTTATTTGCACAGAAAAATGTGACTCGAAAAAGAAATTCTATTTCCAATACATGTGGTACAGAAGGAAGAGAAAGGGTGGGCTCATCAACCTCCAATGTAAGTTGTAAGGAAGAGATTGGGTACAGGTTTCTGTGCAGCACGTAGCTTTCTGTGCAGTAACAAGACCAACGGGACCGCAATACACCGGACACCTGCTCCTCTTCTAACAATGCGCCATCCCCGGAGTTACCGATCCTGTAATTACACCAGTTGCGCCTCATACCTCACAAGGTCTTTATATTTGGTTTACATACACAATAGTGTGCATTATGATCCTGCCAGCACAGTAATAAACTGCAGTATGAATACGAGGGAAGTAGAGAATGGGATTTATGATTTCTAGCCACAGGTTTCAATGCGTCTTTATGCTTCCTTCCCTTGACTTTTGCCCCATGCGGTGTGACCTCTCTTCTCAGCACATTTATGCAAACATCTGATCTCTTCTTCTTGCCATCTGCCTTTTTAGTTGTCTCTCATGCGAACAGCGATTGCTATTAGCTCTAATATTAAGTGCTTGTATCCTCGGAGCTGACATACTATATACAGTAGTGTGCAGTGCATAAGCATTTAGATGACTATCTGTTCCTGGTGGGCACTTTCTAAGGACTCGACAATACAAGTCTTCAACCTAGCACGTAAAAGCCGACAGCGGTGTATCACATCTTATATGTGCTGCATATCATCTTACCCTCGTTACCTTAGATCCCTATTAAGTATGTGAAAGGCAGAGTACAAGACTGAATACGGATATCGTTACTTGGAACACAATGGAACATGATTTAATAGAGAACAGAAGGCAGGTGTATTGTGCGGGAAGGCAGTAAAATAAAAGCCAACGCTCTCTAAAATATAGACTAGCTGTCATTTCTGCGTGACATTCATTTAGCGTAGCACAATAGTGATAGTTAGAGCTGCCAATCCCGGGAAAATCCGATCAATTATTATTAGGTTAAGTGCTTCATCACCCGCAAATGTATCTATAGATAACACAACAGCACTGGTACATGTGTAATACACTCCAGCTAGCATCATGTCACTGAGGACCGTCTATGGGGAGCTCCATGTAGGGAACACCGCTATATACTGGATCAGCTCTACTTGTGACAAGTACATATGTTTGTTCTGACATTGTTTTTTTCTTTTTTTTTTTTAAGAAAAGCAGCTAATCAGGAAAGTCAGGAAAAGAGTGGGATTTTCATTGCCGGCCGTCACTTGTAATTCACTTTACAAATGAGTATGTCATGTCTGTTGCATGGTATTCTGCTAGATCAGTGTGATTAGAGCAAATCTTCCTCCCCAGCCAAATGCTTACAGATCAGTTATACAACAGCCTCTTCTCCATTGAAAAAGGGCGACAGATATCATTTCATCAGCACTGGTGACCAGCTAGCCATAATGGGTGATTCCCTTATCTCCCATCACAATTCATCAGATATTCTAGGCAATGGCCATTTATCAATCACTGCTGTAATGGTGACATTTGGAAGCATTATTTATGTCCTACACATGTGACCCCCCTCATATCCTATCTACTGGGAATATGTAGTAAGTAGGGGGCTCGGCAAACTAAACATCAACGGGTAAATGAAGGCGAATGAAATGTCCACCATATTAGCGGCCACCTACAATGATCAACAATGTCGGATAACGTCGTGTTATTAAAGAGTTAAGGGGTTGTATAGGATTAGTATAAAATCTCCTTGCTTTTACCGTAATCAGTGCGCTTAATCAATGGGCTGTGCCTGTGCCTGGTATCGGGACGTTCCCACTCACTTGGAGAAAATCTGCAATACCAGACTCAGCCTGTAGGCAAGAGTGGCGCTGTTTCCGTGAGTGGAGGGGGGGGGGATCATGCTTTTTTTATTTACTTGTAGACCAGAAGACGATGCCCTGTTTGGTATTGTTGTACATATAAGTTTATGAAAAGATGTAATTACAAGTCATTTTATAAAAGGATGATCATTGTTATGAATCCTTATGTGAACACAAATACAGTGCACACAATAGTAAATCACTACCGAACCACGTAAGTGTAAAATCCGTATTACCAGGACACATTGTCCGCGCTCGCACCCTTACTGTCACTTTTAAAGGTACAGTACATGCAAAGAGTAAATAATAATTAATATTCCCATTAGGTAAACTCAGTTCTTTGCATCCCTGGCTTCTCCATTCATCCAGCCTGTCTTCAATACCTGCTAATACAAACCTGCCTGGAATGCTCTGTGCAGCAGCGGATCTGTTGTTAGAACAATACGTGGTGATATTAAATATTTGATACATTTTTTATTATTTTTTTTACATAGGACTGCAGGTAAACCTAATGCATCATCTATTCTCAGATCCAACTACACCATCGATGTAACCCCAGCTCTACCAGCCCGCAGCTTCCACAAGCCCAGGATTATGCCTCCAATCCATATTCATTCTGCTCAATATTTTCTGTCTGAACAGAAGAAACTTTTCACTTCCAGAAAGTTTGCAGATGTTACAACACAAGGAAGAAGTGTGAAGCCCCCTGTAGCCACCAGCGGTGGGCACAGGGCATGCACCATGCCAGACTCTACCTCCTCCATGCCACTAACTGTGCCCTGCCAGCTGTCACTCATTCCCCTCCATGCCTGTGCCTGCAGATACACAGCTTTCTGATGGAAGACACGAGACCAGCAGACTTTACCTGGGAGGAATCTTCTGAATGTTCACAGCTCAGAGTAATGCCAAGAAATCCAGAAACCCTGACAAGAAATCCCAAGACTTCTGCACCAGGCACCAACCCCCAGCACAAGTGCCAGCAGCGACATCCAGAGCCCAGCGCGGCGGAGGAAGATCCACAGAGGACGCGGGCGACGGCGCAGACCGGGCGCAGGGCAGGAGTTCAGCACCAGCACCGGAGTGGACAGAGGCTGCACTGGCGGAGGCGGCACGCCTGCAGCTGCACCTCCCCGCCCGCCCAGTGCTCACGTCAGTCCATCTGCTCCTTCACTACACGCTGCTGACAGCCAGCACTGGAGACAATGACAAACGGGGGAGGAGAGGGGACTCGGAACACTTTCTGATTGTAGTGTCTGATCTTCCCTCTCACTCTCCCAGAACGCCTCTCCTCTCAGCAGGAAAGCACCAGCTGCATTATCCAGAGCTGCCACTACAGAGTATGACAGGGGTCTCACCTACCCAGTGCCACTGATGCCAAACAGAGGATGCCACTACAGAGTATGACAGGGGTCTCACCTACCCAGTGCCACTGATGCCAAACAGAGGATGCCACTACAGAGTATGACAGGGGTCTCACCTACCCAGTGCCAAGGGTGCCCCACAGAGGATGCCACTACAGAGTATGACAGGGGTCTCACCTACCCAGTGCCACTGATGCCAAACAGAGGATGCCACTGCTGAATGTAACAGGTTCCTCACCTACCCAGTGCCACTGATGCCCCACAGAGGATGCAAGTGCTGAATGTAACAGGTGTCTCATCTCCCAGTGCCAAGGATGCCCCACAGAGGATGCCAGTGCTGAATGTAACAGAGGTTCATCTCCCAGTGCCACTGATGCCCCACAGAGGATGCCAGTGCTGAATGTAACAGGGGTCTCACCTACCCAGTGCCAAGGATGCCCCACAGAGGATGCCAGTGCTCAATATAACATGTGCCTCACCTACCCATTGCCAATGATGCCCCACAGAGGATGCCACTGCTGAATATAACAAGTGTCTCACCTACCCAGTGCCACTGATGCCCCACAGAGGATGCCAGTGCTGAATGTAACAGGGGTCTCACCTACCCAGTGCCACTGATGCCAAACAGAGGATGCCACTACAGAGTATGACGGGTCTCACCTACCCAGTGCCAAGGGTGCCCCACAGAGGATGCCACTACAGAGTATGACAGGGGTCTCACCTACCCAGTGCCACTGATGCCAAACAGAGGATGCCACTACAGAGTATGACGGGTCTCACCTACCCAGTGCCAAGGGTGCCCCACAGAGGATGCCACTACAGAGTATGACAGGGGTCTCACCTACCCAGTGCCACTGATGCCAAACAGAGGATGCCACTGCTGAATGTAACAGGTGTCTCATCTCCCAGTGCCAAGGATGCCCCACAGAGGATGCCAGTGCTGAAGGTAACAGAGGTTCATCTCCCAGTGCCACTGATGCCCCACAGAGGATGCCACTGCTGAATGTAACAGGTGTCTCATCTCCCAGTGCCAAGGATGCCCCACAGAGGATGCCAGTGCTGAATGTAACAGAGGTTCATCTCCCAGTGCCACTGATGCCCCACAGAGGATGCCACTGCTGAATGTAACAGGTGTCTCATCTACACAGTGCCACTGATGCCCCACAGAGGATGCCAGTGCTGAATGTAACAGGGGTCTCACCTACCCAGTGCCAAGGATGCCCCACAGAGGATGCCAGTGCTGAATGTAACAGAGGTTCATCTCCCAGTGCCACTGATGCCCCACAGAGGATGCCAGTGCTGAATGTAACAGGTTCCTCACCTACCCAGTGCCACTGATGCCCCACAGAGGATGTCAGTGCTGAATGTAACAGGTGTCTCATCTACAAAGTGCCAAGGATGCCCCACAGAGGATGCCAGTGCTGAATGTAACAGGGGTCTCACCTACCCAGTGCCAAGGATGCCCCACAGAGGATGCCAGTGCTGAATGTAACAGGTGCCTCACCTACCCAGTGCCAAGGATGCCCCACAGAGGATGCCAGTGCTGAATGTAACAGGTGTCTCACCTACCCCGTGCCACAGATGCCCCACAGAGGATGCCACTGCTGAATGTAACAGGTGTCTCATCTCCCAGTGCCAAGGATGCCCCACAAAGGATGCCACTGCTGAATGTAACAGGGGTCTCACCTACCCAATGCCACTGATGCCCCACAGAGGATGCCAGTGCTGAATGTAACAGGTGTCTCATCTCCCAGTGCCAAGGATGCCCCACAGAGAATGCCACTGCTGAATGTAACAGGGGTCTCACCTACCCAATGCCACTGATGCCGCACAGAGGATGCCAGTGCTGAATATAACAGGGGTCTCATCTCCCAGTGCCACTGATGCCCCACAGAGGATGCCACTGCTGAATGTAACAGGGGTCTCACCTACCCAATGCCACTGATGCCCCACAGAGGATGCCAGTGCTGAATGTAACAGGTGTCTCATCTACACAGTGCCAAGGATGCCCCACAGAGGATGCCAGTGCTGAATGTAACAGGGGTCTCACCTACACAGTGCCAAGGATGCCTCACAGAGGATGCCAGTGCTGAATGTAACAGGTTCCTCACCTACCCAGTGCCACTGATGCCCCACAGAGGATGTCAGTGCTGAATGTAACAGGTGTCTCACCTACCCAGTGCCAAGGATGCCCCACAGAGGATGCCAGTGCTGAATGTAACAGGTGCCTCACCTACCCAGTGCCAAGGATGCCCCACAGAGGATGCCGGTGCTGAATGTAACAGGTGCCTCACCTACCCAGTGCCAAGGATGCCCCACAGAGGATGCCAGTGCTGAATGTAACAGGTGTCTCACCTACCCAGTGCCACAGATGCCCCACAGAGGATGCCACTGCTGAATGTAACAGGTGTCTCATCTCCCAGTGCCAAGGATGCCCCACAGAGGATGCCAGTGCTGAATGTAACAGGGGTTCATCTCCCCGTGCCACTGATGCCCCACAGAGGATGCCACTGCTGAATGTAACAGGGATCTCATCTCCCAGTGCCAAGGATGCCCCACAGAGGATGCCAGTGCTGAATATAACAGGGGTCTCATCTCCCAGTGCCACTGATGCCCCACAGAGGATGTCAGTGCTGAATGTAACAGGTGTCTCATCTCCCAGTGCCAAGGATGCCCCACAGAGGATGCCAGTGCTGAATGTAACAGGTTCCTCACCTACCCAGTGCCACTGATGCCCCACAGAGGATGTCAGTGCTGAATGTAACAGGTGTCTCATCTACACAGTGCCAAGGATGCCCCACAGAGGATGCCAGTGCTGAATGTAACAGGGGTCTCACCTACCCAGTGCCAAGGATGCCCCACAGAGGATGCCAGTGCTGAATGTAACAGAGGTTCATCTCCCAGTGCCACTGATGCCCCACAGAGGATGCCAGTGCTGAATGTAACAGGTTCCTCACCTACCCAGTGCCACTGATGCCCCACAGAGGATGTCAGTGCTGAATGTAACAGGTGTCTCATCTACACAGTGCCAAGGATGCCCCACAGAGGATGCCAGTGCTGAATGTAACAGGGGTCTCACCTACCCATTGCCAAGGATGCCCCACAGAGGATGCCAGTGCTGAATGTAACAGGTGCCTCACCTACCCAGTGCCAAGGATGCCCCACAGAGGATGCCAGTGCTGAATGTAACAGGTGTCTCACCTACCCCGTGCCACAGATGCCCCACAGAGGATGCCACTGCTGAATGTAACAGGTGTCTCATCTCCCAGTGCCAAGGATGCCCCACAAAGGATGCCACTGCTGAATGTAACAGGGGTCTCACCTACCCAATGCCACTGATGCCCCACAGAGGATGCCAGTGCTGAATGTAACAGGTGTCTCATCTCCCAGTGCCAAGGATGCCCCACAGAGGATGCCACTGCTGAATGTAACAGGGGGTCTCACCTACCCAATGCCACTGATGCCCCACAGAGGATGCCAGTGCTGAATATAACAGGGGTCTCATCTCCCAGTGCCACTGATGCCCCACAGAGGATGCCACTGCTGAATGTAACAGGGGTCTCACCTACCCAATGCCACTGATGCCCCACAGAGGATGCCAGTGCTGAATGTAACAGGTGTCTCATATACACAGTGCCAAGGATGCCCCACAGAGGATGCCAGTGCTGAATGTAACAGGGGTCTCACCTACACAGTGCCAAGGATGCCTCACAGAGGATGCCAGTGCTGAATGTAACAGGTTCCTCACCTACCCAGTGCCACTGATGCCCCACAGAGGATGTCAGTGCTGAATGTAACAGGTGTCTCACCTACCCAGTGCCAAGGATGCCCCACAGAGGATGCCAGTGCTGAATGTAACAGGTGCCTCACCTACCCAGTGCCAAGGATGCCCCACAGAGGATGCCGGTGCTGAATGTAACAGGTGCCTCACCTACCCAGTGCCAAGGATGCCCCACAGAGGATGCCAGTGCTGAATGTAACAGGTGTCTCACCTACCCAGTGCCACAGATGCCCCACAGAGGATGCCACTGCTGAATGTAACAGGTGTCTCATCTCCCAGTGCCAAGGATGCCCCACAGAGGATGCCAGTGCTGAATGTAACAGGGGTTCATCTCCCCGTGCCACTGATGCCCCACAAAGGATGCCACTGCTGAATGTAACAGGGGTCTCATCTCCCAGTGCCAAGGATGCCCCACAGAGGATGCCAGTGCTGAATATAACAGGGGTCTCATCTCCCAGTGCCACTGATGCCCCACAGAGGATGCCACTGCTGAATGTAACAGGGGTCTCACCTACCCAATGCCACTGATGCCCCACAGAGGATGCCAGTGCTGAATGTAACAGGTGTCTCACCTACACAGTGCCAAGAATGCCCCACAGAGGATGCCAGTGCTGAATGTAACCGGGGTCTCACCTACACAGTGCCAAGGATGCCTCACAGAGGATGCCAGTGCTGAATGTAACAGGTTCCTCACCTACCCAGTGCCACTGATGCCCCACAAAGGATGTCAGTGCTGAATGTAACAGGTGTCTCACCTACCCAGTGCCAAGGATTCCCCACAGAGGATACCAGTGCTGAATGTAACAGGTGCCTCACCTACCCAGTGCCACTGATGCCCCACAGAGGATGCCAGTGCTGAATGTAACAGGTGTCTCACCTACCCAATGCCACTGATGCCCCACAGAGGATGCCAGTGCTGAATGTAACAGGTGTCTCACCTACCCAGTGACAAGGATGCCCCACAGAGGATACCAGTGCTGAATGTAACAGGTGCCTCACCTACCCAGTGCCACTGATGCCCCACAGAGGATGCCAGTGCTGAATGTAACAGGTGTCTCACCTACCCAATGCCACTGATGCCCCACAGAGGATGCCAGTGCTGAATGTAACAGGTGTCTCACCTACCCAGTGCCAAGGATGCCCCACAGAGGATGCCAGTGCTGAATGTAACAGGTGTCTCACCTACCCAGTGCCAAGGATGCCCCACAGAGGATACCAGTGCTGAATGTAACAGGTGCCTCACCTGCCCAGTGCCACTGATACCCCACAGAGGATGCCACTACTCAATGTAACATTTGCCTCACCTACCCAGTGCCAAGGATGCCCCACAGAGGATGCCAGTGCTAAATATAACAGGTGTCTCACCTACCCAGTGCCAAGGATGCCCCACAGAGGATGCCAGTGCTGAATGTAACAGGTGTCTCACCTACCCAGTGCCAAGGATGCCCCACAGAGGATGCCAGTGCTGAATGTAACAGGGGTCTCACCTACCCAATGCCACTGATGCCCCACAGAGGATGCCACTACTCAATGTAACATGTGCCTCACCTTCCCAGTGCCAAGGATGCCCCACAGAGGATGCCAGTGCTGAATGTAACAGGTGCCTCACCTACCCAGTGCCAAGGATGCCCCACAGAGGATGCCAGTGCTGAATGTAACAGGTGTCTCACCTACCCAGTGCCAAGGATGCCCCACAGAGGATGCCAGTGCTGAATGTAACAGGGGTCTCATCTCCCAGTGCCAAGGATGCCCCACAGAGGATGCCAGTGCTGAATGTAACAGGTGTCTCACCTACCCAGTGCCAAGGATGCCCCACAGAGGATGCCAGTGCTGAATGTAACAGGTGCCTCACCTACCCAGTGCCAAGGATGCCCCACAGAGGATGCCAGTGCTGAATGTAACAGGTGCCTCACCTACCCAGTGCCAAGGATGCCCCACAGAGGATGCCAGTGCTGAATGTAACAGGTGTCTCACCTGCCCAGTGCCACAGATGCCCCACAGAGGATGCCACTGCTGAATGTAACAGGTGTCTCATCTCCCAGTGCCAAGGATGCCCCACAGAGGATGCCAGTGCTGAATGTAACAGGGGTTCATCTCCCAGTGCCACTGATGCCCCACAGAGGATGCCACTGCTGAATGTAACAGGGGTCTCATCTCCCAGTGCCAAGGATGCCCCACAGAGGATGCCAGTGCTGAATATAACAGGGGTCTCATCTCCCAGTGCCACTGATGCCCCACAGAGGATGCCACTGCTGAATGTAACAGGGGTCTCACCTACCCAATGCCACTGATGCCCCACAGAGGATGCCAGTGCTGAATGTAACAGGTGTCTCACCTACACAGTGCCAAGGATGCCCCACAGAGGATGCCAGTGCTGAATGTAACAGGGGTCTCACCTACACAGTGCCAAGGATGCCTCACAGAGGATGCCAGTGCTGAAAGTAACAGGTTCCTAACCTACCCAGTGCCACTGATGCCCCACAGAGGATGTCAGTGCTGAATGTAACAGGTGTCTCACCTACCCAGTGCCAAGGATGCCCCACAGAGGATACCAGTGCTGAATGTAACAGGTGCCTCACCTACCCAGTGCCACTGATGCCCCACAGAGGATGCCAGTGCTGAATGTAACAGGTGTCTCACCTACCCAATGCCACTGATGCCCCACAGAGGATGCCAGTGCTGAATGTAACAGGTGTCTCACCTACCCAGTGCCAAGGATGCCCCACAGAGGATGCCAGTGCTGAATGTAACAGGTGTCTCACCTACCCAGTGACAAGGATGCCCCACAGAGGATACCAGTGCTGAATGTAACAGGTGCCTCACCTACCCAGTGCCACTGATGCCCCACAGAGGATGCCAGTGCTGAATGTAACAGGTGTCTCACCTACCCAATGCCACTGATGCCCCACAGAGGATGCCAGTGCTGAATGTAACAGGTGTCTCACCTACCCAGTGCCAAGGATGCCCCACAAAGGATGCCAGTGCTGAATGTAACAGGTGTCTCACCTACCCAGTGCCAAGGATGCCCCACAGAGGATACCAGTGCTGAATGTAACAGGTGCCTCACCTACCCAGTGCCACTGATGCCCCACAGAGGATGCCAGTGCTGAATGTATCAGGTGCCTCACCTACCCAGTGCCACTGATGCCCCACAGAGGATGCCAGTGCTGAATGTAACAGGTGTCTCACCTACCCAATGCAACTGATGCCCCACAGAGGATGCCAGTGCTGAATGTAACAGGTGTCTCACCTACCCAGTGCCAAGGATGCCCCACAGAGAATGCCAGTGCTGAATGTAACAGGTGTCTCACCTACCCAGTGCCACTGATGCCCCACAGAGGATGCCAGTGCTGAATGTAACAGGTGTCTCACCTACCCAATGCCACTGATGCCCCACAGAGGATGCCAGTGCTGAATGTAACAGGTGCCTCACTTACCCAGTGCCAAGGATGTCCCACAGAGGATGCCAGTGCTGAATGTAACAGGTGTCTCACCTACCCAGTGCCAAGGATGCCCCACAGAGGATACCAGTGCTGAATGTAACAGGTTTCTCACCTACCCAGTGCCAAGGATGCCCCACAGAGGATACCAGTGCTGAATGTAACAGGTGCCTCACCTACCCAGTGCCACTGATGCCCCACAGAGGATGCCAGTGCTGAATGTAACAGGTGTCTCACCTACCCAGTGCCAAGGATGCCCCACAGAGTATGCCAGTGCTGAATGTAACAGGTGTCTCACCTACCCAGTGCCACTGATGCCCCACAGAGGATGCCAGTGCTGAATGTAACAGGTGTCTCACCTACCCAATGCCACTGATGCCCCACAGAGGATGCCAGTGCTGAATGTAACAGGTGTCTCACTTACCCAGTGCCAAGGATGTCCCACAGAGGATGCCAGTGCTGAATGTAACAGGTGTCTCACCTACCCAGTGCCAAGGATGCCCCACAGAGGATACCAGTGCTGAATGTAACAGGTTTCTCACCTACCCAGTGCCAAGGATGCCCCACAGAGGATACCAGTGCTGAATGTAACAGGTGCCTCACCTACCCAGTGCCACTGATGCCCCACAGAGGATGCCAGTGCTGAATGTAACAGGTGTCTCACCTACCCAATGCCACTGATGCCCCACAGAGGATGCCAGTGCTGAATGTAACAGGTGTCTCACCTACCCAGTGCCAAGGATGTCCCACAGAGGATGCCAGTGCTGAATGTAACAGGTGTCTCACCTACCCAGTGCCAAGGATGCCCCACAGGGGATACCAGTGCTGAATGTAACAGGTGCCTCACCTACCCAGTGCCACTGATGCCCCACAGAGGATGCCAGTGCTGAATGTAACAGGTGCCTCACCTACCCAGTGCCACTGATGCCCCACAGAGGATGCCAGTGCTGAATGTAACCGGTGTCTCACCTAACCAATGCCACTGATGCCCCACAGAGGATGCCAGTGCTGAATGTAACAGGTGTCTCACCTACCCAGTGCCAAGGATGCCCCACAGAGAATGCCAGTGCTGAATGTAACAGGTGTCTCACCTACCCAGTGCCACTGATGCCCCACAGAGGATGCCAGTGCTGAATGTAACAGGTGTCTCACCCACCTAATGCCACTGATGCCCCACAGAACATGCCAGTGCTGAATGTAACAGGTGTCTCACTTACCCAGTGCCAAGGATGTCCCACAGAGGATGCCAGTGCTGAATGTAACAGGTGTCTCACCTACCCAGTGCCAAGGATGCCCCACAGAGGATACCAGTGCTGAATGTAACAGGTTTCTCACCTACCCAGTGCCAAGGATGCCCCACAGAGGATACCAGTGCTGAATGTAACAGGTGCCTCACCTACCCAGTGCCACTGATGCCCCACAGAGGATGCCAGTGCTGAATGTAATAGGTGTCTCACCTACCCAATGCCACTGATGCCCCACAGAGGATGCCAGTGCTGAATGTAACAGGTGTCTCACCTACCCAGTGCCAAGGATGTCCCACAGAGGATGCCAGTGCTGAATGTAACAGGTGTCTCACCTACCCAGTGCCAAGGATGCCCCACAGAGGATACCAGTGCTGAATGTAACAGGTGCCTCACCTACCCAGTGCCACTGATGCCCCACAGAGGATGCCAGTGCTGAATGTAACAGGTGCCTCACCTACCCAGTGCCACTGATGCCCCACAGAGGATGCCAGTGCTGAATGTAACCGGTGTCTCACCTAACCAATGCCACTGATGCCCCACAGAGGATGCCAGTGCTGAATGTAACAGGTGTCTCACCTACCCAGTGCCAAGGATGCCCCACAGAGGATGCCAGTGCTGAATGTAACAGGTGTCTCACCTACCCAGTGCCACTGATGCCCCACAGAGGATGCCAGTGCTGAATGTAACAGGTGTCTCACCTACCCAATGCCACTGATGCCCCACAGAGGATGCCAGTGCTGAATGTAACAGGTGTCTCACCTACCCAGTGCCAAGGATGCCCCACAGAGGATGCCAGTGCTGAATGTAACAGGTGTCTCACCTACCCAGTGCCAAGGATGCCCCACAGAGGATACCAGTGCTGAATGTAACAGGTGCCTCACCTACCCAGTGCCACTGATGCCCCACAGAGGATTCAAGTGCTGAATGTAACAGGTGTCTCACCTACCCAATGCCACTGATGCCCCACAGAGGATGCCAGTGCTGAATGTAACAGGTGTCTCACCTACCCAGTGCCAAGGATGCCCCACAGAGGATGCCAGTGCTGAATGTAACAGGTGTCTCACCTACCCAGTGCCAAGGATGCCCCACAGAGGATACCAGTGCTGAATGTAACAGGTGCCTCACCTACCCAGTGCCACTGATGCCCCACAGAGGATGCCAGTGCTGAATGTAACAGGTGTCTCACCTACCCATTGCCACTGATGCCCCACAGAGGATGCCAGTGCTGAATGTAACATGAATCTCGCCTACCCAGTGCCACTGATGACCCACAGAGGATGCCAGTGCTGAATGTAACAGGGGTCTCATCTACACAGTGCCACTGATGCCCCACAGAGGATGCCAGTGCTGAATGTAACAGGTGTCTCACCTACCCATTGCCACTGATGCCCCACAGAGGATGCCAGTGCTGAATGTAACAGGGATCTCACCTACCAGTGCCACTGATGCCCCACAGAGGATGCCAGTGCTGAATGTTACAGGGGTCTCATCTACACAGTGTCACTGATGCCCCACAGAGGATGCCACTGCTGAATGTAACAGGGGTCTCATCTGACAGTGCCACTGATGCCCCACAGAGGATGCCAGTGCTGAATGTAACAGGGGTCTCACCTACCCAGTGCCAAGGATGCCCCACAGAGGATGCCAGTGCTCAATATAACATGTGCCTCACCTACCCATTGCCAATGATGCCCCACAGAGGATGCCACTGCTGAATATAACAAGTGTCTCACCTACCCAGTGCCAAGGATGCCCCACAGAGGATACCAGTGCTGAATGTAACAGGGGTCTCACCTACCTAGTGCCACTGATGCCCCACAGAGGATGCCAGTGCTGAATATAACACGTGTCTCACCAACCCAGTGCCACTGTTGCCCCACAGAGGATGCCAGTGCTGAATATAACACGTGTCTCACCTACCCAGTGCCACTGATGCCCCACAGAGGATGCCAGTGCTGAATGTAACAGGGGTCTCACCTACCCAGTGCCACTGATGCCCCACAGAGGATGCCAGTGCTGAATATAACAGGTGTCTCACCTACCCAGTGCCACTGATGCCCCACAGAGGATGCCAGTGCTGAATGTAACATGTGTTTCACCTTCCCAGTGCCACTGGTGCCCCACAGTGGATGCCAGTGCTGAATGTAACAGGTGTCTCACCTACCCAGTGCCACTGATGCCCCACAGAGGATGCCACTGCTGAATATAACAGGTGTCTCACCTACCCAGTGCCACTGATGCCCCACAGAGGATGCCAGTGCTGAATGTAACATGTGTCTCACCTTCCCAGTGCCACTGGTGCCCCACAGTGGATGCCAGTGCTGAATGTAACAGGTGTCTCACCTACCCAGTGCCACTGATGCCCCACAGAGGATGCCACTGCTCAATATAACAGGTGTCTCACCTACCCAGTGCCACTGATGCCCCACAGAGGATGCCACTGCTGAATGTAAAATGTGTCTCACCTTCCCAGTGCCACTGGTGCCCCACAGTGGATGCCAGTGCTGAATGTAACAGGGTCTCACCTACCCAGTGCCACTGATGCCCCACAAAGGATGTCAGTGCTGAATGTAACAGGTGTCTCACCTACCCAGTGCCAAGGATTCCCCACAGAGGATACCAGTGCTGAATGTAACAGGTGCCTCACCTACCCAGTGCCACTGATGCCCCACAGAGGATGCCAGTGCTGAATGTAACAGGTGTCTCACCTACCCAATGCCACTGATGCCCCACAGAGGATGCCAGTGCTGAATGTAACAGGTGTCTCACCTACCCAGTGACAAGGATGCCCCACAGAGGATACCAGTGCTGAATGTAACAGGTGCCTCACCTACCCAGTGCCACTGATGCCCCACAGAGGATGCCAGTGCTGAATGTAACAGGTGTCTCACCTACCCAATGCCACTGATGCCCCACAGAGGATGCCAGTGCTGAATATAACAGGTGTCTCACCTACCCAGTGCCAAGGATGCCCCACAGAGGATGCCAGTGCTGAATGTAACAGGTGTCTCACCTACCCAGTGCCAAGGATGCCCCACAGAGGATACCAGTGCTGAATGTAACAGGTGCCTCACCTACCCAGTGCCACTGATACCCCACAGAGGATGCCACTACTCAATGTAACATTTGCCTCACCTACCCAGTGCCAAGGATGCCCCACAGAGGATGCCAGTGCTAAATATAACAGGTGTCTCACCTACCCAGTGCCAAGGATGCCCCACAGAGGATGCCAGTGCTGAATGTAACAGGTGTCTCACCTACCCAGTGCCAAGGATGCCCCACAGAGGATGCCAGTGCTGAATGTAACAGGGGTCTCACCTACCCAATGCCACTGATGCCCCACAGAGGATGCCACTACTCAATGTAACATGTGCCTCACCTACCCAGTGCCAAGGATGCCCCACAGAGGATGCCAGTGCTGAATGTAACAGGTGCCTCACCTACCCAGTGCCAAGGATGCCCCACAGAGGATGCCAGTGCTGAATGTAACAGGTGTCTCACCTACCCAGTGCCAAGGATGCCCCACAGAGGATGCCAGTGCTGAATGTAACAGGGGTCTCATCTCCCAGTGCCAAGAATGCCCCACAGAGGATGCCAGTGCTGAATGTAACAGGTGTCTCACCTACCCAGTGCCAAGGATGCCCCACAGAGGATGCCAGTGCTGAATGTAACAGGTGCCTCACCTACCCAGTGCCAAGGATGCCCCACAGAGGATGCCAGTGCTGAATGTAACAGGTGCCTCACCTACCCAGTGCCAAGGATGCCCCACAGAGGATGCCAGTGCTGAATGTAACAGGTGTCTCACCTGCCCAGTGCCACAGATGCCCCACAGAGGATGCCACTGCTGAATGTAACAGGTGTCTCATCTCCCAGTGCCAAGGATGCCCCACAGAGGATGCCAGTGCTGAATGTAACAGGGGTTCATCTCCCAGTGCCACTGATGCCCCACAGAGGATGCCACTGCTGAATGTAACAGGGGTCTCATCTCCCAGTGCCAAGGATGCCCCACAGAGGATGCCAGTGCTGAATATAACAGGGGTCTCATCTCCCAGTGCCACTGATGCCCCACAGAGGATGCCACTGCTGAATGTAACAGGGGTCTCACCTACCCAATGCCACTGATGCCCCACAGAGGATGCCAGTGCTGAATGTAACAGGTGTCTCACCTACACAGTGCCAAGGATGCCCCACAGAGGATGCCAGTGCTGAATGTAACAGGGGTCTCACCTACACAGTGCCAAGGATGCCTCACAGAGGATGCCAGTGCTGAAAGTAACAGGTTCCTAACCTACCCAGTGCCACTGATGCCCCACAGAGGATGTCAGTGCTGAATGTAACAGGTGTCTCACCTACCCAGTGCCAAGGATGCCCCACAGAGGATACCAGTGCTGAATGTAACAGGTGCCTCACCTACCCAGTGCCACTGATGCCCCACAGAGGATGCCAGTGCTGAATGTAACAGGTGTCTCACCTACCCAATGCCACTGATGCCCCACAGAGGATGCCAGTGCTGAATGTAACAGGTGTCTCACCTACCCAGTGCCAAGGATGTCCCACAGAGGATGCCAGTGCTGAATGTAACAGGTGTCTCACCTACCCAGTGCCAAGGATGCCCCACAGAGGATACCAGTGCTGAATGTAACAGGTGCCTCACCTACCCAGTGCCACTGATGCCCCACAGAGGATGCCAGTGCTGAATGTAACAGGTGCCTCACCTACCCAGTGCCACTGATGCCCCACAGAGGATGCCAGTGCTGAATGTAACCGGTGTCTCACCTAACCAATGCCACTGATGCCCCACAGAGGATGCCAGTGCTGAATGTAACAGGTGTCTCACCTACCCAGTGCCAAGGATGCCCCACAGAGGATACCAGTGCTGAATGTAACAGGTGCCTCACCTACCCAGTGCCACTGATGCCCCACAGAGGATTCAAGTGCTGAATGTAACAGGTGTCTCACCTACCCAATGCCACTGATGCCCCACAGAGGATGCCAGTGCTGAATGTAACAGGTGTCTCACCTACCCAGTGCCAAGGATGCCCCACAGAGGATGCCAGTACTGAATGTAACAGGTGTCTCACCTACCCAGTGCCAAGGATGCCCCACAGAGGATACCAGTGCTGAATGTAACAGGTGCCTCACCTACCCAGTGCCACTGATGCCCCACAGAGGATGCCAGTGCTGAATGTAACAGGTGTCTCACCTACCCATTGCCACTGATGCCCCACAGAGGATGCCAGTGCTGAATGTAACATGAATCTCACCTACCCAGTGCCACTGATGACCCACAGAGGATGCCAGTGCTGAATGTAACAGGGGTCTCATCTACACAGTGCCACTGATGCCCCACAGAGGATGCCAGTGCTGAATGTAACAGGTGTCTCACCTACCCATTGCCACTGATGCCCCACAGAGGATGCCAGTGCTGAATGTAACAGGGATCTCACCTACCAGTGCCACTGATGCCCCACAGAGGATGCCAGTGCTGAATGTTACAGGGGTCTCATCTACACAGTGTCACTGATGCCCCACAGAGGATGCCACTGCTGAATGTAACAGGGGTCTCATCTGACAGTGCCACTGATGCCCCACAGAGGATGCCAGTGCTGAATGTAACAGGGGTCTCACCTACCCAGTGCCAAGGATGCCCCACAGAGGATGCCAGTGCTCAATATAACATGTGCCTCACCTACCCATTGCCAATGATGCCCCACAGAGGATGCCACTGCTGAATATAACAAGTGTCTCACCTACCCAGTGCCAAGGATGCCCCACAGAGGATACCAGTGCTGAATGTAACAGGGGTCTCACCTACCTAGTGCCACTGATGCCCCACAGAGGATGCCAGTGCTGAATATAACACGTGTCTCACCAACCCAGTGCCACTGTTGCCCCACAGAGGATGCCAGTGCTGAATATAACACGTGTCTCACCTACCCAGTGCCACTGATGCCCCACAGAGGATGCCAGTGCTGAATGTAACAGGGGTCTCACCTACCCAGTGCCACTGATGCCCCACAGAGGATGCCAGTGCTGAATATAACTGGTGTCTCACCTACCCAGTGCCACTGATGCCCCACAGAGGATGCCAGTGCTGAATGTAACATGTGTTTCACCTTCCCAGTGCCACTGGTGCCCCACAGTGGATGCCAGTGCTGAATGTAACAGGTGTCTCACCTACCCAGTGCCACTGATGCCCCACAGAGGATGCCACTGCTGAATATAACAGGTGTCTCACCTACCCAGTGCCACTGATGCCCCACAGAGGATGCCAGTGCTGAATGTAACATGTGTCTCACCTTCCCAGTGCCACTGGTGCCCCACAGTGGATGCCAGTGCTGAATGTAACAGGTGTCTCACCTACCAGTGCCACTGATGCCCCACAGAGGATGCCACTGCTCAATATAACAGGTGTCTCACCTACCCAGTGCCACTGATGCCCCACAGAGGATGCCACTGCTGAATGTAAAATGTGTCTCACCTTCCCAGTGCCACTGGTGCCCCACAGTGGATGCCAGTGCTGAATGTAACAGGGTCTCACCTACCCAGTGCCAAGGATGCCCCACAGAGGATGCCAGTGCTCAATATAACATGTGCCTCACCTACCCAGTGCCACTGATGCCCCACAGAGGATGCCACTGCTGAATATAACAAGTGTCTCACCTACCCAGTGCCAAGGATGCCCCACAGAGGATACCAGTGCTGAATGTAACAGGGGTCTCACCTACCCAGTGCCACTGATGCCCCACAGAGGATGCCAGTGCTGAATATAACACGTGTCTCACCAACCCAGTGCCACTGATGCCCCACAGAGGATGCCAGTGCTGAATATAACACGTGTCTCACCTACCCAGTGCCACTGATGCCCCACAGAGGATGCCAGTGCTGAATGTAACAGGGGTCTCACCTACACAGTGCCGCTGATGCCCCACAGAGGATGCCAGTGCTGAATATAACAGGTGTCTCACCTACCCAGTGCCACTGATGCCCCACAGAGGATGCCACTGCTGAATGTAACATGTGTCTCACCTTCCCAGTGCCACTGGTGCCCCACAGTGGATGCCAGTGCTGAATGTAACAGGTGTCTCACCTACCCAGTGCCACTGATGCCCCACAGAGGATACCACTACTGAATGTAACATGTGTCTCACCTTCCCAGTGCCACTGGTGCCCCACAGTGGATGCCACTGCTGAATGTAACATGTGTCTCACCTTCCCAGTGCCACTGATGCCCCACAGAGGATGCCACTGCTGAATATATCAGGTGTCTCACCTACCCAGTGCCACTGATGCCCCACAGAGGATGCCAGTGCTGAATGTAACATGTGTCTCACGTTCCCAGTGTCACTGGTGCCCCACAGTGGATGCCAGTGCTGAATGTAACAGGTGTCTCACCTACCCAGTGCCACTGATGCCCCACAGTGGATGCCAGTGCTGAATGTAACAGGTGTCTCACCTACCCAGTGCCACTGATGCCCCACAGAGGATGCCACTGCTCAATATAACAGGTGTGTCACCTACACAGTGCCACTGGTGCCCCACAGAGGATACCACAACTGAATGTAACATGTGTCTTACCTTCCCAGTGCCACTGGTGCCCCACAGAGGATACCACTACTGAATGTAACAGGTGTCTCACCTACCCAGTGCCACTGATGCCCCACAGAGGATACCACTACTGAATGTAACATGTGTCTTACCTTCCCAGTGCCACTGGTGCCCCACAGTGGATGCCACTGCTGAATGTAACAGGTGTCTCACCTACCCAGGGCCACTGGTGCCCCACAGAGGATGCCAGTGCTGAATGTAACATGTGTCTCACCTTCCCAGTGCCACTGGTGCCCCACAGTGGATGCCAGTGCTGAATGTAACAGGTGTCTCACCTAACCAGTGCCACTGATGCCCCACAGAGGATGCCACTGCTCAATATAACAGGTGTCTCACCTACACAGTGCCACTGATGCCCCACAGAGGATACCACTACTGAATGTAACATGTGTCTCACCTTCCCAGTGCCACTGGTGCCCCACAGTGGATGCCACTGCTGAATGTAACATGTGTCTCACATTCCCAGTGCCACTGATGCCCCACAGAGGATGCCACTGCTGAATATAACAGGTGTCTCACCTACACAGTGCCACTGATGCCCCACAGAGGATGCCACTGCTGAATATAACAGGTGTCTCACCTACACAGTGCCACTGATGCCCCAAAGAGGATGCTACTGCTGAATGTAACATGTGTCTCACCTTCCCAGTGCCACTGGTGCCCCACAGTGGATGCCACTGCTGAATGTAACATGTGTCTCACCTTACCAGTGCCACTGATGCCCCACAGAGGATGCTACTGCTGAATATAACAGGTGTCTCACCTACACAGTGCCACTGATGCCCCACAGAGGATGCTACTGCTGAATGTAACATGTGTCTCACCTTCCCAGTGCCACTGGTGCCCCACAGAGGATGCCACTGCTGAATGTAACATGTTTCTCACCTTCCCAGTGCCACTGATGCCCCACAGAGGATGCCACTGCTGAATATAACAGGTGTCTCACCTACCCAGTGCCACTGATGCCCCACAGAGGATGCCAGTGCTCAATGTAACAGGTGTCTCACCTACCAGTGCCACGGATGCCCCACAGAGGATGCCACTGCTGAATGTAACAGGTGTCTCACCTACCCAATGCCACTGATGCCCCACAGAGGATGCCACTGCTGAATGTAACATGTGTCTCACCTTCCCAGTGCCACTGGTGCCCCACAGTGGATGCCAGTGCTGAATGTAACATGTGTCTCACCTACCCAGTGCCACTGATGCCCCACAGAGGATACCACTACTGAATGTAACATGTGTCTCACCTTCACAGTGCCACTGGTGCCCCACAGTGGATGCCACTGCTGAATATAACAGGTGTCTCACCTTCCCAGTGCCACTGATGCCCCACAGAGGATGCCACTGCTGAATATAACAGGTGTCTCACCTACACAGTGCCACTGATGCCCCACAGAGGATGCCACTGCTGAATATAACAGGTGTCTCACCTACACAGTGCCACTGATGCCCCAAAGAGGATGCTACTGCTGAATGTAACATGTGTCTCACCTTCCCAGTGCCACTGGTGCCCCACAGTGGATGCCACTGCTGAATGTAACATGTGTCTCACCTTACCAGTGCCACTGATGCCCCACAGAGGATGCTACTGCTGAATATAACAGGTGTCTCAAATATACAGTGCCACTGATGCCCCACAGAGGATGCTACTGCTGAATGTAACATGTGTCTCACCTTCCCAGTGCCACTGGTGCCCCACAGAGGATGCCACTGCTGAATGTAACATGTGTCTCACCTTCCCAGTGCCACTGATGCCCCACAGAGGATGCCACTGCTGAATATAACAGGTGTCTCACCTACCCAGTGCCACTGATGCCCCACAGAGTATGCCAGTGCTCAATGTAACAGGTGTCTCACCTACCAGTGCCACGGATGCCCCACAGAGGATGCCACTGCTGAATGTAACAGGTGTCTCACCTACCCAATGCCACTGATGCCCCACAGAGGATGCCACTGCTGAATGTAACATGTGTCTCACCTTCCCAGTGCCACTGGTGCCCCACAGTGGATGCCAGTGCTGAATGTAACATGTGTCTCACCTACCCAGTGCCACTGATGCCCCACAGAGGATACCACTACTGAATGTAACATGTGTCTCACCTTCACAGTGCCACTGGTGCCCCACAGTGGATGCCACTGCTGAATATAACAGGTGTCTCACCTACACAGTGCCACTGATGCCCCACAGAGGATGCTACTGCTGAATGTAACATGTGTCTCACCTTCCCAGTGCTACTGGTGCCTCACAGTGGATGCCACTGCTGAATGTAACATGTGTCTCACCTTCCCAGTGCCACTGATGCCCCACAGAGGATGCCACTGCTGAATATAACAGGTGTCTCACCTACCCAGTGCCACTGATGCCCCACAGAGGATGCCAGTGCTCAATGTAACAGGTGTCTCACCTACCAGTGCCACGGATGCCCCACAGAGGATGCCACTGCTGAAGGTAACAGGTGTCTCACCTACCCAATGCCACTGATGCCCCACAGAGGATGCCACTGCTGAATGTAACATGTGTCTCACCTTCCCAGTGCCACTGGTGCCCCACAGTGGATGCCAGTGCTGAATGTAACATGTGTCTCACCTACCCAGTGCCACTGATGCCCCACAGAGGATACCACTACTGAATGTAACATGTGTCTCACCTTCACAGTGCCACTGGTGCCCCACAGTGGATGCCACTGCTGAATATAACAGGTGTCTCACCTACACAGTGCCACTGATGCCCCACAGAGGATGCTACTGCTGAATGTAACATGTGTCTCACCTTCCCAGTGCTACTGGTGCCCCACAGTGGATGCCACTGCTGAATGTAACATGTGTCTCACCTTCCCAGTGCCACTGATGCCCCACAGAGGATGCCACTGCTGAATATAACAGGTGTCTCACCTACACAGTGCCACTGATGCCCCACAGAGAATGCCAGTGCTGAATGTAACATGTGTCTCACATTCCCAGTGCCACTGGTGCCCCACAGTGGATGCCAGTACTGAATGTAACAGGTGTCTCACCTACCCAGTGCCACTGATGCCCCACAGAGTATGCCACTGCTCAATATAACAGGTGTCTCACCTACACAGTGCCACTGATGCCCCACAGAGGATACCACTACTGAATGTAACATGTGTCTCACCTTCCCAGTGCCACTGGTGCCCCACAGTGGATGCCACTGCTGAATGTAACAGGTGTCTCACCTACCCAGTGCCACTGGTGCCCCACAGAGGATGCCAGTGCTGAATGTAACATGTGTCTCACCTTCCCAGTGCCACTGGTGCCCCACAGTGGATGCCAGTGCTGAATGTAACAGGTGTCTCACCTATCCAGTGCCACTGATGCCCCACAGAGGATGCCACTGCTCAATATAACAGGTGTCTCACCTACACAGTGCCACTGATGCCCCACAGAGGATACCACTACTGAATGTAACATGTGTCTCACCTTCCCAGTGCCACTGGTGCCCCACAGTGGATGCCACTGCTGAATGTAACATATGTCTCACCTTCCCAGTGCCACTGATGCCCCACAGAGGATGCCACTGCTCAATATAACAGGTGTCTCACCTACACAGTGCCACTGATGCCCCACAGAGGATACCACTACTGAATGTAACATGTGTCTCACCTTCCCAGTGCCACTGGTGCCCCACAGTGGATGCCACTACTGAATGTAACATGTGTCTCACCTTCCCAGTGCCACTGGTGCCCCACATTGGATGCCACTGCTGAATGTAACATGTGTCTCACCTTACCAGTGCCACTGATGCCCCACAGAGGATGCCACTGCTGAATATAACAGGTGTCTCACCTACACAGTGCCACTGATGCCCCACAGAGGATGCTACTGCTGAATGTAACATGTCTCTCACCTTCCCAGTGCCACTGGTGCCCCACAGAGGATGCCACTGCTGAATGTAACATGTGTCTCACCTTCCCAGTGCCACTGATGCCCCACAGAGGATGCCACTGCTGAATATAACAGGTGTCTCACCTACCCAGTGCCACTGATGCCCCACAGAGGATGCCAGTGCTCAATGTAACAGGTGTCTCACCTACCCAGTGCCACGGATGTCCCACAGAGGATGCCACTGCTGAATATAACATGTGTCTCACCTACCCAATGCCACTGATGCCCCACAGAGGATGCCACTGCTGAATGTAACATGTGTCTCACCTTCCCAGTGCCACTGGTGCCCCACAGTGGATGCCAGTGCTGAATGTAACAGGTGTCTCACCTACCCAGTGCCACTGATGCCCCACAGAGGATACCACTACTGAATGTAACATGTGTATCACCTTCCCAGTGCCACTGGTGCTCCACAGTGAATGCCACTGCTGAATATAACAGGTGTCTCACCTACACAGTGCCACTGATGCCCCACAGAGGATGCCAGTGCTGAATGTAACATGTGTCTCACATTCCCAGTGCCACTGGTGCCCCACAGTGGATGCCAGTACTGAATGTAACAGGTGTCTCACCTACCCAGTGCCACTGATGCCCCACAGAGTATGCCACTGCTCAATATAACAGGTGTCTCACCTACACAGTGCCGCTGATGCCCCACAGAGGATACCACTACTGAATGTAACATGTGTCTCACCTTCCCAGTGCCACTGGTGCCCCACAGTGGATGCCACTGCTGAATGTAACAGGTGTCTCACCTACCCAGTGCCACTGGTGCCCCACAGAGGATGCCAGTGCTGAATGTAACATGTGTCTCACCTTCCCAGTGCCACTGGTGCCCCACAGTGGATGCCAGTGCTGAATGTAACAGGTGTCTAACCTATCCAGTGCCACTGATGCCCCACAGAGGATGCCACTGCTCAATATAACAGGTGTCTCACCTACACAGTGCCACTGATGCCCCACAGAGGATACCACTACTGAATGTAACATGTGTCTCACCTTCCCAGTGCCACTGGTGCCCCACAGTGGATGCCACTGCTGAATGTAACATGTGTCTCACCTTCCCAGTGCCACTGATGCCCCACAGAGGATGCCACTGCTCAATATAACAGGTGTCTCACCTACACAGTGCCACTGATGCCCCAAAGAGGATGCTACTGCTGAATGTAACATGTGTCTCACCTTCCCAGTGCCACTGGTGCCCCACAGTGGATGCCACTGCTGAATGTAAAATGTGTCTCACCTTACCAGTGCCACTGATGCCCCACAGAGGATGCCACTGCTGAATATAACAGGTGTCTCACCTACACAGTGCCACTGATGCCCCACAGAGGATGCTACTGCTGAATGTAACATGTCTCTCACCTTCCCAGTGCCACTGGTGCCCCACAGAGGATGCCACTGCTGAATGTAACATGTGTCTCACCTTCCCAGTGCCACTGATGCCCCACAGAGGATGCCACTGCTGAATATAACAGGTGTCTCACCTACCCAGTGCCACTGATGCCCCACAGAGGATGCCAGTGCTCAATGTAACAGGTGTCTCACCTACCCAGTGCCACGGATGCCCCACAGAGGATGCCACTGCTGAATGTAACAGGTGTCTCACCTACCCAATGCCACTGATGCCCCACAGAGGATGCCACTGCTGAATGTAACATGTGTATCACCTTCCCAGTGCCACTGGTGCCCCACAGTGGATGCCA
Source organism: Dendrobates tinctorius (assembly GCF_039654945.1). Taxonomy (NCBI): domain Eukaryota; kingdom Metazoa; phylum Chordata; class Amphibia; order Anura; family Dendrobatidae; genus Dendrobates; species Dendrobates tinctorius. Next base: position 31,480,968 of record NW_027361676.1, read on the forward strand.
GTGCTGAATGTAACAGGTGTCTCACCTACCCAGTGCCACTGATGCCCCACAGAGGATACCACTACTGAATGTAACATGTGTATCACCTTCCCAGTGCCACTGGTGCCCCACAGTGGATGCCACTGCTGAATATAACAGGTGTCTCACCTACACAGTGCCACTGATGCCCCACAGAGGATGCTACTGCTGAATGTAACATGTGTCTCACCTTCCCAGTGCCACTGGTGCCCCACAGTGGATGCCACTACTGAATGTAACATGTGTCTCACCTTCCCAGTGCCACTGATGCCCCACAGAGGATGCCACTGCTTAATATAACAGGTGTCTCACCTACCCAGTGCCACTGATGCCCCACAGAGGATACCACTACTGAATGTAACATGTGTCTCACCTTCCCAGTGCCACTGGTGCCCCACAGTGGATGCCACTGCTGAATGTAACAGGTGTCTCACCTACTCAGTGCCACTGGTGCCCCACAGAGGATGCCAGTGCTGAATGTAACATGTGTCTCACCATCCCAGTGCCACTGGTGCCCCACAGTGGATGCCAGTGCTGAATGTAACAGGTGTCTCACCTACCCAGTGCCACTGATGCCCCACAGAGGATGCCACTGCTCAATATAACAGGTGTCTCACCTACACAGTGCCACTGATGCCCCACAGAGGATACCACTACTGAATGTAACATGTGTCTCACCTTCCCAGTGCCACTGGTGCCCCACAGTGGATGCCACTACTGAATGTAACATGTGTCTCACCTTCCCAGTGCCACTGGTGCCCCACATTGGATGCCACTGCTGAATGTAACATGTGTCTCACCTTACCAGTGCCACTGATGCCCCACAGAGGATGCCACTGCTGAATATAACAGGTGTCTCACCTACACAGTGCCACTGATGCCCCACAGAGGATGCTACTGCTGAATGTAACATGTCTCTCACCTTCCCAGTGCCACTGGTGCCCCACAGAGGATGCCACTGCTGAATGTAACATGTGTCTCACCTTCCCAGTGCCACTGATGCCCCACAGAGGATGCCACTGCTGAATATAACAGGTGTCTCACCTACCCAGTGCCACTGATGCCCCACAGAGGATGCCAGTGCTCAATGTAACAGGTGTCTCACCTACCCAGTGCCACGGATGTCCCACAGAGGATGCCACTGCTGAATATAACATGTGTCTCACCTACCCAATGCCACTGATGCCCCACAGAGGATGCCACTGCTGAATGTAACATGTGTCTCACCTTCCCAGTGCCACTGGTGCCCCACAGTGGATGCCAGTGCTGAATGTAACAGGTGTCTCACCTACCCAGTGCCACTGATGCCCCACAGAGGATACCACTACTGAATGTAACATGTGTATCACCTTCCCAGTGCCACTGGTGCTCCACAGTGAATGCCACTGCTGAATATAACAGGTGTCTCACCTACACAGTGCCACTGATGCCCCACAGAGGATGCCAGTGCTGAATGTAACATGTGTCTCACATTCCCAGTGCCACTGGTGCCCCACAGTGGATGCCAGTACTGAATGTAACAGGTGTCTCACCTACCCAGTGCCACTGATGCCCCACAGAGTATGCCACTGCTCAATATAACAGGTGTCTCACCTACACAGTGCCGCTGATGCCCCACAGAGGATACCACTACTGAATGTAACATGTGTCTCACCTTCCCAGTGCCACTGGTGCCCCACAGTGGATGCCACTGCTGAATGTAACAGGTGTCTCACCTACCCAGTGCCACTGGTGCCCCACAGAGGATGCCAGTGCTGAATGTAACATGTGTCTCACCTTCCCAGTGCCACTGGTGCCCCACAGTGGATGCCAGTGCTGAATGTAACAGGTGTCTAACCTATCCAGTGCCACTGATGCCCCACAGAGGATGCCACTGCTCAATATAACAGGTGTCTCACCTACACAGTGCCACTGATGCCCCACAGAGGATACCACTACTGAATGTAACATGTGTCTCACCTTCCCAGTGCCACTGGTGCCCCACAGTGGATGCCACTGCTGAATGTAACATGTGTCTCACCTTCCCAGTGCCACTGATGCCCCACAGAGGATGCCACTGCTCAATATAACAGGTGTCTCACCTACACAGTGCCACTGATGCCCCAAAGAGGATGCTACTGCTGAATGTAACATGTGTCTCACCTTCCCAGTGCCACTGGTGCCCCACAGTGGATGCCACTGCTGAATGTAAAATGTGTCTCACCTTACCAGTGCCACTGATGCCCCACAGAGGATGCCACTGCTGAATATAACAGGTGTCTCACCTACACAGTGCCACTGATGCCCCACAGAGGATGCTACTGCTGAATGTAACATGTCTCTCACCTTCCCAGTGCCAATGGTGCCCCACAGAGGATGCCACTGCTGAATGTAACATGTGTCTCACCTTCCCAGTGCCACTGATGCCCCACAGAGGATGCCACTGCTGAATATAACAGGTGTCTCACCTACCCAGTGCCACTGATGCCCCACAGAGGATGCCAGTGCTCAATGTAACAGGTGTCTCACCTACCCAGTGCCACGGATGCCCCACAGAGGATGCCACTGCTGAATGTAACAGGTGTCTCACCTACCCAATGCCACTGATGCCCCACAGAGGATGCCACTGCTGAATGTAACATGTGTATCACCTTCCCAGTGCCACTGGTGCCCCACAGTGGATGCCAGTGCTGAATGTAACAGGTGTCTCACCTACCCAGTGCCACTGATGCCCCACAGAGGATACCACTACTGAATGTAACATGTGTATCACCTTCCCAGTGCCACTGGTGCCCCACAGTGGATGCCACTGCTGAATATAACAGGTGTCTCACCTACACAGTGCCACTGATGCCCCACAGAGGATGCTACTGCTGAATGTAACATGTGTCTCACCTTCCCAGTGCCACTGGTGCCCCACAGTGGATGCCACTACTGAATGTAACATGTGTCTCACCTTCCCAGTGCCACTGATGCCCCACAGAGGATGCCACTGCTTAATATAACAGGTGTCTCACCTACCCAGTGCCACTGATGCCCCACAGAGGATACCACTACTGAATGTAACATGTGTCTCACCTTCCCAGTGCCACTGGTGCCCCACAGTGGATGCCACTGCTGAATGTAACAGGTGTCTCACCTACTCAGTGCCACTGGTGCCCCACAGAGGATGCCAGTGCTGAATGTAACATGTGTCTCACCATCCCAGTGCCACTGGTGCCCCACAGTGGATGCCAGTGCTGAATGTAACAGGTGTCTCACCTACCCAGTGCCACTGATGCCCCACTGAGGATGCCACTGCTCAATATAACAGGTGTCTCACCTACACAGTGCCACTGATGCCCCACAGAGGATACTACTACTGAATGTAACATGTGTCTCACCTTCCCAGTGCCACTGGTGCCCCACAGTGGATGCCACTGCTGAATGTAACATGTGTCTCACCTTCCCAGTGCCACTGATGCCCCACAGAGCATGCCACTGCTGAATATAACAGGTGTCTCACCTACACAGTGCCACTGTTGCCCCACAGAGGATGCCACTGCTGAATATAACAGGTGTCTCACCTACACAGTGCCACTGATGCCCCAAAGAGGATGCTACTGCTGAATGTAACATGTGTCTCACCTTCCCAGTGCCACTGTTGCCCCACAGTGGATGCCACTGCTGAATGTAACATGTGTCTCACCTTACCAGTGCCACTGATGCCCCACAGATGATGCCACTGCTGAATATAACAGGTGTCTCACCTACACAGTGCCACTGATGCCCCACAGAGGATGCTACTGCTGAATGTAACATGTGTCTCACCTTCCCAGTTCCACTGGTGCCCCACAGAGGATGCCACTGCTGAATGTAACATGTGTCTCACCTTCCCAGTGCCACTGATTCCCCACAGAGGATGCCACTGCTGAATATAACAGGTGTCTCCCCTACCCAGTGCCACTGATGCCCCACAGAGGATGCGAGTGCTCAATGTAACAGGTGTCTCACCTACCCAGTGCCACGGATGCCCCACAGAGGATGCCACTGCTGAATATAACAGGTGTCTCACATACCCAGTGCCACTGATGCCATACAGAGGATGCCACTGCTGAATATAACAGGTGTCCCACCTACCCAGTGCCACGGTTGCCCCACAGAGGATGCCACTGCTGAATGTAACAGGGGTCTCACATACCCAGTGCCACTGATGCCCCACAGAGGATGCCAGTGCTGAATGTAACAGGTGTCTCACATACCCAGTGCCACTGATGCCCCACAGAGAATGCCAGTGCTGAATATAACATGTGCCTCACCTTCCCAGTGCCACTGATGCCCCACAGTGGAAGCCACTGCTGATTGTACCAGGTGTCTCACCTACCAAGTGCCACTGATACCCCACAGAGGATACCAGTGCTGAATATAACAGGTGTCTCACCTACCCAGTGCCACTGATGCCCCACAGAGGATGCCACTGCTGAATATAACAGGTGTCTCACCTACCAAGTGCCACTGATGCCCCACAGAGAATGCCAGTGCTGAATATAACAGGTGTCTCACATACCCAGTGCCACTGATGCCATACAGAGGATGCCACTGCTGAATATAACAAGTGTCTCAACTTCCCAGTGCCACTGATGCCCCACAGAGGATGCCAATGCTGAATATAACAGTTGTCTCACCTACCCTGTGCCACTGATGCCCCACAGAGAATGCCAGTGCTGAATATAACAGGTGTCTCACATACCCAGTGTCACTGATGCCATACAGAGGATGCCACTGCTGAATATAAAAGGTGTCCCACTTACCCAGTGCCATGGATGACCCACAGAGGATGCCAGTGCTGAATGTAACAGGTGTCTCACATACCCAGTGCCACTGATGCCCCACAGAGAATGCCAGTGCTGAATATAACATGTGCCTCACCTTCCCAGTGCCACTGATGCACCACAGAGGAAGCCAGTGCTGAATATAACAGGTGTTTCACATACCCAGTGCCACTGATGCCCCACAGAGGATGCCACTGCTGAATATAACAGGTGTCTCACATACCCAGTGCCACTGATGCCATACAGAGGATGCCACTGCAGAATATAACAGGTGTCTCACCTTTCCAGTGCCACTGATGCCCCACAGGTGATACCAGTGCTGAATGTAACACATGTCTCACCTACCCAGTGCCACTGATGCTCCACAGTGGATGCCACTGCTGAATGTAACAGGGGTCTCACCTACCCAGTGCCACTGATGCCCCACAGTGGATGCCACTGCTGAATGTAACAGGGTTCTCACCTACCCAGTGCCACTGATGCCATACAGAGGATGCCAGTGCTGAATGTAACAGGTGTCTCACCTACCCAGTGCCACTGATGTCCCACAGAGGATGCTGGAGCTAAATGTAACAGGTGCCTCACCTACCCAATGCCAATGATGCCCCACAGAGGATGCCAGTGCTGAATGTAACATGTGTCTCACCTACACAGTGCCACTGATGCCCCACAGAGGATGCCAGTGCTGAATGTAACAAGGGTCTCACCTAGCCAATGCCACTGATGTCCCACAGAGGATGCCAGAGCTAAATGTAACAGGTGCCTCACCTACCCAATGCCACTGATGCCCCACAGAGGATGCCAGTGCTGATTATAACATGTGTCTCACCTACACAGTGCCACTGATGTCCCACAGAGGATGCCAGTGCTGATTGTAACAGGGGTCTCACCTAGCCAATGCCACTGATGCCCCACAGAGGATGCCAGTGCTGAATGTAACAGGTGTCTCACCTACCCAGTGCCACTGATGCCCCACAGCAGATGCCACTGCTGAATGTAACAGGGGTCTCATCTAGCCAATGCCACTGATGCCCCACAGAGGATGCCAGTGCTGAATATAACACGTGTCTTACTTACACAGTGCCACTGATGCCCCACAGAGGATACCAGTGCAGAATATAACAGGTGTCTCACCTACCCAGTGACACTGATGCCCCACAGAAGATACCAGTGCTCAATGTAACAGGTGTCTCACATACCCAATGCCACTGATGCCCCACAGAGGATGCCACTGCTGAATATAAAAGGTGTCTCACATACCCAGTGCCACTGATGCCATACAGAGGATGCCACTGCTGAATATAACAGGTGTCTCACCTACCTAGTGCCACGGATGCCCCACAGAGGATGCCACTGCTGAATATAACAGGTGTCTCACATACCCAGTGCCACTGATGCCATACAGAGGATGCCATTGCTGAATGTACCAGGTGTCTCACCTACCAAGTGCCACTGATGCCCCACAGAGGATACCACTGCTGAATATAACAGGTTCCTCACCTTCCCAGTGCCACTGATGCCCCACAGAGGAAGCCACTGCTGAATGTACCAGGTGTCTCACCTACCAAGTGCCACTGATGCCCCACAGAGGATACCAGTGCTGAATATAACAGGTGTCTCACCTACCCAGTGCCACTGATGCCCCACAGAGGATGCCACTGCTGAAAAGACCAGGTGTCTCACCTACCAAGTGCCACTGATGCCCCACAGAGAATGCCAGTGCTGAATATAACAGGTGTCTCACATACCCAGTGTCACTGATGCCATACAGAGGATGCCACTGCTGAATATAACAGGTGTCTCAACTTCCCAGTGCCACTGATGCCCCACAGAGGATGCCAGTGCTGAATGTAACAGGTGCCTCACCTACCCAGTGCCAAGGATGCCCCACAGAGGATGCCAGTGCTGAATGTAACAGGTGCCTCACCTACCCAGTGCCAAGGATGCCCCACAGAGGATGCCAGTGCTGAATGTAACAGGTGTCTCACCTACCCAGTGCCACTGATGCCCCACAGAGGATGCCACTGCTGAATGTAACAGGTGTCTCATCTCCCAGTGCCAAGGATGTCCCACAGAGGATGCCAGAGCTGAATGTAACAGGGGTCTCATCTCCCAGTGCCACTGATGCCCCACAGAGGATGCCACTGCTGAATGTAACAGTGGTCTCATCTCCCAGTGCCAAGGATGCCCCACAGAGGATGCCAGTGCTGAATATAACAGGGGTCTCATCTCCCAGTGCCACTGATGCCCCACAGAGGATGCCACTGCTGAATGTAACAGGGGTCTCACCTACCCAATGCCACTGATGCCCCACAGAGGATGCCAGTGCTGAATGTAACAGGTGTCTCACCTACCCAGTGCCAAGGATGCCCCACAGAGGATGCCAGTGCTGAATGTAACAGGTGTCTAACCTACCCAGTGCCAAGGATGCCCCACAGAGGATACCAGTGCTGAATGTAACAGGTGCCTCACCTACCCAGTGCCACTGATGCCCCACAGAGGATGCCAGTGCTGAATGTAACAGGTGTGTCACCTACCCATTGCCACTGATGCCCCACAGAGGATGCCAGTGCTGAATGTAACACGAATCTCACCTACCCAGTGCCACTGATGACCCACAGAGGATGCCAGTGCTGAATGTAACAGGTGTCTCACCTACCCATTGCCACTGATGCCCCACAGAGGATGCCAGTGCTGAATGTAACAGGGATCTCACCTACCCAGTGCCACTGATGCCCCACAGAGGATGCCAGTGCTGAATGTAACAGGTGTCTCATCTACACAGTGTCACTGTTGCCCCACAGAGGATGCCACTGCTGAATGTAACAGGGGTCTCATCTCCCAGTGCCACTGATGCCCCACAGAGGATGCCAGTGCTGAATGTAACAGGGGTCTCACCTACCCAGTGCCAAGGATGCCCCACAGAGGATGACAGTGCTCAATATAACATGTGCCTCACCTACCCAGTGCCAATGATGCCCCACAGAGGATGCCACTGCTGAATATAACAAGTGTCTCACCTACCCAGTGCCAAGGATGCCCCACAGAGGATACCAGTGCTGAATGTAACAGGGGTCTCACCTACCCAGTGCCACTGATGCCCCACAGAGGATGCCAGTGCTGAATATAACACGTGTCTCACCTACCCAGTGCCACTGATGCCCCACAGAGGATGCCAGTGCTGAATGTAACAGGTGTCTCACCTACCCAGTGCCACTGATGCCCCACAGAGGATGCCAGTGCTGAATATAACACGTGTCTCAAATACCCAGTGCCACTGATGCCCCACAGAGGATGCCAGTGCTGAATATAACAGGTGTCTCACCTACCCAGTGCAACTGATGCCCCACAGAGGATGCCAGTGCTGAATGTAACATGTGTCTCACCTTCCCAGTGCCACTGGTGCCCCACAGTGGATGCCAGTGCTGAATATAACAGGTGTCTCACCTACCCAGTGCCACTGATGCCCCACAGAGGATGCCACTGCTGAATATAACAGGTGTCTCACCTACCCTGTGCCACTGATGCCCCACAGAGGATGCCAGTGCTGAATGTAACATGTGTCTCACCTTCCCAGTGCCACTGGTGCCCCACAGTGGATGCCAGTGCTGAATGTAACAGGTGTCTCACCTACCCAGTGCCACTGATGCCCCACAGAGGATGCCACTGCTCAATATAACAGATGTCTCACCTACCCAGTGCCACTGATGCCCCACAGAGGATGCCACTGCTGAATGTAACATGTGTCTCACCTTCCCAGTGCCACTGGTGCCCCACAGTGGATGCCAGTGCTGAATGTAACAGGGTTCTCACCTACCCAGTGCCACTGATGCCCCACAGAGGATGCCAGTGCTGAATGTAACAGGGGTCTCACCTACCCAGTGCCAAGGATGCCCCACAGAGGATGCCAGTGCTCAATATAACATGTGCCTCACCTACCCAGTGCCACTGATGCCCCACAGATGATGCCACTGCTGAATATAACAAGTGTCTTACCTACCCAGTGCCAAGGATGCCCCACTGAGGATACCAGTGCTGAATATAACAGGGGTCTCACCTACCCAGTGCCACTGATGCCCCACAGAGGATGCCAGTGCTGAATATAACACGTGTCTCACCAACCCAGTGCCACTGATGCCCCACAGAGGATGCCAGTGCTGAATATAACACGTGTCTCACCTACCCAGTGCCACTGATGCCCCACAGAGGATGCCAGTGCTGAATGTAACAGGGGTCTCACCTACCCAGTGCCACTGATGCCCCACAGAGGATGCCAGTGCTGAATATAACAGGTGTCTCACCTACCCAGTGCCACTGATGCCCCACAGAGGATGCCACTGCTGAATGTAACATGTGTCTCACCTTCCCAGTGCCACTGGTGCCCCACAGTGGATGCCAGTGCTGAATGTAACAGGTGTCTCACCTACCCAGTGCCACTGATGCCCCACAGAGGATGCCACTGCTCAATATAACAGGTGTCTCACCTACCCAGTGCCACTGATGCCCCACAGAGGATGCCACTGCTGAATGTAACATGTGTCTCACCTTCCCAGTGCCACTGGTGCCCCACAGTGGATGCCAGTGCTGAATGTAACAGGGGTCTCACCTACCCAGTGCCACTGATGCCCCACAGAGGATGCCAGTGCTGAATGTAGCAGGGGTCTCACCTACCCAGTGCCAAGGATGCCCCACAGAGGATGCCAGTGCTCAATATAACATGTGCCTCACCTACCCAGTGCCACTGATGCCCCACAGATGATGCCACTGCTGAATATAACAAGTGTCTTACCTACCCAGTGCAAAGGATGCCCCACTGAGGATACCAGTGCTGAATGTAACAGGGGTCTCACCTACCCAGTGCCACTGATGCCCCACAGAGGATTCCAGTGCTGAATATAACACGTGTCTCACCAACCCAGTGCCACTGATGCCCCACAGAGGATGCCAGTGCTGAATATAACACGTGTCTCACCTACCCAGTGCCACTGATGCCCCACAGAGGATGCCAGTGCTGAATGTAACAGGGGTCTCACCTACCCAGTGCCACTGATGCCCCACAGAGGATGCCAGTGCTGAATATAACAGGTGTCTCACCTACCCAGTGCCACTGATGCCCCACAGAGGATGCCAGTGCTGAATATAACACGTGTCTCACCTACCCAGTGCCACTGATGCCCCACAGAGGATGCCACTGCTGAATGTAACAGGGGTCTCACCTACCCAGTGCCACTGGTGCCCCACAGTGGATGCCACTGCTGAATGTAACAGATGTCTCACCTACCCAGTGCCACTGGTGCCCCACAGAGGATGCCAGTGCTGAATGTAACATGTGTCTCACCTTCCCAGTGCCACTGGTGCCCCACAGTGGATGCCAGTGCTGAATGTAACAGGTGTCTCACCTACCCAGTGCCACTGATGCCCCACAGAGGATGCCTCTGCTCAATATAACAGGTGTCTCACCTACACAGTGCCACTGATGCCCCACAGAGGATGCCAGTGCTGAATATAACACGTGTCTCACCTACCCAGTGCCACTGATGCCCCACAGAGGATGCCAGTGCTGAATGTAACAGGGGTCTCACCTACCCAGTGCCACTGATGCCCCACAGAGGATGCCAGTGCTGAATATAACAGGTGTCTCACCTACCCAGTGCCACTGATGCCCCACAGAGGATGCAACTGCTGAATGTAACATGTGTCTCACCTTCCCAGTGCCACTGATGCCCCACAGAGAATGCCACTGCTGATTATAACAGGTGTCTCACCTACCCAGTGCCACTGATGCCCCACAGAGGATGCCAGTGCTGAATGTAACATGTGTCTCACCTTCCCAGTGCCACTGGTGCCCCACAGTGGATGCCAGTGCTGAATGTAACAGGTGTCTCACCTACCCAGTGCCACTGATGCCCCAAAGAGGATGCCACTGCTGAATATAACATGTGTCTCACCTACCCAGTGCCACTGATGCCCCACAGAGGATGCCAGTGCTGAATGTAACATGTGTCTCACCTTCCCAGTGCCACTCGTGCCCCACAGTGGATGCCAGTGCTGAATGTAACAGGTGTCTCACCTACCCAGTGCCACTGATGCCCCACAGAGGATGCCACTGCTCAATATAACAGGTGTCTCACCTACACAGTGCCACTGATGCCCCACAGAGGATACCACTACTGAATGTAACATGTGTCTCACCTTCCCAGTGCCACTGGTGCCCCACAGTGGATGCCACTGCTGAATGTAACAGATGTCTCACCTACCCAGTGCCACTGGTGCCCCACAGAGGATGCCAGTGCTGAATGTAACATGTGTCTCTCCTTCCCAGTGCCACTGGTGCCCCACAGTGGATGCCAGTGCTGAATGTAACAGGTGTCTCACCTACCCAGTGCCACTGATGCCCCACAGAGGATGCCACTGCTCAATATAACAGGTGTCTCACCTACACAGTGCCACTGATGCCCCACAGAGGATACCACTACTGAATGTAACATGTGTCTCACCTTCCCAGTGCCACTGGTGCCCCACAGTGGATGCCACTGCTGAATGTAACATGTGTCTCACCTTCCCAGTGCCACTGATGCCCCACAGAGGATGCCACTGCTGAATATAACAGGTGTCTCATCTACACAGTGCCACAGATGCCCCACAGAGGATGCCACTGCTGAATATAACAGGTGTCTCACCTACACAGTGCCACTGATGCCCCAAAGAGGATGCTACTGCTGAATGTAACATGTGTCTCACCTTCTCAGTGCCACTGGTGCCCCACAGTGGATGCCACTGCTGAATGTAACATGTGTCTCACCTTACCAGTGCCACTGATGCCCCACAGAGGATGCCACTGCTGAATATAACAGGTGTCTCACCTACACAGTTCCACTGATGCCCCACAGAGGATGCTACTGCTGAATGTAACATGTGTCTCACCTTCCCAGTGCCACTTGTGCCCCACAGAGGATGCCACTGCTGAATGTAACATGTGTCTCACCTTCCCAGTGCCACTGATGCCCCACAGAGGATGCCACTGCTGAATATAACAGGTGTCTCACCTACCCAGTGCCACTGATGCCCCACAGAGGTTGCCAGTGCTCAATGTAACAGGTGTCTCACCTACCCAGTGCCACTGATGCCCCACAGAGGATGCCACTGCTGAATATAACAGGTGTCTCACCTACCCAGTGCCACTGATGCCCCACAGAGGTTGCCAGTGCTCAATGTAACAGGTGTCTCACCTACCCAGTGCCACGGATGCACCACAGAGGATGCCACTGCTGAATGTAACAGGTGTCTCACCTACCCAGTGCCACTGATGCCCCACAGAGGATACCACTACTGAATGTAACATGTGTCTCACCTTCCCAGTGCCACTGGTGCCCCACAGTGGATGCCACTGCTGAATGTAACAGGTGTCTCACCTACCCAGTGTCACTGATGCCCCACAGAGGATGCCAATGCTGAATGTAACAGGTGTCTCACCTACCCAGTGTGACTGATGCCCCACAGAGGATACCACTTCTGAATGTAACAGGGGTCTCACCTAGCCAGTGCCACTGATGCCCCACAGAGGATGCCAGTGCTGAATATAACAGGTGTCTTACTTACACAGTGCCACTGATGCCCCACAGAGGATACCACTGCTGAATGTAACAGGTGTCTCACCTACCCACTGTCACTGATGCCCCACAGAGGATGCCAATGCTGAATGTAAGAAGGGTCTCACCTAGCCAATGCCACTGATGCCCCACAGAGGATGCCAGTGCTGAATGTAACAGGTGTCTCACCTACCCAATGCCACTGATGCCCCACAGAGGATGCCAGTGCTGAATGTAACAGGTGCCTCACCTACCCAATGCCACTGATGCCCCACAAATGATGCCAGTGCTGAATATAACAGGTGTCTTACTTACACAGTGCCACTGATGCCCCACAGAGGATACCACTGCTGAATGTAACAGGTGTCTCACCTACCCAGTGTCACTGATGCCCCACAGAGGATGCCAATGCTGAATGTAAGAAGGGTCTCACCTAGCCAATGCCACTGATGCCCCACAGAGGATGCCAGTGCTGAATGTAACAGGTGTCTCACCTACCCAATGCCACTGATGCCCCACAGAGGATGCCAGTGCTGAATATAACACGTGTCTCAACTACACAGTGCCACTGATGCCCCACAGAGGATGCCAGTGCTTAATATAACAGGAGTCTCACCTACCCAGTGCCACTGATGCCCCACAGAGGATGCCAGAGCTAAATGTAACAGGTGCCTCACCTACCCAATGCCTCTGATGCCCCACAGAGGATGCCAGTGGTGAATATAACACGTGTCTCACCTACACAGTGCCACTGATGCCCCACAGAGGATACCAGTGCTGAATATAACAGGTGTCTCACCTACCCAGTGCCACTGATGCCCCACAGAGGATGCCAGTGCTGAATATAACACGTGTCTTTCTTACACAGTGCCACTGATGCCCCACAGAGGATACCACTGCTGAATGTAACAGGTGTCTCACCTACCCAGTGTCACTGATGCCCCACAGAGGATGCCAATGCTGAATGTAACAGGTGTCTCACCTACCCAGTGTGACTGATGCCCCACAGAGGATACCACTGCTGAATGTAACAGGGGTCTCACCTACCCAGTGCCACTGATGCCCCACAGTGGATGCCACTGCTGAATGTAACAGGGGTCTCACCTACCCAGTGCCACTGATGCCATACAGAGGATGCTAGTGCTGAATGTAACAGGTGTCTCACCTACCCAGTGCCACTGATGTCCCACAGAGGATGCCAGAGCTAAATGTAACAGGTGCCTCACCTACCCAATGCCACTGATGCCCCACAGAGGATGCCAGTGCTGAATATAACACGTGTCTCACCTACAAAGTGCCACTGATGCCCCACAGAGGATGCCAGTGCTGAATGTAACAGGGGTCTCACCTAGCCAATGCCACTGATGCCCCACAGAGGATGCCAGTGCTGAATGTAACAGGTGCCTCACCTACCCAATGCCACTGATGCCCCACAAATGATGCCAGTGCTGAATATAACAGGTGTCTTACTTACACAGTGCCACTGATGCCCCACAGAGGATACCACTGCTGAATTTAACAGGGGTCTCACCTAGCCAGTGCCACTGATGCCCCACAGAGGATGCCAGTGCTGAATGTAACAGGTGTCTCACCTATCCAGTGCCACTGATGCCCCACAGCGGATGCCACTGTTGAATGTAACAGGGGTCTCACCTAGCCAGTGCCACTGATGCCCCACAGAGGATGCCAGTGCTGAATGTAACAGGGGTCTCACCTACCCAATGCCACTGATGCCCCACAGAGGATGCCACTACTCAATGTAACATGTGCCTCACCTACCCAGTGCCAAGGATGCCCCACAGAGGATGCCAGTGCTGAATGTAACAGGTGCCTCACCTACCCAGTGCCAAGGATGCCCCACAGAGGATGCCAGTGCTGAATGTAACAGGTGTCTCACCTACCCAGTGCCAAGGATGCCCCACAGAGGATGCCAGTGCTGAATGTAACAGGGGTCTCATCTCCCAGTGCCAAGGATGCCCCACAGAGGATGCCAGTGCTGAATGTAACAGGTGTCTCACCTACCCAGTGCCAAGGATGCCCCACAGAGGATGCCAGTGCTGAATGTAACAGGTGCCTCACCTACCCAGTGCCAAGGATGCCCCACAGAGGATGCCAGTGCTGAATGTAACAGGTGCCTCACCTACCCAGTGCCAAGGATGCCCCACAGAGGATGCCAGTGCTGAATGTAACAGGTGTCTCACCTGCCCAGTGCCACAGATGCCCCACAGAGGATGCCACTGCTGAATGTAACAGGTGTCTCATCTCCCAGTGCCAAGGATGCCCCACAGAGGATGCCAGTGCTGAATGTAACAGGGGTTCATCTCCCAGTGCCACTGATGCCCCACAGAGGATGCCACTGCTGAATGTAACAGGGGTCTCATCTCCCAGTGCCAAGGATGCCCCACAGAGGATGCCAGTGCTGAATATAACAGGGGTCTCATCTCCCAGTGCCACTGATGCCCCACAGAGGATGCCACTGCTGAATGTAACAGGGGTCTCACCTACCCAATGCCACTGATGCCCCACAGAGGATGCCAGTGCTGAATTTAACAGGTGTCTCACCTACACAGTGCCAAGGATGCCCCACAGAGGATGCCAGTGCTGAATGTAACAGGGGTCTCACCTACACAGTGCCAAGGATGCCTCACAGAGGATGCCAGTGCTGAAAGTAACAGGTTCCTAACCTACCCAGTGCCACTGATGCCCCACAGAGGATGTCAGTGCTGAATGTAACAGGTGTCTCACCTACCCAGTGCCAAGGATGCCCCACAGAGGATACCAGTGCTGAATGTAACAGGTGCCTCACCTACCCAGTGCCACTGATGCCCCACAGAGGATGCCAGTGCTGAATGTAACAGGTGTCTCACCTACCCAATGCCACTGATGCCCCACAGAGGATGCCAGTGCTGAATGTAACAGGTGTCTCACCTACCCAGTGCCAAGGATGCCCCACAGAGGATGCCAGTGCTGAATGTAACAGGTGTCTCACCTACCCAGTGACAAGGATGCCCCACAGAGGATACCAGTGCTGAATGTAACAGGTGCCTCACCTACCCAGTGCCACTGATGCCCCACAGAGGATGCCAGTGCTGAATGTAACAGGTGTCTCACCTACCCAATGCCACTGATGCCCCACAGAGGATGCCAGTGCTGAATGTAACAGGTGTCTCACCTACCCAGTGCCAAGGATGCCCCACAAAGGATGCCAGTGCTGAATGTAACAGGTGTCTCACCTACCCAGTGCCAAGGATGCCCCACAGAGGATACCAGTGCTGAATGTAACAGGTGCCTCACCTACCCAGTGCCACTGATGCCCCACAGAGGATGCCAGTGCTGAATGTATCAGGTGCCTCACCTACCCAGTGCCACTGATGCCCCACAGAGGATGCCAGTGCTGAATGTAACAGGTGTCTCACCTACCCAATGCAACTGATGCCCCACAGAGGATGCCAGTGCTGAATGTAACAGGTGTCTCACCTACCCAGTGCCAAGGATGCCCCACAGAGAATGCCAGTGCTGAATGTAACAGGTGTCTCACCTACCCAGTGCCACTGATGCCCCACAGAGGATGCCAGTGCTGAATGTAACAGGTGTCTCACCTACCCAATGCCACTGATGCCCCACAGAGGATGCCAGTGCTGAATGTAACAGGTGTCTCACTTACCCAGTGCCAAGGATGTCCCACAGAGGATGCCAGTGCTGAATGTAACAGGTGTCTCACCTACCCAGTGCCAAGGATGCCCCACAGAGGATACCAGTGCTGAATGTAACAGGTTTCTCACCTACCCAGTGCCAAGGATGCCCCACAGAGGATACCAGTGCTGAATGTAACAGGTGCCTCACCTACCCAGTGCCACTGATGCCCCACAGAGGATGCCAGTGCTGAATGTAACAGGTGTCTCACCTACCCAGTGCCAAGGATGCCCCACAGAGAATGCCAGTGCTGAATGTAACAGGTGTCTCACCTACCCAGTGCCACTGATGCCCCACAGAGGATGCCAGTGCTGAATGTAACAGGTGTCTCACCTACCCAATGCCACTGATGCCCCACAGAGGATGCCACTGCTGAATGTAACAGGTGTCTCACTTACCCAGTGCCAAGGATGTCCCACAGAGGATGCCAGTGCTGAATGTAACAGGTGTCTCACCTACCCAGTGCCAAGGATGCCCCACAGAGGATACCAGTGCTGAATGTAACAGGTTTCTCACCTACCCAGTGCCAAGGATGCCCCACAGAGGATACCAGTGCTGAATGTAACAGGTGCCTCACCTACCCAGTGCCACTGATGCCCCACAGAGGATGCCAGTGCTGAATGTAACAGGTGTCTCACCTACCCAATGCCACTGATGCCCCACAGAGGATGCCAGTGCTGAATGTAACAGGTGTCTCACCTACCCAGTGCCAAGGATGTCCCACAGAGGATGCCAGTGCTGAATGTAACAGGTGTCTCACCTACCCAGTGCCAAGGATGCCCCACAGAGGATACCAGTGCTGAATGTAACAGGTGCCTCACCTACCCAGTGCCACTGATGCCCCACAGAGGATGCCAGTGCTGAATGTAACAGGTGCCTCACCTACACAGTGCCACTGATGCCCCACAGAGGATGCCAATGCTGAATGTAACCGGTGTCTCACCTAACCAATGCCACTGATGCCCCACAGAGGATGCCAGTGCTGAATGTAACAGGTGTCTCACCTACCCAGTGCCAAGGATGCCCCACAGAGATTGCCAGTGCTGAATGTAACAGGTGTCTCACCTACCCAGTGCCACTGATGCCCCACAGAGGATGCCAGTGCTGAATGTAACAGGTGTCTCACCTACCCAATGCCACTGATGCCCCACAGAGGATGCCAGTGCTGAATGTAACAGGTGTCTCACTTACCCAGTGCCAAGGATGTCCCACAGAGGATGCCAGTGCTGAATGTAACAGGTGTCTCACCTACCCAGTGCCAAGGATGCCCCACAGAGGATACCAGTGCTGAATGTAACAGGTTTCTCACCTACCCAGTGCCAAGGATGCCCCACAGAGGATACCAGTGCTGAATGTAACAGGTGCCTCACCTACCCAGTGCCACTGATGCCCCACAGAGGATGCCAGTGCTGAATGTAACAGGTGTCTCACCTACCCAATGCCACTGATGCCCCACAGAGGATGCCAGTGCTGAATGTAACAGGTGTCTCACCTACCCAGTGCCAAGGATGTCCCACAGAGGATGCCAGTGCTGAATGTAACAGGTGCCTCACCTACCCAGTGAAACTGATGCCCCACAGAGGATGCCAGTGCTGAATGTAACAGGTGCCTCACCTACCCAGTGCCACTGATGCCCCACAGAGGATGCCAGTGCTGAATGTAACCGGTGTCTCACCTACCCAGTGCCACTGATGCCCCACAGAGGATGCCAGTGCTGAATGTAACAGGTGTCTCACCTACCCAATGCCACTGATGCCCCACAGAGGATTCAAGTGCTGAATGTAACAGGTGTCTCACCTACCCAATGCCACTGATGCCCCACAGAGGATGCCAGTGCTGAATGTAACAGGTGTCTCACCTACCCAGTGCCAAGGATGCCCCACAGAGGATGCCAGTACTGAATGTAACAGGTGTCTCACCTACCCAGTGCCAAGGATGCCCCACAGAGGATACCAGTGCTGAATGTAACAGGTGTCTCACCTACCCAATGCCACTGATGCCCCACAGAGGATTCAAGTGCTGAATGTAACAGGTGTCTCACCTACCCAATGCCACTGATGCCCCACAGAGGATGCCAGTGCTGAATGTAACAGGTGTCTCACCTACCCAGTGCCAAGGATGCCCCACAGAGGATGCCAGTGCTGAATGTAACAGGGGTCTCATCTACACAGTGCCACTGATGCCCCACAGAGGATGCCAGTGCTGAATGTAACAGGTGTCTCACCTACCCATTGCCACTGATGCCCCACAGAGGATGCCAGTGCTGAATGTAACAGGGATCTCACCTACCAGTGCCACTGATGCCCCACAGAGGATGCCAGTGCTGAATGTTACAGGGGTCTCATCTACACAGTGTCACTGATGCCCCACAGAGGATGCCACTGCTGAATGTAACAGGGGTCTCATCTGACAGTGCCACTGATGCCCCACAGAGGATGCCAGTGCTGAATGTAACAGGGGTCTCACCTACCCAGTGCCAAGGATGCCCCACAGAGGATGCCAGTGCTCAATATAACATGTGCCTCACCTACCCATTGCCAATGATGCCCCACAGAGGATGCCACTGCTGAATATAACAAGTGTCTCACCTACCCAGTGCCAAGGATGCCCCACAGAGGATACCAGTGCTGAATGTAACAGGGGTCTCACCTACCTAGTGCCACTGATGCCCCACAGAGGATGCCAGTGCTGAATATAACACGTGTCTCACCAACCCAGTGCCACTGTTGCCCCACAGAGGATGCCAGTGCTGAATATAACACGTGTCTCACCTACCCAGTGCCACTGATGCCCCACAGAGGATGCCAGTGCTGAATGTAACAGGGGTCTCACCTACACAGTGCCGCTGATGCCCCACAGAGGATGCCAGTGCTGAATGTAACATGTGTCTCACCTTCCCAGTGCCACTGGTGCCCCACAGTGGATGCCAGTGCTGAATGTAACAGGTGTCTCACCTACCCAGTGCCACTGATGCCCCACAGAGGATACCACTACTGAATGTAACATGTGTCTCACCTTCCCAGTGCCACTGGTGCCCCACAGTGGATGCCACTGCTGAATGTAACATGTGTCTCACCTTCCCAGTGCCACTGATGCCCCACAGAGGATGCCACTGCTGAATATATCAGGTGTCTCACCTACCCAGTGCCACTGATGCCCCACAGAGGATGCCAGTGCTGAATGTAACATGTGTCTCACCTTCCCAGTGCCACTGATTCCCCACAGAGGATGCCACTGCTGAATATAACAGGTGTCTCCCCTACCCAGTGCCACTGATGCCCCACAGAGGATGCGAGTGCTCAATGTAACAGGTGTCTCACCTACCCAGTGCCACGGATGCCCCACAGAGGATGCCACTGCTGAATATAACAGGTGTCTCACATACCCAGTGCCACTGATGCCATACAGAGGATGCCACTGCTGAATATAACAGGTGTCCCACCTACCCAGTGCCACGGTTGCCCCACAGAGGATGCCACTGCTGAATGTAACAGGGGTCTCACATACCCAGTGCCACTGATGCCCCACAGAGGATGCCAGTGCTGAATGTAACAGGTGTCTCACATACCCAGTGCCACTGATGCCCCACAGAGAATGCCAGTGCTGAATATAACATGTGCCTCACCTTCCCAGTGCCACTGATGCCCCACAGTGGAAGCCACTGCTGATTGTACCAGGTGTCTCACCTACCAAGTGCCACTGATACCCCACAGAGGATACCAGTGCTGAATATAACAGGTGTCTCACCTACCCAGTGCCACTGATGCCCCACAGAGGATGCCACTGCTGAATATAACAGGTGTCTCACCTACCAAGTGCCACTGATGCCCCACAGAGAATGCCAGTGCTGAATATAACAGGTGTCTCACATACCCAGTGCCACTGATGCCATACAGAGGATGCCACTGCTGAATATAACAAGTGTCTCAACTTCCCAGTGCCACTGATGCCCCACAGAGGATGCCAATGCTGAATATAACAGTTGTCTCACCTACCCTGTGCCACTGATGCCCCACAGAGAATGCCAGTGCTGAATATAACAGGTGTCTCACATACCCAGTGTCACTGATGCCATACAGAGGATGCCACTGCTGAATATAAAAGGTGTCCCACTTACCCAGTGCCATGGATGACCCACAGAGGATGCCAGTGCTGAATGTAACAGGTGTCTCACATACCCAGTGCCACTGATGCCCCACAGAGAATGCCAGTGCTGAATATAACATGTGCCTCACCTTCCCAGTGCCACTGATGCACCACAGAGGAAGCCAGTGCTGAATATAACAGGTGTTTCACATACCCAGTGCCACTGATGCCCCACAGAGGATGCCACTGCTGAATATAACAGGTGTCTCACATACCCAGTGCCACTGATGCCATACAGAGGATGCCACTGCAGAATATAACAGGTGTCTCACCTTTCCAGTGCCACTGATGCCCCACAGGTGATACCAGTGCTGAATGTAACACATGTCTCACCTACCCAGTGCCACTGATGCTCCACAGTGGATGCCACTGCTGAATGTAACAGGGGTCTCACCTACCCAGTGCCACTGATGCCCCACAGTGGATGCCACTGCTGAATGTAACAGGGTTCTCACCTACCCAGTGCCACTGATGCCATACAGAGGATGCCAGTGCTGAATGTAACAGGTGTCTCACCTACCCAGTGCCACTGATGTCCCACAGAGGATGCTGGAGCTAAATGTAACAGGTGCCTCACCTACCCAATGCCAATGATGCCCCACAGAGGATGCCAGTGCTGAATGTAACATGTGTCTCACCTACACAGTGCCACTGATGCCCCACAGAGGATGCCAGTGCTGAATGTAACAAGGGTCTCACCTAGCCAATGCCACTGATGTCCCACAGAGGATGCCAGAGCTAAATGTAACAGGTGCCTCACCTACCCAATGCCACTGATGCCCCACAGAGGATGCCAGTGCTGATTATAACATGTGTCTCACCTACACAGTGCCACTGATGTCCCACAGAGGATGCCAGTGCTGATTGTAACAGGGGTCTCACCTAGCCAATGCCACTGATGCCCCACAGAGGATGCCAGTGCTGAATGTAACAGGTGTCTCACCTACCCAGTGCCACTGATGCCCCACAGCAGATGCCACTGCTGAATGTAACAGGGGTCTCATCTAGCCAATGCCACTGATGCCCCACAGAGGATGCCAGTGCTGAATATAACACGTGTCTTACTTACACAGTGCCACTGATGCCCCACAGAGGATACCAGTGCAGAATATAACAGGTGTCTCACCTACCCAGTGACACTGATGCCCCACAGAAGATACCAGTGCTCAATGTAACAGGTGTCTCACATACCCAATGCCACTGATGCCCCACAGAGGATGCCACTGCTGAATATAAAAGGTGTCTCACATACCCAGTGCCACTGATGCCATACAGAGGATGCCACTGCTGAATATAACAGGTGTCTCACCTACCTAGTGCCACGGATGCCCCACAGAGGATGCCACTGCTGAATATAACAGGTGTCTCACATACCCAGTGCCACTGATGCCATACAGAGGATGCCATTGCTGAATGTACCAGGTGTCTCACCTACCAAGTGCCACTGATGCCCCACAGAGGATACCACTGCTGAATATAACAGGTTCCTCACCTTCCCAGTGCCACTGATGCCCCACAGAGGAAGCCACTGCTGAATGTACCAGGTGTCTCACCTACCAAGTGCCACTGATGCCCCACAGAGGATACCAGTGCTGAATATAACAGGTGTCTCACCTACCCAGTGCCACTGATGCCCCACAGAGGATGCCACTGCTGAAAAGACCAGGTGTCTCACCTACCAAGTGCCACTGATGCCCCACAGAGAATGCCAGTGCTGAATATAACAGGTGTCTCACATACCCAGTGTCACTGATGCCATACAGAGGATGCCACTGCTGAATATAACAGGTGTCTCAACTTCCCAGTGCCACTGATGCCCCACAGAGGATGCCAGTGCTGAATGAAACAGGTGCCTCACCTACCCAGTGCCAAGGATGCCCCACAGAGGATGCCAGTGCTGAATGTAACAGGTGCCTCACCTACCCAGTGCCAAGGATGCCCCACAGAGGATGCCAGTGCTGAATGTAACAGGTGTCTCACCTACCCAGTGCCACTGATGCCCCACAGAGGATGCCACTGCTGAATGTAACAGGTGTCTCATCTCCCAGTGCCAAGGATGTCCCACAGAGGATGCCAGAGCTGAATGTAACAGGGGTCTCATCTCCCAGTGCCACTGATGCCCCACAGAGGATGCCACTGCTGAATGTAACAGTGGTCTCATCTCCCAGTGCCAAGGATGCCCCACAGAGGATGCCAGTGCTGAATATAACAGGGGTCTCATCTCCCAGTGCCACTGATGCCCCACAGAGGATGCCACTGCTGAATGTAACAGGGGTCTCACCTACCCAATGCCACTGATGCCCCACAGAGGATGCCAGTGCTGAATGTAACAGGTGTCTCACCTACCCAGTGCCAAGGATGCCCCACAGAGGATGCCAGTGCTGAATGTAACAGGTGTCTCACCTACCCAGTGCCAAGGATGCCCCACAGAGGATACCAGTGCTGAATGTAACAGGTGCCTCACCTACCCAGTGCCACTGATGCCCCACAGAGGATGCCAGTGCTGAATGTAACAGGTGTGTCACCTACCCATTGCCACTGATGCCCCACAGAGGATGCCAGTGCTGAATGTAACACGAATCTCACCTACCCAGTGCCACTGATGACCCACAGAGGATGCCAGTGCTGAATGTAACAGGTGTCTCACCTACCCATTGCCACTGATGCCCCACAGAGGATGCCAGTGCTGAATGTAACAGGGATCTCACCTACCCAGTGCCACTGATGCCCCACAGAGGATGCCAGTGCTGAATGTAACAGGTGTCTCATCTACACAGTGTCACTGTTGCCCCACAGAGGATGCCACTGCTGAATGTAACAGGGGTCTCATCTCCCAGTGCCACTGATGCCCCACAGAGGATGCCAGTGCTGAATGTAACAGGGGTCTCACCTACCCAGTGCCAAGGATGCCCCACAGAGGATGACAGTGCTCAATATAACATGTGCCTCACCTACCCAGTGCCAATGATGCCCCACAGAGGATGCCACTGCTGAATATAACAAGTGTCTCACCTACCCAGTGCCAAGGATGCCCCACAGAGGATACCAGTGCTGAATGTAACAGGGGTCTCACCTACCCAGTGCCACTGATGCCCCACAGAGGATGCCAGTGCTGAATATAACACGTGTCTCACCTACCCAGTGCCACTGATGCCCCACAGAGGATGCCAGTGCTGAATGTAACAGGGGTCTCACCTACCCAGTGCCACTGATGCCCCACAGAGGATGCCAGTGCTGAATATAACACGTGTCTCACCTACCCAGTGCCACTGATGCCCCACAGAGGATGCCAGTGCTGAATATAACAGGTGTCTCACCTACCCAGTGCAACTGATGCCCCACAGAGGATGCCAGTGCTGAATGTAACATGTGTCTCACCTTCCCAGTGCCACTGGTGCCCCACAGTGGATGCCAGTGCTGAATATAACAGGTGTCTCACCTACCCAGTGCCACTGATGCCCCACAGAGGATGCCACTGCTGAATATAACAGGTGTCTCACCTACCCTGTGCCACTGATGCCCCACAGAGGATGCCAGTGCTGAATGTAACATGTGTCTCACCTTCCCAGTGCCACTGGTGCCCCACAGTGGATGCCAGTGCTGAATGTAACAGGTGTCTCACCTACCCAGTGCCACTGATGCCCCACAGAGGATGCCACTGCTCAATATAACAGATGTCTCACCTACCCAGTGCCACTGATGCCCCACAGAGGATGCCACTGCTGAATGTAACATGTGTCTCACCTTCCCAGTGCCACTGGTGCCCCACAGTGGATGCCAGTGCTGAATGTAACAGGGGTCTCACCTACCCAGTGCCACTGATGCCCCACAGAGGATGCCAGTGCTGAATGTAACAGGGGTCTCACCTACCCAGTGCCAAGGATGCCCCACAGAGGATGCCAGTGCTCAATATAACATGTGCCTCACCTACCCAGTGCCACTGATGCCCCACAGATGATGCCACTGCTGAATATAACAAGTGTCTTACCTACCCAGTGCCAAGGATGCCCCACTGAGGATACCAGTGCTGAATATAAAAGGGGTCTCACCTACCCAGTGCCACTGATGCCCCACAGAGGATGCCAGTGCTGAATATAACACGTGTCTCACCAACCCAGTGCCACTGATGCCCCACAGAGGATGCCAGTGCTGAATATAACACGTGTCTCACCTACCCAGTGCCACTGATGCCCCACAGAGGATGCCAGTGCTGAATGTAACAGGGGTCTCACCTACCCAGTGCCACTGATGCCCCACAGAGGATGCCAGTGCTGAATATAACAGGTGTCTCACCTACCCAGTGCCACTGATGCCCCACAGAGGATGCCACTGCTGAATGTAACATGTGTCTCACCTTCCCAGTGCCACTGGTGCCCCACAGTGGATGCCAGTGCTGAATGTAACAGGGGTCTCACCTACCCAGTGCCACTGATGCCCCACAGAGGATGCCAGTGCTGAATGTAGCAGGGGTCTCA
Source organism: Dendrobates tinctorius (assembly GCF_039654945.1). Lineage (NCBI taxonomy): Eukaryota > Metazoa > Chordata > Amphibia > Anura > Dendrobatidae > Dendrobates > Dendrobates tinctorius. Next base: position 31,505,679 of record NW_027361676.1, read on the forward strand.
CCTACCCAGTGCCAAGGATGCCCCACAGAGGATGCCAGTGCTCAATATAACATGTGCCTCACCTACCCAGTGCCACTGATGCCCCACAGATGATGCCACTGCTGAATATAACAAGTGTCTTACCTACCCAGTGCAAAGGATGCCCCACTGAGGATACCAGTGCTGAATGTAACAGGGGTCTCACCTACCCAGTGCCACTGATGCCCCACAGAGGATTCCAGTGCTGAATATAACACGTGTCTCACCAACCCAGTGCCACTGATGCCCCACAGAGGATGCCAGTGCTGAATATAACACGTGTCTCACCTACCCAGTGCCACTGATGCCCCACAGAGGATGCCAGTGCTGAATGTAACAGGGGTCTCACCTACCCAGTGCCACTGATGCCCCACAGAGGATGCCAGTGCTGAATATAACAGGTGTCTCACCTACCCAGTGCCACTGATGCCCCACAGAGGATGCCAGTGCTGAATATAACACGTGTCTCACCTACCCAGTGCCACTGATGCCCCACAGAGGATGCCAGTGCTGAATGTAACAGGGGTCTCACCTACCCAGTGCCACTGGTGCCCCACAGTGGATGCCACTGCTGAATGTAACAGATGTCTCACCTACCCAGTGCCACTGGTGCCCCACAGAGGATGCCAGTGCTGAATGTAACATGTGTCTCACCTTCCCAGTGCCACTGGTGCCCCACAGTGGATGCCACTGCTGAATGTAACAGGTGTCTCACCTACCCAGTGCCACTGATGCCCCACAGAGGATGCCTCTGCTCAATATAACAGGTGTCTCACCTACACAGTGCCACTGATGCCCCACAGAGGATGCCAGTGCTGAATATAACAAGTGTCTTACCTACCCAGTGCAAAGGATGCCCCACTGAGGATACCAGTGCTGAATGTAACAGGGGTCTCACCTACCCAGTGCCACTGATGCCCCACAGAGGATTCCAGTGCTGAATATAACACGTGTCTCACCAACCCAGTGCCACTGATGCCCCACAGAGGATGCCAGTGCTGAATATAACACGTGTCTCACCTACCCAGTGCCACTGATGCCCCACAGAGGATGCCAGTGCTGAATGTAACAGGGGTCTCACCTACCCAGTGCCACTGATGCCCCACAGAGGATGCCAGTGCTGAATATAACAGGTGTCTCACCTACCCAGTGCCACTGATGCCCCACAGAGGATGCAACTGCTGAATGTAACATGTGTCTCACCTTCCCAGTGCCACTGATGCCCCACAGAGAATGCCACTGCTGATTATAACAGGTGTCTCACCTACCCAGTGCCACTGATGCCCCACAGAGGATGCCAGTGCTGAATGTAACATGTGTCTCACCTTCCCAGTGCCACTGGTGCCCCACAGTGGATGCCAGTGCTGAATGTAACAGGTGTCTCACCTACCCAGTGCCACTGATGCCCCACAGAGGATGCCACTGCTCAATATAACAGGTGTCTCACCTACACAGTGCCACTGATGCCCCACAGAGGATACCACTACTGAATGTAACATGTGTCTCACCTTCCCAGTGCCACTGGTGCCCCACAGTGGATGCCACTGCTGAATGTAACAGATGTCTCACCTACCCAGTGCCACTGGTGCCCCACAGAGGATGCCAGTGCTGAATGTAACATGTGTCTCACCTTCCCAGTGCCACTGGTGCCCCACAGTGGATGCCAGTGCTGAATGTAACAGGTGTCTCACCTACCCAGTGCCACTGATGCCCCACAGAGGATGCCACTGCTCAATATAACAGGTGTCTCACCTACACAGTGCCACTGATGCCCCACAGAGGATACCACTACTGAATGTAACATGTGTCTCACCTTCCCAGTGCCACTGGTGCCCCACAGTGGATGCCACTGCTGAATGTAACATGTGTCTCACCTTCCCAGTGCCACTGATGCCCCACAGAGGATGCCACTGCTGAATATAAGAGGTGTCTCATCTACACAGTGCCACAGATGCCCCACAGAGGATGCCACTGCTGAATATAACAGGTGTCTCACCTACACAGTGCCACTGATGCCCCAAAGAGGATGCTACTGCTGAATGTAACATGTGTCTCACCTTCTCAGTGCCACTGGTGCCCCACAGTGGATGCCACTGCTGAATGTAACATGTGTCTCACCTTACCAGTGCCACTGATGCCCCACAGAGGATGCCACTGCTGAATATAACAGGTGTCTCACCTACACAGTTCCACTGATGCCCCACAGAGGATGCTACTGCTGAATGTAACATGTGTCTCACCTTCCCCGTGCCACTGGTGCCCCACAGAGGATGCCACTGCTGAATGTAACATGTGTCTCACCTTCCCAGTGCCACTGATGCCCCACAGAGGATGCCACTGCTGAATATAACAGGTGTCTCACCTACCCAGTGCCACTGATGCCCCACAGAGGTTGCCAGTGCTCAATGTAACAGGTGTCTCACCTACCCAGTGCCACTGATGCCCCACAGAGGATGCCACTGCTGAATATAACAGGTGTCTCACCTACCCAGTGCCACTGATGCCTCACAGAGGTTGCCAGTGCTCAATGTAACAGGTGTCTCACCTACCCAGTGCCACTGATGCCCCACAGAGGATGCCACTGCTGAATATAACAGGTGTCTCACCTACCCAGTGCCACTGATGCCCCACAGAGGTTGCCAGTGCTCAATGTAACAGGTGTCTCACCTACCCAGTGCCACGGATGCCCCACAGAGGATGCCACTGCTGAATGTAACAGGTGTCTCACCTACCCAGTGCCACTGATGCCCCACAGAGGATGCCACTGCTGAAAAGACCAGGTGTCTCACCTACCAAGTGCCACTGATGCCCCACAGAGAATGCCAGTGCTGAATATAACAGGTGTCTCACATACCCAGTGTCACTGATGCCATACAGAGGATGCCACTGCTGAATATAACAGGTGTCTCAACTTCCCAGTGCCACTGATGCCCCACAGAGGATGCCAGTGCTGAATGAAACAGGTGCCTCACCTACCCAGTGCCAAGGATGCCCCACAGAGGATGCCAGTGCTGAATGTAACAGGTGCCTCACCTACCCAGTGCCAAGGATGCCCCACAGAGGATGCCAGTGCTGAATGTAACAGGTGTCTCACCTACCCAGTGCCACTGATGCCCCACAGAGGATGCCACTGCTGAATGTAACAGGTGTCTCATCTCCCAGTGCCAAGGATGTCCCACAGAGGATGCCAGAGCTGAATGTAACAGGGGTCTCATCTCCCAGTGCCACTGATGCCCCACAGAGGATGCCACTGCTGAATGTAACAGTGGTCTCATCTCCCAGTGCCAAGGATGCCCCACAGAGGATGCCAGTGCTGAATATAACAGGGGTCTCATCTCCCAGTGCCACTGATGCCCCACAGAGGATGCCACTGCTGAATGTAACAGGGGTCTCACCTACCCAATGCCACTGATGCCCCACAGAGGATGCCAGTGCTGAATGTAACAGGTGTCTCACCTACCCAGTGCCAAGGATGCCCCACAGAGGATGCCAGTGCTGAATGTAACAGGTGTCTCACCTACCCAGTGACAAGGATGCCCCACAGAGGATACCAGTGCTGAATGTAACAGGTGCCTCACCTACCCAGTGCCACTGATGCCCCACAGAGGATGCCAGTGCTGAATGTAACAGGTGTGTCACCTACCCATTGCCACTGATGCCCCACAGAGGATGCCAGTGCTGAATGTAACACGAATCTCACCTACCCAGTGCCACTGATGACCCACAGAGGATGCCAGTGCTGAATGTAACAGGTGTCTCACCTACCCATTGCCACTGATGCCCCACAGAGGATGCCAGTGCTGAATGTAACAGGGATCTCACCTACCCAGTGCCACTGATGCCCCACAGAGGATGCCAGTGCTGAATGTAACAGGTGTCTCATCTACACAGTGTCACTGTTGCCCCACAGAGGATGCCACTGCTGAATGTAACAGGGGTCTCATCTCCCAGTGCCACTGATGCCCCACAGAGGATGCCAGTGCTGAATATAACACGTGTCTCACCTACCCAGTGCCACTGATGCCCCACAGAGGATGCCAGTGCTGAATGTAACAGGGGTCTCACCTACCCAGTGCCACTGGTGCCCCACAGTGGATGCCACTGCTGAATGTAACAGATGTCTCACCTACCCAGTGCCACTGGTGCCCCACAGAGGATGCCAGTGCTGAATGTAACATGTGTCTCACCTTCCCAGTGCCACTGGTGCCCCACAGTGGATGCCACTGCTGAATGTAACAGGTGTCTCACCTACCCAGTGCCACTGATGCCCCACAGAGGATGCCTCTGCTCAATATAACAGGTGTCTCACTTACACAGTGCCACTGATGCCCCACAGAGGATGCCAGTGCTGAATATAACACGTGTCTCACCTACCCAGTGCCACTGATGCCCCACAGAGGATGCCAGTGCTGAATGTAACAGGGGTCTCACCTACCCAGTGCCACTGATGCCCCACAGAGGATGCCAGTGCTGAATATAACAGGTGTCTCACCTACCCAGTGCCACTGATGCCCCACAGAGGATGCAACTGCTGAATGTAACATGTGTCTCACCTTCCCAGTGCCACTGATGCCCCACAGAGAATGCCACTGCTGATTATAACAGGTGTCTCACCTACCCAGTGCCACTGATGCCCCACAGAGGATGCCAGTGCTGAATGTAACATGTGTCTCACCTTCCCAGTGCCACTGGTGCCCCACAGTGGATGCCAGTGCTGAATGTAACAGGTGTCTCACCTACCCAGTGCCACTGATGCCCCACAGAGGATGCCACTGCTCAATATAACAGGTGTCTCACCTACACAGTGCCACTGATGCCCCACAGAGGATACCACTACTGAATGTAACATGTGTCTCACCTTCCCAGTGCCACTGGTGCCCCACAGTGGATGCCACTGCTGAATGTAACAGATGTCTCACCTACCCAGTGCCACTGGTGCCCCACAGAGGATGCCAGTGCTGAATGTAACATGTGTCTCACCTTCCCAGTGCCACTGGTGCCCCACAGTGGATGCCAGTGCTGAATGTAACAGGTGTCTCACCTACCCAGTGCCACTGATGCCCCACAGAGGATGCCACTGCTCAATATAACAGGTGTCTCACCTACACAGTGCCACTGATGCCCCACAGAGGATACCACTACTGAATGTAACATGTGTCTCACCTTCCCAGTGCCACTGGTGCCCCACAGTGGATGCCACTGCTGAATGTAACATGTGTCTCACCTTCCCAGTGCCACTGATGCCCCACAGAGGATGCCACTGCTGAATATAAGAGGTGTCTCATCTACACAGTGCCACAGATGCCCCACAGAGGATGCCACTGCTGAATATAACAGGTGTCTCACCTACACAGTGCCACTGATGCCCCAAAGAGGATGCTACTGCTGAATGTAACATGTGTCTCACCTTCTCAGTGCCACTGGTGCCCCACAGTGGATGCCACTGCTGAATGTAACATGTGTCTCACCTTACCAGTGCCACTGATGCCCCACAGAGGATGCCACTGCTGAATATAACAGGTGTCTCACCTACACAGTTCCACTGATGCCCCACAGAGGATGCTACTGCTGAATGTAACATGTGTCTCACCTTCCCAGTGCCACTGGTGCCCCACAGAGGATGCCACTGCTGAATGTAACATGTGTCTCACCTTCCCAGTGCCACTGATGCCCCACAGAGGATGCCACTGCTGAATATAACAGGTGTCTCACCTACCCAGTGCCACTGATGCCCCACAGAGGTTGCCAGTGCTCAATGTAACAGGTGTCTCACCTACCCAGTGCCACTGATGCCCCACAGAGGATGCCACTGCTGAATATAACAGGTGTCTCACCTACCCAGTGCCACTGATGCCTCACAGAGGTTGCCAGTGCTCAATGTAACAGGTGTCTCACCTACCCAGTGCCACTGATGCCCCACAGAGGATGCCACTGCTGAATATAACAGGTTTCTCACCTACCCAGTGCCACTGATGCCCCACAGAGGTTGCCAGTGCTCAATGTAACAGGTGTCTCACCTACCCAGTGCCACGGATGCCCCACAGAGGATGCCACTGCTGAATGTAACAGGTGTCTCACCTACCCAGTGCCACTGATGCCCCACAGAGGATGCCACTGCTGAAAAGACCAGGTGTCTCACCTACCAAGTGCCACTGATGCCCCACAGAGAATGCCAGTGCTGAATATAACAGGTGTCTCACATACCCAGTGTCACTGATGCCATACAGAGGATGCCACTGCTGAATATAACAGGTGTCTCAACTTCCCAGTGCCACTGATGCCCCACAGAGGATGCCAGTGCTGAATGAAACAGGTGCCTCACCTACCCAGTGCCAAGGATGCCCCACAGAGGATGCCAGTGCTGAATGTAACAGGTGCCTCACCTACCCAGTGCCAAGGATGCCCCACAGAGGATGCCAGTGCTGAATGTAACAGGTGTCTCACCTACCCAGTGCCACTGATGCCCCACAGAGGATGCCACTGCTGAATGTAACAGGTGTCTCATCTCCCAGTGCCAAGGATGTCCCACAGAGGATGCCAGAGCTGAATGTAACAGGGGTCTCATCTCCCAGTGCCACTGATGCCCCACAGAGGATGCCACTGCTGAATGTAACAGTGGTCTCATCTCCCAGTGCCAAGGATGCCCCACAGAGGATGCCAGTGCTGAATATAACAGGGGTCTCATCTCCCAGTGCCACTGATGCCCCACAGAGGATGCCACTGCTGAATGTAACAGGGGTCTCACCTACCCAATGCCACTGATGCCCCACAGAGGATGCCAGTGCTGAATGTAACAGGTGTCTCACCTACCCAGTGCCAAGGATGCCCCACAGAGGATGCCAGTGCTGAATGTAACAGGTGTCTCACCTACCCAGTGCCAAGGATGCCCCACAGAGGATACCAGTGCTGAATGTAACAGGTGCCTCACCTACCCAGTGCCACTGATGCCCCACAGAGGATGCCAGTGCTGAATGTAACAGGTGTGTCACCTACCCATTGCCACTGATGCCCCACAGAGGATGCCAGTGCTGAATGTAACACGAATCTCACCTACCCAGTGCCACTGATGACCCACAGAGGATGCCAGTGCTGAATGTAACAGGTGTCTCACCTACCCATTGCCACTGATGCCCCACAGAGGATGCCAGTGCTGAATGTAACAGGGATCTCACCTACCCAGTGCCACTGATGCCCCACAGAGGATGCCAGTGCTGAATGTAACAGGTGTCTCATCTACACAGTGTCACTGTTGCCCCACAGAGGATGCCACTGCTGAATGTAACAGGGGTCTCATCTCCCAGTGCCACTGATGCCCCACAGAGGATGCCAGTGCTGAATGTAACAGGGGTCTCACCTACCCAGTGCCAAGGATGCCCCACAGAGGATGACAGTGCTCAATATAACATGTGCCTCACCTACCCAGTGCCAATGATGCCCCACAGAGGATGCCACTGCTGAATATAACAAGTGTCTCACCTACCCAGTGCCAAGGATGCCCCACAGAGGATACCAGTGCTGAATGTAACAGGGGTCTCACCTACCCAGTGCCACTGATGCCCCACAGAGGATGCCAGTGCTGAATATAACACGTGTCTCACCTACCCAGTGCCACTGATGCCCCACAGAGGATGCCAGTGCTGAATGTAACAGGGGTCTCACCTACCCAGTGCCACTGATGCCCCACAGAGGATGCCAGTGCTGAATATAACACGTGTCTCACCTACCCAGTGCCACTGATGCCCCACAGAGGATGCCAGTGCTGAATATAACAGGTGTCTCACCTACCCAGTGCAACTGATGCCCCACAGAGGATGCCAGTGCTGAATGTAACATGTGTCTCACCTTCCCAGTGCCACTGGTGCCCCACAGTGGATGCCAGTGCTGAATATAACAGGTGTCTCACCTACCCAGTGCCACTGATGCCCCACAGAGGATGCCACTGCTGAATATAACAGGTGTCTCACCTACCCTGTGCCACTGATGCCCCACAGAGGATGCCAGTGCTGAATGTAACATGTGTCTCACCTTCCCAGTGCCACTGGTGCCCCACAGTGGATGCCAGTGCTGAATGTAACAGGTGTCTCACCTACCCAGTGCCACTGATGCCCCACAGAGGATGCCACTGCTCAATATAACAGATGTCTCACCTACCCAGTGCCACTGATGCCCCACAGAGGATGCCACTGCTGAATGTAACATGTGTCTCACCTTCCCAGTGCCACTGGTGCCCCACAGTGGATGCCAGTGCTGAATGTAACAGGGGTCTCACCTACCCAGTGCCACTGATGCCCCACAGAGGATGCCAGTGCTGAATGTAACAGGGGTCTCACCTACCCAGTGCCAAGGATGCCCCACAGAGGATGCCAGTGCTCAATATAACATGTGCCTCACCTACCCAGTGCCACTGATGCCCCACAGATGATGCCACTGCTGAATATAACAAGTGTCTTACCTACCCAGTGCCAAGGATGCCCCACTGAGGATACCAGTGCTGAATATAACAGGGGTCTCACCTACCCAGTGCCACTGATGCCCCACAGAGGATGCCAGTGCTGAATATAACACGTGTCTCACCAACCCAGTGCCACTGATGCCCCACAGAGGATGCCAGTGCTGAATATAACACGTGTCTCACCTACCCAGTGCCACTGATGCCCCACAGAGGATGCCAGTGCTGAATGTAACAGGGGTCTCACCTACCCAGTGCCACTGATGCCCCACAGAGGATGCCAGTGCTGAATATAACAGGTGTCTCACCTACCCAGTGCCACTGATGCCCCACAGAGGATGCCACTGCTGAATGTAACATGTGTCTCACCTTCCCAGTGCCACTGGTGCCCCACAGTGGATGCCAGTGCTGAATGTAACAGGGGTCTCACCTACCCAGTGCCACTGATGCCCCACAGAGGATGCCAGTGCTGAATGTAGCAGGGGTCTCACCTACCCAGTGCCAAGGATGCCCCACAGAGGATGCCAGTGCTCAATATAACATGTGCCTCACCTACCCAGTGCCACTGATGCCCCACAGATGATGCCACTGCTGAATATAACAAGTGTCTTACCTACCCAGTGCAAAGGATGCCCCACTGAGGATACCAGTGCTGAATGTAACAGGGGTCTCACCTACCCAGTGCCACTGATGCCCCACAGAGGATTCCAGTGCTGAATATAACACGTGTCTCACCAACCCAGTGCCACTGATGCCCCACAGAGGATGCCAGTGCTGAATATAACACGTGTCTCACCTACCCAGTGCCACTGATGCCCCACAGAGGATGCCAGTGCTGAATGTAACAGGGGTCTCACCTACCCAGTGCCACTGATGCCCCACAGAGGATGCCAGTGCTGAATATAACAGGTGTCTCACCTACCCAGTGCCACTGATGCCCCACAGAGGATGCCAGTGCTGAATATAACACGTGTCTCACCTACCCAGTGCCACTGATGCCCCACAGAGGATGCCAGTGCTGAATGTAACAGGGGTCTCACCTACCCAGTGCCACTGGTGCCCCACAGTGGATGCCACTGCTGAATGTAACAGATGTCTCACCTACCCAGTGCCACTGGTGCCCCACAGAGGATGCCAGTGCTGAATGTAACATGTGTCTCACCTTCCCAGTGCCACTGGTGCCCCACAGTGGATGCCACTGCTGAATGTAACAGGTGTCTCACCTACCCAGTGCCACTGATGCCCCACAGAGGATGCCTCTGCTCAATATAACAGGTGTCTCACCTACACAGTGCCACTGATGCCCCACAGAGGATGCCAGTGCTGAATATAACACGTGTCTCACCTACCCAGTGCCACTGATGCCCCACAGAGGATGCCAGTGCTGAATGTAACAGGGGTCTCACCTACCCAGTGCCACTGATGCCCCACAGAGGATGCCAGTGCTGAATATAACAGGTGTCTCACCTACCCAGTGCCACTGATGCCCCACAGAGGATGCAACTGCTGAATGTAACATGTGTCTCACCTTCCCAGTGCCACTGATGCCCCACAGAGAATGCCACTGCTGATTATAACAGGTGTCTCACCTACCCAGTGCCACTGATGCCCCACAGAGGATGCCAGTGCTGAATGTAACATGTGTCTCACCTTCCCAGTGCCACTGGTGCCCCACAGTGGATGCCAGTGCTGAATGTAACAGGTGTCTCACCTACCCAGTGCCACTGATGCCCCACAGAGGATGCCACTGCTCAATATAACAGGTGTCTCACCTACACAGTGCCACTGATGCCCCACAGAGGATACCACTACTGAATGTAACATGTGTCTCACCTTCCCAGTGCCACTGGTGCCCCACAGTGGATGCCACTGCTGAATGTAACAGATGTCTCACCTACCCAGTGCCACTGGTGCCCCACAGAGGATGCCAGTGCTGAATGTAACATGTGTCTCACCTTCCCAGTGCCACTGGTGCCCCACAGTGGATGCCAGTGCTGAATGTAACAGGTGTCTCACCTACCCAGTGCCACTGATGCTCCACAGAGGATGCCACTGCTCAATATAACAGGTGTCTCACCTACACAGTGCCACTGATGCCCCACAGAGGATACCACTACTGAATGTAACATGTGTCTCACCTTCCCAGTGCCACTGGTGCCCCACAGTGGATGCCACTGCTGAATGTAACATGTGTCTCACCTTCCCAGTGCCACTGATGCCCCACAGAGGATGCCACTGCTGAATATAAGAGGTGTCTCATCTACTCAGTGCCACAGATGCCCCACAGAGGATGCCACTGCTGAATATAACAGGTGTCTCACCTACACAGTGCCACTGATGCCCCAAAGAGGATGCTACTGCTGAATGTAACATGTGTCTCACCTTCTCAGTGCCACTGGTGCCCCACAGTGGATGCCACTGCTGAATGTAACATGTGTCTCACCTTACCAGTGCCACTGATGCCCCACAGAGGATGCCACTGCTGAATATAACAGGTGTCTCACCTACACAGTTCCACTGATGCCCCACAGAGGATGCTACTGCTGAATGTAACATGTGTCTCACCTTCCCAGTGCCACTGGTGCCCCACAGAGGATGCCACTGCTGAATGTAACATGTGTCTCACCTTCCCAGTGCCACTGATGCCCCACAGAGGATGCCACTGCTGAATATAACAGGTGTCTCACCTACCCAGTGCCACTGATGCCCCACAGAGGTTGCCAGTGCTCAATGTAACAGGTGTCTCACCTACCCAGTGCCACTGATGCCCCACAGAGGATGCCACTGCTGAATATAACAGGTGTCTCACCTACCCAGTGCCACTGATGCCTCACAGAGGTTGCCAGTGCTCAATGTAACAGGTGTCTCACCTACCCAGTGCCACTGATGCCCCACAGAGGATGCCACTGCTGAATATAACAGGTGTCTCACCTACCCAGTGCCACTGATGCCCCACAGAGGTTGCCAGTGCTCAATGTAACAGGTGTCTCACCTACCCAGTGCCACGGATGCCCCACAGAGGATGCCACTGCTGAATGTAACAGGTGTCTCACCTACCCAGTGCCACTGATGCCCCACAGAGGATACCACTACTGAATGTAACATGTGTCTCACCTTCCCAGTGCCACTGGTGCCCCACAGTGGATGCCACTGCTGAATGTAACAGGTGTCTCACCTACCCAGTGTCACTGATGCCCCACAGAGGATGCCAATGCTGAATGTAACAGGTGTCTCACCTACCCAGTGTGACTGATGCCCCACAGAGGATACCACTTCTGAATGTAACAGGGGTCTCACCTAGCCAGTGCCACTGATGCCCCACAGAGGATGCCAGTGCTGAATATAACAGGTGTCTTACTTACACAGTGCCACTGATGCCCCACAGAGGATACCACTGCTGAATGTAACAGGTGTCTCACCTACCCACTGTCACTGATGCCCCACAGAGGATGCCAATGCTGAATGTAAGAAGGGTCTCACCTAGCCAATGCCACTGATGCCCCACAGAAGATGCCAGTGCTGAATGTAACAGGTGTCTCACCTACCCAATGCCACTGATGCCCCACAGAGGATGCCAGTGCTGAATGTAACAGGTGCCTCACCTACCCAATGCCACTGATGCCCCACAAATGATGCCAGTGCTGAATATAACAGGTGTCTTACTTACACAGTGCCACTGATGCCCCACAGAGGATACCACTGCTGAATGTAACAGGTGTCTCACCTACCCAGTGTCACTGATGCCCCACAGAGGATGCCAATGCTGAATGTAAGAAGGGTCTCACCTAGCCAATGCCACTGATGCCCCACAGAGGATGCCAGTGCTGAATGTAACAGGTGTCTCACCTACCCAATGCCACTGATGCCCCACAGAGGATGCCAGTGCTGAATATAACACGTGTCTCAACTACACAGTGCCACTGATGCCCCACAGAGGATGCCAGTGCTTAATATAACAGGAGTCTCACCTACCCAGTGCCACTGATGCCCCACAGAGGATGCCAGAGCTAAATGTAACAGGTGCCTCACCTACCCAATGCCTCTGATGCCCCACAGAGGATGCCAGTGGTGAATATAACACGTGTCTCACCTACACAGTGCCACTGATGCCCCACAGAGGATACCAGTGCTGAATATAACAGGTGTCTCACCTACCCAGTACCACTGATGCCCCACAGAGGATGCCAGTGCTGAATATAACACGTGTCTTTCTTACACAGTGCCACTGATGCCCCACAGAGGATACCACTGCTGAATGTAACAGGTGTCTCACCTACCCAGTGTCACTGATGCCCCACAGAGGATGCCAATGCTGAATGTAACAGGTGTCTCACCTACCCAGTGTGACTGATGCCCCACAGAGGATACCACTGCTGAATGTAACAGGGGTCTCACCTACCCAGTGCCACTGATGCCCCACAGTGGATGCCACTGCTGAATGTAACAGGGGTCTCACCTACCCAGTGCCACTGATGCCATACAGAGGATGCTAGTGCTGAATGTAACAGGTGTCTCACCTACCCAGTGCCACTGATGTCCCACAGAGGATGCCAGAGCTAAATGTAACAGGTGCCTCACCTACCCAATGCCACTGATGCCCCACAGAGGATGCCAGTGCTGAATATAACACGTGTCTCACCTACAAAGTGCCACTGATGCCCCACAGAGGATGCCAGTGCTGAATGTAACAGGGGTCTCACCTAGCCAATGCCACTGATGCCCCACAGAGGATGCCAGTGCTGAATGTAACAGGTGCCTCACCTACCCAATGCCACTGATGCCCCACAAATGATGCCAGTGCTGAATATAACAGGTGTCTTGCTTACACAGTGCCACTGATGCCCCACAGAGGATACCACTGCTGAATTTAACAGGGGTCTCACCTAGCCAGTGCCACTGATGCCCCACAGAGGATGCCAGTGCTGAATGTAACAGGTGTCTCACCTATCCAGTGCCACTGATGCCCCACAGCGGATGCCACTGTTGAATGTAACAGGGGTCTCACCTAGCCAGTGCCACTGATGCCCCACAGAGGATGCCAGTGCTGAATGTAACAGGTGCCTCACCTACCCAATGCCACTGATGCCCCACAAATGATGCCATTGCTGAATATAACAGGTGTCTTACTTACACAGTGCCACGGATGCCCCACAGAGGATACCACTGCTGAATGTAACAGGTGTCTCACCTACCCAGTGTCACTGATGCCCCACAGAGGATGCCAATGCTGAATGTAAGAAGGGTCTCAACTAGCCAATGCCACTGATGCCCCACAGAGGATGCCAGTGCTGAATGTAACAGGTGCCTCACCTACCCAATGCCACTGATGCCCCACAGAGGATGCCAGTGCTGAATATAACACGTGTCTCACCTACACAGTGCCACTGATGCCCCACAGAGGATACCAGTGCTGAATATAACAGGTGTCTCACCTACCCAGTGCCACTGATGCCCCACAGAGGATGCCAGAGCTAAATGTAACAGGTGCCTCACCTACCCAATGCCTCTGATGCCCCACAGAGGATGCCAGTGCTGAATATAACACGTGTCTCACCTACACAGTGCCACTGATGCCCCACAGAGGATACCAGTGCTGAATATAACAGGTGTCTCACCTACCCAGTGCCACTGATGCCCCACAGTGGATGCCACTGCTGAATGTAACAGGTGTCTCACCTAGCCAATGCCACTGATGCCCCACAGAGGATGCCAGTGCTGAATGTAACAGGTGTCTCACCTACCCAGTGCCACTGATGTCCCACAGAGGATGCCAGTGCTGAATGGAACAGGAGCCTCACCTACCCAATGCCACTGATGCCACACAGAGGAAGCCAGAGCTGAATATAACAGGGGTCTCACCTACCCAGTGCCACTGATGCCATACAGAGGATGCCAGTGCTGATTGTAACAGGGGTCTCACCTACACTGTGTCACTGATGCCCTACAGAGGATGCCACTGCTGAATATAACAGGTGTCTCACCTGCCCAGTGCCACTGATGCCCCACAGAGGATGCCACTGCTGAATATAACAGGTGTCTCACCTACCCAGTGCCAATGATGCTCCACAGAGGATACCAGTGCTGAATATAACAGGTGTCTCACCTACACAGTGCCAGTGATGCCCCACAGAGAATACAAGTGCTGAATATAACAGGTGTCTCACCTACCCAGTGCTAATGATGCCGCACAGAGGATACCAGTGCTGAATATAACAGGTATCTCTCCTAACCATTGTCACTGTTGCCCCACAGAGGATGCCAGTGCTGAATGTAACAGGTGTCTAACCTCCACAGTGCCACTGATGCCCCACAGAGGATGCCACTGCTGAATATAACAGGGGTCTCACCTACCTGGAGCAGAAAACCGGAGCAGAAGTGAACCTCCGCTTCAGCTCCTGAAAGGAAGAAACGGCCTCTGGAGACAAATTCAGCACATCAGCACCCTTCTTAGTCAAATCAGTCAGTGGTTTGGCAATACCAGAAAAATTAGCTATAAATTTACGATAAAAATTAGCAAAACCCAAAACCTTCTGGAGGGCCTTCAAAGAAGTGGGCTGAACCCAATCATAAATGGCCTGTACCTTGGCTGGGTCCATTTCAATAGTTGACGGAGACAAAATAATTCCCAAAAATGAAATCCTCTGTACACCAAAAAGGCATTTCGACCCCATAACATACAGGGAATTCTCCCTCAAAATCCGTAACACAGTCCAAACATGTTCCACGTGAGAGTCCCAATCCCTGGAAAAGATCAAAATATCATCCAGATAGATGATCAAAAATTTATCGACAAAGTCCCGGAAAATATCATTCATAAAGCACTGGAAGACAGAAGGGGCATTAGTGAGCCCAAAAGGCATCACCAGGTACTCAAAATGTCCCTCCGGAGTATTAAACGCCGTCTTCCATTCATCTCCATGCTTAATGTGAATAAGATTATACGCCCCCCTGAGGTCAAGCTTGGTAAACCAGCAAGCACCTTTAACTCTGGAGAATAGATCAAAAATCAGGGGTCTTATCTCTGCTGATCAGGATGATTGAGTCTCATTTTTGCCCTTGGCCGAATTTGATTTAAATAATAGCGCTAGTTCTGCCACTTTGATGTCACCTTTTTTTTGTAACTTTGGGTTTCATCCTCGATTCTCTTCAGGGCAGGTGGAGTTTTCTGCCTGCCCAGGTGTTGACACTGTGGTGGAGAGAATGCACCAGATTTGGGACCAAGTGGTGGATAAGTTGTCTCTCCCAGGAAAAGGCCCAGCGGTTTACCAACCGGCATAGGACCATTGGTTCCAGGTTTAAGTTGGGTGATATGGTTTGGTTGTCATCAAAGAATATCTCTATGAAGGTGGCTTCTCCAAAGTTTAAACCTAGATTTATTGGACCTTACAAGATTTTGGAGATTCTTAATCCGGTCTCTTTTCGATTGGCTCTTCCTGTTACATTTAAGATCCATAACGTGTTTCATAAGTCTCTGTTGAAGAGGTTTGTTGAGCCAGTAGTTCCTGTGGTGGCACCTCCTGACCCTGTATTGGTTGAAGGTAATGTGGAATATGAGGTTGAGAAGATACTGGATTCTCCTCTGGCTAGACGGAGACTCCAGTATTTGGATAAGTGGAAGGGTTATGGCCAGGGGAATAATTCTTGGGTCTCTGCATCTGATATTCATGCCGAAAGATTGGTTCGTGCTTTTCATCGGGCCCATCCTGATCGGCCTGGTGGCGTGGATCAGGGTTTGCTGACCCCTCCTCAAGGGGGAGGTACTGTTGTGAGCTCATTTTCTCGTTCACCTTTGATGTCCGATGAACTCCCTCTGCTGGTGAAAGGAGGTGGTGAAACTGATTTGGATGGGAGAAACTTGTCACCTGAACAGGTGGATTGCGATTGGACATCTGGAATCTCTGAGTGGATATAAGGCAGCCGACGCCCTGTAGAGTTGCTGGTGATTTCTCTGCTCTGAGCTCTGGACTCCAGTTCAGTTCCTGTCTTCTAAAGCTAAGTTTTGCTCTGTTATTGTTCCATGAGATTTTGTCTGATTTGCTTAGTTTTGTGTTCTGCCAGCCCCGGCTGGGGCTCTGCTGAATTTCCATTTTTGTCCCTGATCAGTTAAATCTCTTTTACTCTGTCTTCAGAATATATCGGAGTGCTGATATAGGGATTTTGAAGTCTAGTGACTTCAGGGACGTTTTTCCTATCAGACGTGTTGGGACATTTTTGGGAGGGTTTTTGCGGATTGCAGCCAGCATATTTTCTGTCCTTTCCTATCTAGTTAGTTGGGCCCCATCATTTGCTCTGCCTGTCTTTCTGTCTGTGTTTGTGTTTTCATCTGTTTTCACTGACAATACATGTTGGGGGCAGGCTATTGCTTTGGGGTCTGCTCTGGGGCAGTTTAGATTTCCCCTTTCTTTCTTTAGGCTTATTTAGTTCTCCGGCTGTGAAGAGGCATCTAGGACCACTGTTGGAACGCTCCACAGCTACTGTTGTTGTGAATAGGATCAGGGGTCTGCAATCCGCTAGCTACGAACCTCTCCAGTTTTCTGGACTTAGCTTGCATTTTTGTTTTTTTCCTCCTCCGGTGACTCATTCATGACAGTCAAACTTTTAAATTCCTATTTTGCATCTGTTTTCTCTCAGAAAGGAAATGTAACATCAGCTGTTCTTCACTGTCCTATTAAGGGAATAGAAGAATCCAGGATATCTATAAACAGAAAGATAGTGAGGAAACACTTAGCTAACCTAAATGAATTCAAGTCTCCAGGTCCAGATGAATTACACCCCAGAGAACTGAAGGAGATAGCAGAAGAAATTTTTGAACCCCTCTCCACAATCCTTGAAAATTCTTGGAGAACAGGAGAAGTCAACAGTGTGATGCAGCAGCAAAAAAGGCAAATGCAATTCTAGGATGTATTAACAGAAGCATACAGTCTAGATCACGTGAAGTCATTATTTCCCTCTACTCATCTTTGGTCAGAACTCATCTGGAATATTGTGTCCAGTTTTGGGCACCACATTTTAAAAAAGACATCAACAAACTGGAGCAAGTTCAGAACAGAGCGACCAGAATGGTGACCGGTCTGCAAACACTGTCTTATGAGGAAAGGTTGCAGGATTTGGGAATGTTTAGTTTGCAAAAGAAAAGGCTGAGAGGACACTTAATAGCTGTCTACAAATATCTAAAGGGCTGTCACATTGTATAAGGATCATCTTTATTCTCATTTGCACAAGGGAAGATTAGAAGCAATGGGATGAAACTGAATGGGAGGAGACACAGATTAGATATTAGAAAAAACTTTTTGACAGTTAGAGTGATCAATGAGTGGAACAGGCTGCCATGAGAAGTGGTGAGTTCTCCTTCAATGGAAGTCTTCAAACAGAGGCTGGACAGACATCTGACTAGGATGATTTAGCAAATCCTGCTTTGAGCAGGGGGTTGGACCAGATGGCCCAGGAGGTCCCTTCCAACTCTACAATTCTATGATTCTATGTCTCACCTACCCAGTGCCACTGATGCCATACAAAGGATGTCAATGCTGAATATAAGTTATCTCACATACCCAGTGCCACTGATGCCATACTATGGATGCCAGTGCAGAATATAAGTTATCTAATCTACTCAGTGCCACTGATGCCATACAGAGTATGCCAGTGCTGAATATAACAGGTGTCTCACCTACCCAGTGTCACTGATGCCATACAGAGGATGCCACTGCAGAATATAAGTTATCTCATCTACCCAGTGCCACTGATGCCATACAGAGGATGCCAGTGCTGAATATAACAGGTGTCTCACCTACCCAGTGCCACTGATGCCATACAGAGGATGCCAGTGCTGAATATAAGTTATCTCACCTACCCAGTGCCACTGATGCCATACAGAGGATGCCAGTGCTGAATATAACAGGTGTCTCACCTACCCAGTGCTATTGATGCCATACAGAGGATTCCACTGCTGAAAATAACAGGTGTCTCACCTATCAAGTGCAACTGATGCCATACAAAGGATGCCAGTGCTGAGTATAAGTTATCTCACCTACCCAGTGCCACTGATGCCCCACAGAGGATGCCACTGCTGAATGTAACAGATGTCTCACCTACCCAGTGCAACTGATGCCATACAAAGGGTGCCAGTGCTGAGTATAAGTTATCTCACCTACCCACTGCCACTGATGCCATACAGAGGATGCCAGTGCTGAATGTAACAGGTGCCTCACCTACCAAGTACCACTGATGCCCCACAGAGGATTCCACTGCTGAATATAACAGGTGTTTCACCTACCCAGTGCCACTGATACCATACAGAGGATGCCACTGCTGAATGTAACAGGTGCCTCACCTACCAACTACCACTGATGCCCCACAGAGGATGCCACTGCTGAATGTAACAGATGTCTCACCTACCCAGTGCAACTGATGCCATACAAAGGGTGCCAGTGCTGAGTATAAGTTATCTCATCTAGCCAGTGCCACTGAGGCCCTACAGAGGATGCCAGTGCTGAATATTACAGGTGTCTCACCTACCCAGTGCTACTTATGCCCCACAGAGGATGCTACTGCTGAATATAACAGGTGTTTCACCTACCCAGTGCCACTGATACCATACAGAGGATGCCACTGCTGAATGTAACAGGTGCCTCACCTACCAAGTACCACTGATGCCCCACAGAGGATTCCACTGCTGAATGTAACAGATGTCTCACCTACCCAGTGCCACTGATGCCATACAGAGAATGCCAGTGCTGAATTTAAGTTATCTTATCTACCCAGTGCCACTTATGCCATACAGAGGATGGCAGTGCTGAAAATAACAGGTGTCTCACCTACCCAGTCCTACTGATGCCCCACAGAGGATGCCACTGCTGAATGTAACAGGTGTCTCACCTACCCAGTGCCACTGATGCCTTTCAGATGATGCCAGTGCTGAATATATGTTATCTCACCTACCCAGTGCAACTGATACCATAGAGAGGATGCCACTGCTGAATATAACACGTGTCTCATTTACCCAGTGCCACTAATGCCATACAGAGGATGCAAGTGCTGAATATAACAGGTGTCTCACCCACCCAGCACCACTGATGCCATACAGAGGATGCCACAGCTGAATGTAACAGGTGTCTCACCTAACCAGTGCCACTG
This sequence comes from Dendrobates tinctorius, assembly GCF_039654945.1. NCBI lineage: Eukaryota > Metazoa > Chordata > Amphibia > Anura > Dendrobatidae > Dendrobates > Dendrobates tinctorius. Next base: position 31,525,279 of record NW_027361676.1, read on the forward strand.
ATGCCCCACAGCGGATGCCAGTGCTGAATATAAGTTATCTCATATATCCAGTGCCACTGATGCCCAACAGAGGATGCCACTACTTAATGTAACAGGTGTCTCACGTACCCAGTGCCACGGATGCACCACAGAGGATGCCAGTGCTGAATTTAACAGGTGTCTCACCTTCCCAGTGCCAATGATGCCCCACAGAGGATGCCAGTGCTGAATGTAAGAGGTGTCTCACCTACCAAGTACCACTGATGCCCCACAGAGGATGCCAATGCCGAATGTAACAGGTGTCTCATCTACCCAGTGCCACTGATGCCATACAGAGGATGCCAGTGCTGAATGTAACAGGTGTCTCACCTACCCATTGCCACTGATGCCCCACAGAGGATGTCAGTGCTGATTATAAGTTATCTCATATATCCAGAGCCACTGATGCCACACAGAGGATGCCACTGCTGAATATAACATGTGTCTCACCTACCCAGTGCCAGTGATACCATAGAGAGGATGCCACTGCTGAATGTAACAGGTGTCTCACCTACCCAGTGCCACTGATACCATACAGAGGATGCCAGTGCTTAATATAAGTTATGTCATCTACCCAGTGCCACTGATGACATACAGAGGATGCAAGTGCTGAATGTAACAGGTGTCTCACCTACCCAGTGCCATTGATGTCCCACAGAGGATGCCAGAGCTGAATATAAGTTATCTCATATATCCAGTGCCACTGATGCCCCACAGAGGATGCCAGTGCTGAATGTAAAAGGTGTCTCACCTACCCATTGCCATTGATGTCCCACAGAGGATGCCAGTGCTGAATGTACCAGGTGTCTCAAATACCTGGTACCCTGATGCCCCACAGGATGCCACTGCTGAGTGTAACAGGTGTCTCACCTACCCATTTCCACTGATGCCCCACAGAGGATGCCACTGCTGAATGTAACAGGTGTCTCACGTACCCAGTGCCACTGATGCCATACTGAGGATGCCAGTGCTGAATATAACAGGTGTCTCACCTACCCAGTGCCACTGATGCCATACAGAGGATGCCAGTGCTGAATATAACAGGTGTCTCACCTACACAGTGCCACTGATGCCATACAGAGGATGCCACTGCTGAATGAAACAGGTGTCTCACCTTCCAAGTGCCACTGATGCCCCACAGAGGTTGCCACTGCTGAATGTAACAGATGCATATTCCCAGTGCCTTCTGGGATAAGTGAAGAGTCTCCACGAGCTCAATGATCACTGGGTTTTGGCCGTTGCAGCTGAAAAGAGGAAATTGGAAAACCGCGCGCCGATTTTTGGCTCATCTTTCATCGTTTTTAAGAAATCTCAATATGGAAGAGTCCAAGAGCCATTTGGTGAGCTGCATTTCTTGCTACATGTTCAAAGACTTACCAGTGGAAAAGCCAAACTTCACATGCCACAAATGCAAGCTTGTGTCCCTGTTGGAGGAAAAGTTGCAAAATCTCAAAGAGATGTTAGTAACGTTGAAGATCATTAAGGAAGGTGTAGAGTTCTTAGACAGAGCAGAATTATCTCTTCATGTTACAGAAAGAGAAGAAATTCAAAGTGCACCTGAAGAAACAGAGGAATGGAAACATGTGACCAAGAGAAGCAGGAGGATCACGAGGCAGTCATCACCCATATTTCTCAGGAACCAGTACCAGGCTCTCACGCAGGAAAACGATGAAGAAATACATCAGAATAAGACTTTGCCCACAAACAGCAACCATGTACGCCTTCAGAGTTCTCCTGGATGGAGAAAGAAAAATGTTGTGAAGAAGAAATGGAGAGTGGTGGTCATGGGGGATTCCCTGTTGAGAGGAACAGAGGCCGCTATCTGCAGACCGGATATAACTTCAAGAGAAATGTGCTGTCTTCCAGGTGCAAAAATTAAAGATGTGTCTGACAGGATATCAGGACTCTTCAGACCTACAGATGACTACCCATTCCTGCTACTACATGTGGGGACAAATGACACCGCAAGAAATGACCTGGAAACCATCTGCAGAGAATTTGAAAACTTAGGCAAGAAAGTGAAAGAACTGGGAGCGCAGGTGGTCTTCTCTTCCATCCTCCCAGTGGATGGCCATGGAACAAGGAGGTGGAATAAGATTCTGCAGGTGAACAACTGGCTATGTCGATAGTGCCTTCAGCAACTATTTGGATTTCTGGATCATGGAGTGAATTACCTATATGATGGACTACTTGCAAGAGATGGGGTGCACCTTACGAAGACTGGAAAACATGTATTTGGAAGTCGTCTTGCTACACTTGTAAGGAGAGCTTTAAACTAGAATAACATGGGAAGGGAAGCAAAAGACCAGAAAAAGCCATACACCTGACAAATGCTATTGAGAACTCTGCTATTAGAATTGGAAAGGAAGAACAAACACAAAAGAATATAATTAATAAAAATATTGGAGAAAGAGAAACCAATCACAAACTAAAATGTTTCTACACTAATGCACAAAGCATGGGCAACAAACAAGGAGAATTGGAACTACTAACACAGGAAAAGAAATATGATGTCATTGGAATCACTGAAACTTGGTGGGACAATACACATGATTGGAATACAAGACTAGAAGAATACAACTTATTTGCAAGAAACAGACTTGATAAACGAGGAGGAGGTGTCGCATTGTATGTTAGAAACACGTATATCTGCACAGAGATTGAAGCTTCAGAGACTGGGAGTTCTGTGGAAACTGTTTGGGTAAGAAAACAAGGACAGAACAATGGAAAGGACACCATTGTAGGCATTTACTACAGGCCGCCTGTGCAAGCGGAAGATATGGATGATCTCTTTATGCATCAAATGGCCAAGTTCTCCAAAAAATATGACATAGTTGTCATGGGAGATTTCAACTATCCAGACATTTGTTGGGAATCTCTCTCAGGCAAAACTAACAGGTCAAGGAAATTCTTATCCTCTCTTGCTGACAACTTTATCTTCCAAAAGGTAGGGGAGAAAACAAGGGGACCTGCTACCTTGGATCTAATCCTTATAAACAGGGAGGAAACGGTTGAGGAGGTAAAAGTAGATGGGACCCTAGGAGGTAGCGACCATGCTATTTTAGAATTTTGGATAACTAGAGGAGGAAGACCTGTGAAGACTCAGACGTCAAGGTTAGATTTCAGAAAGGCAGATTTTAAGGGATTCAGAAAGAGAATTGGAGGGATCCAATGGCTAGATATCCTTAAAGACAAAAATGTCCAGGAAGGATGGGAAATCTTGAAAAATGAAATTCTCAAAGCACAATTGTTAACAATTCCGAAAAGAGGGAAGAATAGGAAGCATTTAAGGAAACCAGGATGGATGAACACAGAACTTAAGTACATGCTAAAAAGGAAGAAAAAAATGTTTATAAAATGGAAAGAGGGAGGCATATCTAAAGAAGAATATAATGCTGTCTGCAGAACCTGCACGGCACAAATCAGATTATCTAAAGCTGACAATGAATTGAGGCTTGCAAGAGATGTCAAAAGCAATAATAAAGAATTTTGGGGATATGTCAAAAGTAAAAGATAAGTCAAAGATGCTATAGGATTTTTACAGGATGAAAATGATGAAATGGTAAGACAGGATGTTGAGAAGGCCGAACTTTTAAATTCCTATTTTGCATCTGTTTTCTCTCAGAAAGCAAATGTAACATCAACTGTTCTTCACTGTCCTATTAAGGGAATAGAAGAATCCAGGATATCTATAAACAGAAAGATAGTGAGGAAACACTTAGCTAACCTAAATGAATTCAAGTCTACAGGTCCAGATGAATTACACCCCAGAGAACTGAAGGAGATAGCAGAAGAAATTTTTGAACCCCTCTCCATAATCTTTGAAAATTCTTGGAGAACAGGAGAAGTCCCAGAAGACTGGAGAAGAGCAAATGTTGTTCCTATCTTCAAAAAGGGGAAGAAGGTGGACCCAGGCAACTATAGGCCGGTGAGTCTTACTTCTATACCAGGAAAGATCTTTGAACAAATTATTAAACAACATGTATGTCACTACCTGGATAAGAATGAAGTGATTAAACAGAGTCAGCATGGGTTTGTAACTAATAAGTCATGTCAGACTAACTTAATTTCCTTCTATGACGGAATCACTGATTGGGTAGATCAAGGAAATGCTGTAGATATAGTATATCTTGACTTCAGCAAAGTATTTGACAAAGTATCTCATACAATCCTTATTGAAAAAATGACTATGTATGGAATGAACAAGGCAACTGTAAGGTGGATTGATAATTGGCTTAGTGATCGGACCCAAAGACTGGTCGTAAATGGCTGCACATCCAGTTGGAAGAATGTCTCAAGTGGGGTACCACAGGGCTCTGTCCTGGGCCCTGTATTGTTCAACATCTTTATCAACGATTTAGATGAAGGCATTGAGGGTAAGCTGATTAAATTTGCTGATGACACAAAGCTAGGAGGGATAGCTAATACTACAGAAGAGAGAGAGAGGATTCAAAAAGGTATAAATAAACTGGAGCAGTGGGCAGCAACTAACAGAATGGTTTTTAACAGGGAAAAATGCAAAGTACTACATCTGGGCAGTAAAAATTAAAAAAGCATATACAGAATGGGAGGAATAGGGCTAAGCAACAGCACATGTGAAAAAGACTTGGGTATACTAATAGATCACAGACTGAATATGAGTCAACAATATGATGCAGCAGCAAAAAAGGCAAATGCAATTCTAGGATGTATTAACAGAAGCATACGGTCTAGATCACGTGAAGTCATTATTTCCCTCTACTCCTTTTTGGTCAGACCTCGTATGGAATATTGTGTCCAGTTTTGGGCACCGCATTTTAAAAAAGACATCAACAAACTGGAGCAAGTTCAGGAAAGAGCGACCAGAATGGTGACCGGTCTGCAAACCCTGTCTTATGAGGAAAGGTTGCAGGATTTGGGAATGTTTAGTTTGCAAAAGAGAAGACTGAGAGGAGACTTAATAGCTGTCTACAAATATCTAAATGGCTGTCACATTGTATAAGGATCATCTTTATTCTCATTTGCACAAGGAAAGACTAGAAGCAATGGGATGAAACTGAATGGGAGGAGACACAGATTAGATATTAGAAAAAACTTTTTGACAGTTAGAGTGATCAATGAGTGGAACAGGCTGCCACGAAAAGTGGTGAGTTCTCCTTCAAAGGAAGTCTTCAAACAGAGGCTGGACAGACATCTGACTGGGATGATTTAGCAAATCCTGCTTTGAGCAGGGGGTTGGACCAGAAGGCCCAGGAGGTCCCTTCCAACTCTACGATTCTATGATTCTGTGTCTCACCTACCCAGTGCCACTGATGCCATAGAGTGGATGCCAGTGCAGAATATAAGTTATCTCCTCTATCCAGTGCCACTGATGCCATACAGAGGATGCCAGTGCTGAATATAACAGATGTCTCACCTACCCAGTGCTACTGATGCCCCACAGAGGATGCTACTGCTGAAAATAACAGGTGTCTCACCTACCCAGTGCCACTGATACCATACATAGGATGCCACTGCTGAATGTAACAGGTGTCTCACCAAGCCAGTGCCACTGATGCCTTTCAGATGATGCCAGTGCTGAATATACGTTAACTCACCGACCCAGTGCCACTGATGCCATACAGAGGATGCCAGTGCTGAAAATAACAGGTGTCTCACCTACCAAGTGCTATTGATGCCATACAGAGGATGCCACTTCTGAAAATAACAGGTGTCTCACCTACCAAGTGCCACTGACGCCCCACAGAGGATGCCGCTGCTGAATGTAACAGATGTCTCACCTACCCAGTGCCACTGATGCCCTACAGAGGATGCCAGTGCTGAATATTACAGGTGTCTCACCTACCCAGTGCAACTTATGCCCCACAGAGGATACTACTGCTGAATATAACAGGTGTCTCACCTACCCAGTGCCACTGATACCATACATAGGATGCCACTGCTGAATGTAACAGGTGTCTCACCAAGCCAGTGCCACTGATGCCTTTCAGATGATGCCAGTGCTGAATATACGTTAACTCACCGACCCAGTGCCACTGATGCCATACAGAGGATGCCAGTGCTGAATATAAGTTATCTCACTTACACAGACCAACTGATGCCATACACAGGATGCCAGTGGTGAATGTAACAGGTGTCTCACCTACACAGTGCCACTGATGCCCCATAGAGGATGCCACTGTTGAATGTAACAGGTGTCTCACCTTTCCAGTGCCACTGATTCCCCACAGAGGATGCCAGTGCAGAATATAACATGTGTCTCATCTACCCAGTGCCACTGATGCCCCACAGAGGATGCCACTGCTGAATGTAACAGGTGTCTCACCTATCCAGTGCCACTGATACCATAGAGAGGATGCCACTGCTGAATGTAAAATGTGTCTCACCTACCCAGTGCCACTGATACCATACAGAGGATGCCGAATATAAGCTATGTCATCTACCCAGTGCCACTGATGCCATACAGAGAATGCCAGTGGTGAATGTAACAGGTGTCTCACCTACCCAGTGTTTTTGATGCCCTACTTAGGATGCCAGTACTGAATGTAACAAGTGTCTCAACTACCCAATGCCACTGATGCCATACAGAGAATGCCAGTGCTGAATATAAGTTATCTCACCTACCCAGTGCCACTGATGCCCCACAGAGGATGTTACTGCTGAATATAACAGGTGTCTCACCTACCCAGTGCCACTGAAGCCATACACAGGATGCCAGTGCTGAATATAACAGGTGTCTCACCAACTCAGTGCCACTGATGCCCCACAGAGGATTCCACTGCTGAATGTAACAGGTGTCTTACCTACACAGTGCCACTGATGCCATAGAGTGGATGCCAGTGCTGAATATAAAAGGTGTCTCACCTATCCAGTGCCACTAATGCCATAGAGAGGATGCCAGTGCAGAATGAAAGTTATCTCACCTACCCAGTGGCACTGATGCCATACAGAGGATGCGAGTGCTGAATATAACAGGTGTCTCACCTACCCAGCACCACTGATGCCCCACAGAGGATGCCACCGCGGAATATAACAGGTATCTCACCTACCCAGTGCCATTGATGCCATACAGAGGATGCCAGTGCTGAATATAACAGGTGTCTCACCTACCCAGTGTCATCGATGCCCAACAGAGGATGCCAGTGCTGAATATAACAGGTGTCTCACCTACCCAGTGCCACGGATGCACCTCAGAGGATGCCAGTGCTGAATATAACAGGTGTCTCACCTTCCCAGTGCCAAAGATGCCCAACAGAGGATGAAAGTGCTGAATGTGCGAGGTGTCTCATATACCCAATGCCACTGATGTCTCACAGAGGATGCCACTGCTGAATGTAACAGGTGTCTCACCTACCCAGTGCCACTGATGCCATACAGAGGATGCCAGTGCTGAATGTAACAGGTGTCTCACTTACCCAGTGCCACTGATGCCCCACAGAGGATGCCAGTGCTGAATATAAGTTATCTCATATATCCAGTGCCACTGATGCCCCACAGAGGATGCCAGTGCTGAATATAACAGGTGTCTCACCTACTCAGTGCCACTGATGCCATACAGAGGATGCCACTGCTGAATGTAACAGGTATCTCACCTACCAAGTACCACTGATGCCCCACAGAGGATGCCACTGCTAAATGTAACAGATGTCTCACCTACCCAGTGCCACTGATGCCATACAGAGAATGCCAGTGCTGAATATAAGTTATCTTGTCTACCCAGTGCCACTTATGCCATACAGAGGATGGCAGTACTGAATATAACAGGTGTCTCACCTACCCAGTGCTACTGATGCCCCACAGAGGAGGCTACTGCTGAATATAACAGGTGTCTCACCTACCCAGTGCCACTGATGCCTTTCAGATGATGCCAGTGCTGAATACATGTTATCTCACCTACCCAGTGCCACTGATGCCATACAGAGGATGCCAGTGCTGAATGTAACAGGTATCTCACCTACCAAGTACCACTGATGCCCCACAGAGGATGCCACTGCTGAATGTAACAGATGTCTCACCTACCCAGTGCCACTGATGCCATACAGAGAATTCCAGTGCTGAATATGTAATCTTATCTACCCAGTGCAACTTATGCCATACAGAGGACGGCAGTGCTGAACATAACAGGTGTCTCACCTACCCAGTGCCACTGATGCCTTTCAGATGATGCCAGTGCTGAATATACGTTATCTCACCTACACAGTGCCACTAATGCCATACAGAGGATGCCAGTGCTGAATATAACAGGTGTCTCACCTACCCAGTGCCACTGATACCATAGAGAGGATGCCACTGCTGAATGTATCACGTGTCTCCCCTACCCAGTGCCACTGATACCATACAGAGGATGCAAGTGCTGAATGTAACAGGTGTCTCACCTACCCAGTGCCACTGATGCCCCACAGAGGATGCCACTGCGGAATGTAACAGGTGTCTCACCTACCAGAGCCACGGATGTGCCACAGAGGATGCAAGTGCGGAATATAGCAGGTGTCTCTCCTACCCAGTGCCACTGATGCCATACAGAGAATGCCAGTGCTGAATATAACAGGTGTCTCACCTACCCAGTGTCACAGATGTCCCACAGAGGATGCCACTGCTGAATGTAACAGGTGTCTCACCTACCTAGTGCCACTGATGCCCCACAGAGGATGCCACTGCTGAATGTAACAGGTGTCTCACCTACCCAGGGCCACTGATGCCATACAGAGGATGCCAGTGCTGAATATAACAGGTGTCTCACCTACCCAGTGCTACCGATGCCCCATAGAGGATGCTCCTGCTGAATATAACAGGTGTCTCACCTACCCAGTGCCACTGATGCCATACAGAGGATGTCAGTGCTGAATATAAGTTATCTCACCTACCCAGTGCCACTGATGCCATACAGAGGATGCCAGTGCTGAATATAACAGGTGTCTCACCTACCCAGTGCTATTGATGCCATACAGTGGATGCCACTGCTGAATGTAACAGGTGTCTCACCTACCCAGTGCCACTGATGCCCTACAGAGTATGCCACTGCTGAATATAAGTTATCTCACCTACCCAGTGCCACTGATGCCATACAGAGGATGCCAGTGCTGAATATAACAGGTGTCTCACCTACCCAGTGCCACTGATGCAATGCAGAGGATGCCAGTGCTGAATATAACAGGTGTCTCACCTACCCAGTGCCACTGATGTCATACAGGGATGCCAGTGCTGAATATAACAGGTGTCTCACCTACCCAGTGCTATTGATGCCATACAGAGGATGCACCTGCTGAATATAACAGGTGTCTCACCTACCCAGTGCCACTGATGTCATACAGGGATGCCAGTGCTGAATATAACAGGTGTCTCACCTACCCAGTGCTATTGATGCCATACAGAGGATGCACCTGCTGAATATAACAGGTGTCTCACCTACCCAGTGCCACTGATGTCATACAGGGATGCCAGTGCTGAATATAACAGGTGTCTCACCTACCCAGTGCCACTGATGCCATAGAGAGGATGTCAGTGCTGAATATAAGTTATCTCACCTACCCAGTGCCACTGATGCCATACAGAGGATGCCAGTGCTGAAAATAACAGGTGTCTCACCTACCAAGTGCCACTCATGCCCCAAAGAGGATGCCACTGCTGTATGTAACAGGTTTCTCACCTACCCAGTGCCATTGATGCCATACAAAGGATGCCAGTGCTGAGTAAGTTATCTCATCTACCCAGTGCCACTGATGCCCTACAGAGCATGCCAGTGCTGAATATAACAGGTGTCTCACGTACCCAGTGCTTATGATGCCCCACAGAGGATGCCACTGCTGAATGTAACAGGTGTCTCACCTTTCCAGTGCCACTGATGCCTTTCAGATGATGCCAGTGCTGAATATAACATGTGTCTCTCCTACCCAGTGCCACTGATGCCATAGAGAGGATGCCAGTGCTGAATTTAACAGGTGTCTCACCTACCCAGTGCCACTGATGCCCCACAGAGGATGTCAGTATTGAATGTAACAGGTGTCTCACGTACCCAGTGCCACTGATGCCATTCAGAGGATGCCAGTGCTGAATATAAGTTATCTCGCCTACCCAGTGCCACTGATGCCATACAGAGGATGTCAGTATTGAATGTAACAGGTGTCTCACGTACCCAGTGCCACTGATGCCATTCAGAGGATGCCAGTGCTGAATATAAGTTATCTCGCCTACCCAGTGCCACTGATGCCATACAGAGGATGCCAGTGCTGAATATAAAGGGTCTCTCACCTACCCAATGCCACAGATGCACCACAGAGGATGCCACTGCTGAATATAACAGGTGTCTCACCTACCCAGTGCCACTGATGCCATACAGAGGATGACAGTGCTGAATGTAACAGGTGTCTCACCTACCCAGTGCCACTGATGCCCTACAGAGCATGCCAGTGCTGAATATAACAGGTGTCTCACGTACCCAGTGCTTATGATGCCCCACAGAGGATGCCACTGCTGAATGTAACAGGTGTCTCACCTTTCCAGTGCCACTGATGCCTTTCAGATGATGCCAGTGCTGAATATAACATGTGTCTCTCCTACCCAGTGCCACTGATGCCATAGAGAGGATGCCAGTGCTGAATTTAACAGGTGTCTCACCTACCCAGTGCCACTGATGCCCCACAGAGGATGTCAGTATTGAATGTAACAGGTGTCTCACGTACCCAGTGCCACTGATGCCATTCAGAGGATGCCAGTGCTGAATATAAGTTATCTCGCCTACCCAGTGCCACTGATGCCATACAGAGGATGCCAGTGCTGAATATAAAGGGTCTCTCACCTACCCAATGCCACAGATGCACCACAGAGGATGCCACTGCTGAATATAACAGGTGTCTCTCCCACCCAGTGCCACTGATGCCATACAGAGGATGACAGTGCTGAATGTAACAGGTGTCTCACCTACCAAGTGCCACTGATGCCATACAGAGAATGCCAGTGCTCAATATAAGTTATCTCACCTACCCAGTGCCACTGATGCCATACAGAGGATGCCAGTGCTGATTATAACAGATGCCTCACCTACCCAGTGCCACTTATGCCCCACAGAGGATGCCACTGCTGAATGTAACAGGTGTCTCACCTCCACAGTGCCACTGATGCCCCACAGAGGATGCCACTGCTGAATATAACAAGTGTCTCTTCTACCCAGTGCCACTGGTGTCCCACAGAGGATGCCACTGCTGAATGTAACTGGTGTCTCATCTACCCAGTGCCACGAATGTGCCACAGAGGATGCCAGTGCTGAATGTAACAGGTGTCTCATCTACCTAGTGCCTCTGATGCCCCACAGAGGATGCCACTTCTGAATATAACAGGTGTCTCTCCCACCCAGTGCCACTGATGCCATACAGAGGATGCCAGTGCTGAATGTAACAGTTGTCTCACCTACCAAGTGCCACTGATGCCATACATAGGATGCCAGTGCTCAATATAACAGATGTCTCACCTACCCAGTGCGACATATGCCCTACAGAGGATGCCAGTGCTGAATGTAACAGTTGTCTCACCCACCCAGAGCCACTGATGCCATACAGAGGATGCTAGTGCTGAATATAACAGATGTCTCATCTACCCAGTGCCACTTATGCCCCACAGAGAATGCCACTGCTGAATGTAACAGGTGTCTCCCCACTCCACAGTGCCACTGATGCCCCACAGAGGATGCCACTGCTGAATATAACAGGTGTCTCTTCTACCCAGTGCCACTGATTTACCACAGAGGATGCCACTGCTGAATGTAACTGGTGTCTCACCTACCCAGTGCCACGGATGTGCCACAGAGCATGCCAGTGCTGAATATAACAGGTGTCTCACCTACCCAGTGCCACTGATGTCATACAGAGGATGCCAGTGCTGAATGTAATTGGTGTCTCACCTACCTAGTGCCACTGATGCCCCACAGAGGATGCCACTGCTGAATGTAACAGGTGTCTCAGCTACCCAGTACCACAGATGCCCCACAGAGGATTCCAGAGTTGAATTTAAGTTATCTCACCTACCCAGTGCCATTGATGCTCCCAGGGCTGCCACTATTAATTTCGGGGCCCCATACTAGCAAAATTTTCGGGGACCCCTTTGAGTCTCTGCCCATGCTCCAACCCAGCCCTTCCTTCACCCCTCGAACTGTCCACATTCCCACCACTCTCTCTTGGAAAAACTCCACTTTTCACCAATCACACACTAACAGTCCAATCACCAGATCACACATATAATCAGCAGCTTTTGTTTTAGCCAAAACAATTTTTAAGCTGCCACCTCAACAAGGTAGACTCTTTTGGCCGAGCTCTACTCTACTCTATCCTAATAATCATTTGTTAAAATATCCAATACAATTTAGGTATGTTTTTATTTATGTTTCAATTTTTAAAATGACCAATAATATCACATACAAGGAACAAATACCAGCGCACCATGACCAGGCAAAAAATTACCACCACATAGCGACCTATAATACCACATACAAGGGACAAATACCGCCACACTATGACCAGACCATTTATTACCACCACAGTGACCAAATTGTATCACATACAAGGGACAAATACCACTGCACCATGACCAGAACACATATTTCCACCACACAGTGAAAGAATAATAGCACATATAGTATACAGTGTATAGTGTCAGTGTACAGATAATGCACTGACTCACCAATGATGTCTCTAGGTGAAGTCCTTCATCTTGGCTTTTCATCTTTCATCCAGCACAGACCGCCGTCACTTCTCCCAGCCAGGGCTCGTCTCTGCAGGAAATAACACAGTTATCTAGCGCACTGCTTACAGCAGGGTTCCCCAACTTCAGTACTCAAGGTCCACCAACAGATCATGTTTTCAGGATTTCCTTAGTATTGCTCAGGGGATAATTGCTTCATCTGAGCAATACAAAGGAAATCCTGAAACATGATCTGTTGGTGTGCCTTGAGGACTGGAGTTGGGGAACCCTTGCTTACAGAACACATTACTTAATTTTTTCTCAAATTCTAAACTACACCAGATGAAGAGAAAAAGACGACATAGTGTCGCTCTGCACAGTAACAGGACCGCTTCCCCCATTTAAAACAGTATCCTCAAAAATAAAATAAATACATCACTGCAGTAATAATATCCCTTAATTGGCCACTATAGAAATAATAACCCCCATCCAGGCCCTCGTGTGTCTCATTCCTGACTCCATCTGACATTCATATGTTCTCCCATCCTGCCCTCATGTGTATCCATTCTGTCCCATATGATGTCCCATTCTGCCCCATATGATCTCCCCATGCTGTCTCATCTGTCCCATGATTCTGCCCCTCTGTCTCCATTGTTTCCATCCTGCCCCATGATTCTGCACCATGTATCTCCATCTTGCCCCATGATCCTGTACCATGATCCTGCACCATGTGTCTCCTATCCTGCCCCTGCATCTCCCATCCTGCCCCTTGTCTACCATTCTGCCCCTTGTCTCCTATTCTGCCCCTTGTCTCCATTCTGCCCCATGTTTCCAATTTTCCGCTTGTCTCCCATTCTGCCCCCGCGTCTCCAATCCTGCCCCAATGTCTCCAATCTGCTGCTTGTCTCCATTATGCCCGTGTGTCTCCAATCTGCCCCTTGTATCCAATCTGCCCCTTGTCTTCCATCCTGCCCCATGTCTCCAATCCTGCCCCTGTGTGTCTCCAATCTGCTGCTTCTCTCCATTCTACCCCTATGTGTCTCCAATCTGCCCCTCAGTGTCTCTAATCTGCCCCTTGTCTCCCATCCTGCCCCCGTGTCTCCTATTCTGCCACCATTTCTCCATTCTGCTCCTGTGTGTCTCCATTCTGCCCTGTGTCTCCAGTCTGCCACTTGTCTCCATTCTGCCCGTGTGTCTCCAGTCCTGCCCCCATGTCTCCAATCTGCCCCTTGTCTCTATTCTGCCCCTTATCTCCAATCCTGCCCTTGCCTCCATTCTGACCTTATGTCTCCATTCTGCTCCATGTCTCCATTCTGCCCCCATGTCTCCAATCTGCCACTTTTCTTCATTATGCCCCTGTGTGTCTACAATCTGCCCCTGTGTGTCTCCATTCTGCCCCCTGGGTCTCCAATCTGCCCCTGTGTGTCTCCAATCTGCCCCTTGTCTTTCATCCTGCCCCCGTGTCTCCATTCTGCCCCCTGTGTCTCCATTCTGCCCCTGTTTGTCTCCATTCTGCCCCGGCAGGATGGAGACACATTGTCCATGTGTCTCCATCCTGCCAGGGAAACATTGCCGCTTTCAATAATAAAATAAAATAAAATAAAAACTTTCTTCTTACCGCTCTGTGCTCCTGCAGTGAAGATGTTATCATACCAGAAAACACGAGCTGCACACAACCAGGACAGCTACTGCTGTGTGAGCTGAAGGAGCCGTGGTGATGTCATCATCATGTGATCAGGGGGTGGAGCTAATAAATGGTGAAGGCCTGTGATAATGATGATGTCACCACAGGTCCTTCAGCTCTTCCACTTCATGTAGTTCTCTGATGTCGGCTGCTATGCCAGCTGTGCTGATGTGTGCGCCACAGGCCCGGCCGCAGAGAACAGCACTTGGGGCCCAATGAAGCACAGCACTTGGGGCCTGATGACTAGAAGCACAGGAGCGGGGCCCCTGACCTGTGGGCCTCCTTCTGTACTGCTGCTCACCGGGCCCCATACAGCATTAAAGGCAGTAATGCCATGATGGTAGCCCTGGGTGCCCCACCAAAGATGCTAGGGCTGAATATAACAGTTGTCTCACCTACCCAGTGCCACTGATGCCATACAGAAGATGCCAATTTTCAGTATAAGTTATCTCACCTACAGGTACGACTGGAGCTGAAATTCAGCCCTGGCATTTGATATCACACAGGTCCATGCTGTCCCTGTCCCCAAGCACCAGATGGGATATATTGCTACTAATGGATAGAGGAAAGCAAGATTTACTACAAGAAATTATACCTGTGTCCAGCTGGGGTACATGACGGAGTCAGCGACTTTGTGCTCCATCCCAACCCTTAACAGTATGGATGTCTTCAGACCATGGATTCTGCTAACAACATAGCAGACAAGGCAGCACACGACCAGATAGGCCCTTCTGGCATTTGCCAGAATTACCAGATGGCCAGACAGGCCCTGCTCACCTACTCAGTGCCACTGATGCTCCACAAAGGATGCCAGTGCTGAATATAAGTTATCTCATATATCCAGTGCCACTGATGTCCCACAGAGGTTGCCAGTGCTGAGTATAAAAGCTATCTCACCTACCTAGTGCCATTGATGCCATACAGAAGATGCCAATGCTCATTATAGCTTATCCCGCCTCCACAGTGCCACTGATGCCATACAGAAGATGCCAATGCTCAATATACAGTAAGTTATCTCATCTACTCAGTGCCACTGATACCCTACAGAGGATGCCAGTGCTGAATATAAGTTATCTCACCTACACAGTTCCACTGTTGCCTCACAGAGGATGCCAGTGCTGCATATAACAGTCGTCTCACCTACTCAGTGCCACTGATGCCATAAAGAGGATGCTGTGCAGAATACAACAGTTCTTTTACACAATGTCCCCGATTCCCTTTAGGGGATGCCAATACAAAATATAACCGTTGTATTACTTACTCAGTGCCACTGATGCTGTCTATAGGATGGCAATAAAGAACACAGCAGGTTTCCTACCCAGTGTTTATGCTATGCAAAGGATATGTTTGATGCCTTATGATGGATGTGAATGTACAATACAGCAGTTATTATACTTAGTGCTGCTGATGCCCTGCAGATGAGGCTAATAAGGAATCTAACATCCATCTAACCTTCCAAGTGCTGATAATAGTTTTTTGAGAATGATAATATAGGATGTTGGCAGAAATTTGATATCAATTATTGAAAAACTAAGCACATTGCTGAAAATGTGCCCTCTTTTCTATAGCTCTCTGAAAGTTATTAGCCCAATCACAATCAAGTGACATAATTCAACATATATTGAAACATACAGTGGTGTGCAAAGTAAAAATGCTTTAAAAATAGAAGTGTTAAAAAGTTTATTTTTATGGATTAGCAAAGAGCAAAGAGAATAAACAGAGAAATCTAAGTCTTATCAATATTTGCTATGACCGCCCTTAACCTTCAATCAACATACAAGCCTCAATTCTTCTAGGTATACCAGCACACAGTTTTTAAAGGAGCTCAGCGGGTGGTTGTTCCAAACATTTTGGAGAACTAACCACAGATCTTTTGTGGATGCAGGACTGTGCAAATCTTTACGTCTCTTCATGTAATTACTGACAGACTTTATTATGTTGAGAAAACCTGCCTGTATTTCTCAGCCTTAAGAACACAATTAATCCTGACAAAGTCCCCAAATCCATTTGCTAAAATCCAGCCACACACTTGCAAGGACCTCCACCATGTTTCACTCTTGTTACAGACACTGATTATTGTGCATCTTTTCTTTTAGGTTCCCTAATGTGCCTGCTGAGAGGAGATTCTTCCATCCCTGTTGTTTGTTGGTACGAAAACTTGCTACTTTTTTTCATTACTGGCTTTCTTCAGCACACACCAAATACAGCTCTCTGAGAATCCTTCTTCTTCCTCTAACAAAACTTAGACTAACTAAAACCCAGGAACTCCATTACAGAAAACTCCTACCAACTCTGACCCCACTGTGGGCTTTCCTAGAGGTAAGCATGTAAGCCCTGACTAAACAAGAAAACTGCAGCCCATGATAGTAAAACATATACAGTAAAATACACTTCACACAAATATAACCACAGGAGTGTTCAAGTATGGTGTTAACCATCTTCTCCACCTTTACACATAGTTGAGGCATTTGGCTCTGTTTCCATAAGGAAGGCAGCTACTTTGGCTGCTGTTTTGCTATGAAGAGCACATCTGAGCAAATGGGTGTAATTTTTTTTTTCACTAGTTGCTGGCAATTCTGAGCTGATTGCACTGCTGGACATCTTCTGATTTTGAAGGAAAGTAAGCATGGCATGTATCTGTTTCACTAAATTTCCTTTTGCTGACCACTTCCCAGACATCTTCAATTATGCCAATTTCTTGGAACTTATTCAGAAAAGATTAGATAGCACATCTTGAAACCCTAGTCTACTTTAGAATATTTATTTGGGAGAGACCTTTCTTATGCAATAGAACTACCTTGTGTCTTATTGCTGTAATCAATCTTGCCATGGTGTATGACCCGTGGCATGAAATTGTCTTCCACAGTCTTACTTTGTAGCAGACTTTGGCTGCTCCTCACCAAGTTTCATGCCTTCCACACATCTGTTTCCATTTTAGTTAATGCTTGTGTTTTAACCTACATATGAAACTGATGGTGTTCATTATTAGTGAGAGCTCTGGCACACTTATTACTCGATAAAGTATCTCGGGTGCTCGAGTGCCAGTCCCACCCCACATGTTTGGTGCCTGTTAGAAAGCCAATAAACATACTGAGATTGCTTGCTATATACAGTAATGCCATAGCCAAGTTGGTTACTGGCATTACTGTGATTGGCTAGCCGCATCGCGTCATGGGGACTTACAGTGCTGTGCAAATTAATTGGGACAAAGCATTTTTTTAAGTAAAATTGTAAGTTGGTTACCAGTCAGTGATTCAAACCAGTTTTAACTGCTTTGAACAGGTGTGAGTGCCTTCATTTTTGTATTATTATTATTGTTATCATTCTCTCACATTTACTTGTCTTATGCACACATTATGGTACCGTAAGAGAGAGAGATACAGATATAGATACATTTATCTACCCATTGGTTGCCTGTACTTAGTATGATATCCATTCTACTTTGGCCTCCCCTATGTCTATCGTTATATTGGCTGCTATACACCACGTTAATTATATGCTGGTGCGGATTCCAGCTTTGCCCCTACATTTTTCCCCTTTCCAAAATGGCCGCTGTTGATTCTGTCCATACTGCGCATGTGCCGATTGCGTCACGGACCACGTGACATTACCCTCCTCCCTCATGCCCACCGTCTGACGTTTGACTGCACGGGGCCCCGTGTTTTGTCTACGTCAGCGGTGTTCATTGGCTGGGATGGTGGGTGTGCCCGGTGCTTGGACATGATTGGTGCTTTCACTTGCAACCATCCCCTGTGACCTGTATGCATTAGCTGTGACCAATGGGTGGGTGTGTCTTGATCCTGGGCATGATTTTACTTTCACTTTCACTTCCCCTATATAATGGGCCTTTGTCAGCAGTTACACATGCCCCCTGAGGAAGGCATTATCGCCGAAACGCCGCGCGTTGGGGTACGGCTGTGGTCTCCCTTGCTGCTCCTTCTTGTGTAAGTGCCCTCATTATTACCATATTGTATGTTTTTGCCTGTCATCATTTATGTAGGGATTTTTCCCTGTGAGTTATGGTCACGACCATGGGCAAACATTATTTATGTTTAGACAGTTAGACACTTCACAATGTTCATGCATTTCTCATGACTATTTATTTGGAGCTGCCATGGTCACCCGGCCTTTCTTTTCCTACCAATGTCACTTTTTAGCCATGTTCTGTTTGTTTCACCTTTCAATAAAAACCTACTTTGCACTTTACCTTGTGATATGAGGACTTTTTCACTGCTTTTCGTCAGTTGCTATGGTTATATGCAGTGTGTTCTGCACTATCCATTCTTGTGCTGGAATCTTGGTTGTGATTACCAACACATCTAAATCACTATGATTTTGATAACCCACTCCAGCACATTTTGCTGTCTTTCATTCTTACGATTTACCCTTGCTGTGTTATGCACAGGTCTCTCAGTCAGCACTATGGATTTCCGAGCCAGAGAACAAACCTGGCTGTCCCAAATGGATCGGGTGTTCAGCGGCAACACGGCTGATTCATTACAGACTCCGGATTTAGGATTGGAGGACAAATTTTCTGTGATTAAAAATATGCTCCTTAAGAGGTCCAAACTTTGGTGGAACAGGAGTTTTTTGGACAAATATGTAACTAACAAAATGATCCCCAGAGGTCTGAGGGTTAAAATTATCCCATCCTTTCCCATTGATGATGAGGCTCTCATCACTAAGTGGGAGGAAACATGTAATGTATGTTCAGTATCTCTGATGAGATTGCTTATTGAGCACAATACATCCGTTATTAATAATCTTGATACTACAATTGACACGTCCCTAAATGAATTCCGCACCTTATGTCCACCTGATAAAATGCTTAAATTTGAGACTGATCTTGATAAAACTATGGACTCCCTTGTTAAAAAGATTCAGGATTCTCAAGTTTCCAAATTTAACAGGGACTCTAGAGATTACTCATCCAAGAGAGTTTATTTATGGAGACAGAGTGTTATCCAGCCTTCCTCACGTAAGGCTTCTTCTGCTCTGTCGATCTCCTCCATGAGTGGGAAGTCTGATATATCGTCTACCTCTTCACTATCTGCTTCCAACAATGAGATGGCAAGATTGCGGGACCATACGTTCCATCCGTACAAGCGGAATCTGGGCGCTTCTGGACACGATAATAAGGTGATTAATCTTAGTGACGTTTCCCTTTCTGCGGCAGATCTGCGGCTCCTCAGTAGGGGTCTCTCTTTCTCTCCAGCGTCTGGTTTTGATCTATTTGACACAATTAAGGATCTCCACCTTTTTGCGCGATCGTTGCTATTCAAGAGATATTTTCACTCTAACGACATGCAATCCCTGTTTCCCACAGAGGAGGAACAGGCGGCGTTAACCATATTGGAGGAGCTGGCATCTGGAAATGAAAATGATGGAGGTAAGATTCCCCCGTCCATTCGACCAAAATCCAAGAAGTTCCCCCCATTATCCTCTTGTGCTGCCATTGACATGTTCGTCCGGGTGGTTACGGAGGAGTTCTATAATATTCCTCGGTTTATTACTAATGACAATATTTCCCTTGGGGAGAGATGTAGGCTGAGAGCACTTCAAAATATACCTGGGGTTCTTATTAAACCTGCTGACAAGGGTGGTAATGTCGTCCTGTGGCCGGTAGACATGTACGAGAAGGAGGTATTTAGACAACTGAATAACATCGTCTGTTATAAGAAATTAACATATAACCCTCTCTCTGCCTACTCCGTCATGTTGGAGACTATTCTTAAAAATGCGACACAGGACGACATTATCACTAAAGAGCTACATAATGCTCTTATCGTACCCGAACCCAAAGTCCCCACCCTATATCTTCTCCCCAAGATCCACAAGAGCTCCTCTGCTCCACCCGGGCGGCCCATTGTCTCGGGACGGGGGAATTTCTTGGAAAATGTTAACAAATGGATTGATTTCCACCTGCAGCCCCTTGTTACTAGCCTTCCCTCCTTTCTTCGTGATACAGGTGATCTATTACGCAGGGTCGACGGGTTGTGCCTTGGGGGTGATACTCTTCTAG
Organism: Dendrobates tinctorius; assembly: GCF_039654945.1. Lineage (NCBI taxonomy): Eukaryota > Metazoa > Chordata > Amphibia > Anura > Dendrobatidae > Dendrobates > Dendrobates tinctorius. The sequence continues at coordinate 31,545,651 of NW_027361676.1, forward strand.
TCTCAGCGGATGTGGAATCCCTATATACCAACATCAAACACACTGATGGCCTTAAGGCGGTCAAATACTTTTTAAGTACTTCCAACCTCAGTCCAGGTTTAAGGGACCTCCTGCTGAGACTACTTGAGTTCACCCTCACCCACAATTTCTTTGTCTTTAAGGGGTCCTTCTACCTACAGCTCCAGGGGACCGCGATGGGTGCGGCCTATGCGCCCTCCTATGCGGGTCTTTTCCTGGGGCTGTGGGAGAGGGACCTCTTCATGTCAGACGAAGGTCTCTCAATGTGCCGTGTCCCCCTGTGGACGCGGTACATTGATGATATTTTCTTCGTCTGGCATGGCACACCCGCCGACCTTGAACAACTTATTACTCTCTTAAATGGCAACGATCTGAATATCCATCTAACGTTTTCATATAGTGGGGAGTCCCTTGATTTTTTAGATGTTACTATCAAGAGGGACCGCACTGGGGTCCTGCAGACGGACATCTTCAGGAAGGCAACCGCCACTAATTCTTTGTTACATGCTAGTTCTAGCCATCCGAAGCACATTATTCGTGCAGTCCCCGTGGGGCAGTTCCTACGTCTTCGTAGGATCTGCTCCACGGACGAAGATTTTTTTAGGCAGGCTGAAATTTTGCGCCAACGTTTTCTGGTACGTGGCTATAGCCACAGGTCCATCAAGCGGGCCCTTAATAGGGCCAAGTATGCTTCCCGCCATGATCTTTTATATCGCTCTGAATTTGTCCAGCACCCAAATAAAGATGGGACTATTAGGTTCGTTACTACATTTAGCTCGAGGTCCAACCAGGTACGTATGGCCTTACAGAGAGCCTGGCCGACCCTTCGGGTTGACCCGATTATCAATCAATTTCTATCCCCTAGACCATCTATGTCCTTTAGGCGCTCTAAGAATCTTAGAGACCATTTGGTCTCCAGTCATTACATTGCTCGTAAACCACAGACCTTCTTGGATAAACTTAGTCCTGGGGGTGGCTGTGTCCCGTGTGGTGGTTGTGTGGCATGTCCCAATATAATACGTGATAACTCTTTTTGTGACTCTAGTGGTACCACTACATATGATATTCGTCAGAGAATAACTTGTACCACTAGATATGTCATATATTATGCCACCTGCCCTTGTGGCCTGATTTATATCGGCCTCACAACACGCCAACTTAAAGTAAGAGTGAGGGAACATGTGCTGGGCATCCTAGCGGCACGCACACATGATGACCCCGCTACCCTCAGAACCATACCACGTCATTTTTTTGATTTCCATGACTGTGACGCTGCCCTATTGAAGGTTAAAGGTATTGATGCACTCAAAATTGATGTCCGAGGCGGGGGTTTGTCCAAAAGACTCAGCCAGCTCGAAGCCCGGTGGATCTGGCGACTCAAGACTGTTCACCCACATGGCCTTAATGAGAGCCTCTCTTTTGCTCCTTTCCTATAATCCATTTATGTGATATTGGTTTGTATGTTTTTTAGCATGTTTTTAATTTATTTTATTCTTATTATAGTGACTTCGTGTTTCTGCTGCCTCTCGCCCCCCATGTGGATGAATATTTCAGTCCTGTTTCATGGGGATGTGATGCCTAACGGATCCTCACTACACGCCCAACCTTTGGTCTCTTGATTTTTGCACTGGACTGGACTGGCTATATGAGTTTAGGCGTTACACTATTTTAAGAGAATGTGTTTGAGGCCCCCTTTTATGTCTAATACTGGGTATATTGGAGTCCTTTTTCCTTCTAATTTTTGGCAGTTCTTACAATGTCTGCATAGATTTTATGAATTTCAGAGTCCCTCCTTCATACATGCTAATTATGCAAGTTCTCTCTTCAGAGAGGAAGAGGACTAGAACTCTAGTGCCACCTATTGGAGGTATCAATCCTAAAAGTCAATGTTGACCCTTTAACGAGCCTTGTTACATGACTTAGGATAAAAGCCAAGCCAGAATCTCAATTTGCAGACACTGTGTTTCGGGGTACTGCCCCTCGTCAGTGCAAAGTGTGAGATCTGGTTTGGCTGTGAGAGAGGCGTCTGACCGATATCCAAGAAGTATCATTTCTCCTTGCGGAGAATGAAATGCTAAGCATGTCGAGGTGAGGCACAATACTCCTCTGGGAAATATGCTAATTATGCAAATTGTCTCTTCAGAGAGGAAGCAGACTTGAACTCTAGTGCCACCTATTGGAAGTAGCAATCCTAAAAGTCAATGTTGACCCTTTAACGAGCCTCGTTACATGACTTAGGATAAAAGTCAAGCCAGAATCTCAATTTGCAGACACTGTGTTTTGGGGTACTGTCCCTCGTCAGTGCAAAGTGTGAGATCTGGTTTGGCTGTGAGAGAGACAGAATATGTCAGAAAAAATAGTTAATAAATAACATTCCCCACATGTCTACTTTACATCAGCACAATTTTGGAGCCAAATTTTTTTTTTTGTTAGGACGTTATAAGTGTTAAAAGTTGACCAGCGATTTCTCATCTTTACAACAAAGTTTACAAAACCATTTTTTTAGGGACCACCTCACATTTGAAGTCACTTGGAGGGGTCAATATGACAGAAAATGCACAAAAGTGACACCATTCTAAAAACTGCACCCCTCAAGGTGTTCAAAACCATATTCAAGCAAGTTAATTAACCCTTTAGGTACTTCACAAGAATTGAAGCAATATGGAAGGAAAAAATGAACATTTAACTTATTTTCCCTAATTTTATCTTTGGACACAATTTTTTTATTTTGTCAAGGGTTTCAGGAGAAAGTGAACCACAATATTTGTTGTGCAATTTCTCCTGAGCACACTGATGCCCTATGTGTGGAGGAAGACCAATCTTAACGCGCACGGCAGTGTTCAGAAGGGAAGGAACATCATTGAAGATTTTGAATGTCAAATTGGCTGAAATTGAAATCTGATGCCATGTTGGGTTTGGAGAGCCCCTGATGTACCTAAACAGTGGAAACTCCAAATAATTGACCCCATTTTGGAAACTAGACCTCCCAAGGAACTTATCTAGATGTGTGGTGAGAGCTTTGAACCCTCAAGGGCTTCACAGATGTTTATAACATAGAGCCGTAAAATTAAAAAAATCATATTTTTCCACAAAAATGATCTTTTCATCCCCATTTTTATTTCCCCAAGAGTAAAAGGACCCTAAAAGTTGTGCAATTTGTCCTGAGTATGATTATACCCCATATGTGGGGGTAAACCACTATTTGGGCACATGGCAGAGCTCAGAAGGGAAGCAGCGCCATTTGACTTTTTTGGCTGGAATTGAGATCAGATGCCATGTCGCATTTGGAGAGCCCCTGATGTGCCTAAACAGTGGAACCCCCCAGAAGTGACACCATTTTGGACACTAAACCCCCCAAAGACTTTATCTAGAAGTGTGGTGATCACATTGAATCCCCAAGTACTTCACAGAAGTTTATAACGTTGAGCCGTGAAAATAAAAAAATCATATTTTTTTCAGCAAAAATGATCTTTTTGCCCCCAAATTTTTATTTTTACAAGGTTAGCAGGAGAAATTAGACCCCAAAAGTTGTTGTGCAATTTGGGGTGGAGCCACTGTGATTGCCTTAGGCCGGGGTCACACTAACCGACGCAAAATACGGTCAGTATTTTACATGCGTAATACAGATGAATGGCCCCTAAGCAGTGCTCCGTATGTCATCCGTAATCAAGGTGTGGTCGCGTATTTTGCACATGTAAACATCCGTATGTAATCCGTATGGCGAGATTTTCTCGCAGGCTTGCAAAATGGACATATAATGGAGCCCTATGACAGGGTTTCTAACAGAAACCAAAGAATAGATATAGACACATAGAATGCATATATATATATATTATATATATATGTATTCTATGTGTTTATATGTATTCTTTCGTTTCTTTATTAAACCTGTCAGTGTGATGATACCGCTTGGAAAAATATAATTTGCTACTTTTTTGTATTTTTTTTTTACAGTGTTCACTGAAGGGGTTAACTAGGGTGGTGCTTTTATAGATGGGATTTTTACGGATGCGGCGATACGAAACATGTGTATTTTTTTATTTATTTAATTTTATTTTAGATAAAAATGTGTATTTTTAGGGGAATTTTTAAGGGATTTTTTTTATTATTTTTCATTTTTTTTTACATTTTTTTAAAAAAATGTTGTTTTTTTTACCTTGTCCCTTTATGGGATTTTCACTTTCACTGTCACTTTAGGTATAATACATTACAATGCTCCAGCATTGTAATGTATTATACCAGTGCTTAAAGCTGCTGACACCTTGATGTGAGCATGGTTTCTGCAGCTTTCTGTAGGTAAATGACCCGGAGGTTGTCATGACACCTCCAGGTCATTATGGCACAGGTCGGGCCCCACGATTACATCGTGGGGATGCCGACCTGAGGCAGAGGGAGCACCCCACCCTCTGCCTCCCCCTCTGAATGCTACGATTGTGCTGAATCGCAGCAGTGAGGGGATTAACAGCCAGGAGCGGCGGGGTGCCGCTCCTAGCTGTCCATGCAGAAGTTCAGCCACTGCAGCGCTGAGCTCCTGCACTGAGATTGGGCAGGAGATGCTGAAATTTCATCCTCTCCTGCCCGATCGCTGCTGTGTTTGGTCAGTCAGATTGACTGACCAGTCACAGCCCTTGGGGTGCAGGGACCAACAGCAAGCGTCCCTGCACCCCTTGCTGTGCCTCTCAGCTGTCATAGACAGCTGTCGGCACTGAACTGTCACTGCGTGTTTACACGCAGTGGCAGTTCAAAGCCATTACGTGCACAGTCAGTCCTTGTACGGTAAGTTATAACCGCACATGAAGGACTGTGCACGTCAGTGAACATTAAGGGCTAAACAAGATTGTTTCCAGCAGCGACCTAGGAGTCAGAGATTCGTTCAAACGTCTTCCACATGTTGTTCCCATTTCATTTAGGTGCTGTTTCCATCCATTTCAGCGATTTTTCTGCCCCTCCAGCACTCCTTTTAGGGTCTTAGGGAAAAATGCTTGCATTTTCCATTGACTTCCAATATAGTCGTTACTCAAGTTGAGCCTGTCTGAGTGTCCGACCTACTCAAGCATTTCAGTGCCCGATCATCACTAATCATTCATTATCACTTCTTTGGCATAATTGGTTACTCATACACCTTACTATAATCCTACAAAATACTTAAATATGTGCAAGTGTACCTAGAAGAATTGTAGCTGTATTGAATGTAAATCGTGCTCACACCAAATATTGAGTTGTTTTAGATTTCTCCTTCTATCATTCACTTTGAACTTCGTCAATTGATAAAATGTACAGTAAACATTTCTATTCCTAAGTATTCTTACAGCATTTAATACCTGCCTAAAAGTTTTGCCCAGTATGGCATATCTAATAGATTTGTTTTATATTGCAGTGATGTCACATAGCTACTGTCTCTCAAAACCTCAAGTCTCTTAACATTAAACTGTTGTAGTGAATCCACATTGTAATATTGCATGTAAAGTTGAAACTAGAAGTTTACATACACTACATAAAAAGACACATATACTTGTTTTTCTCAATATCTGACATGAAACCAGAATAAACCTTTCCCGTTTTAGGTCAATTAGGATTACCATAATTATACATTTTTGCCAAAAGCTTCTGAAAGGTTTTTTTGCAACATCTAAGTTAATTAGAAACTCATCTGTGGATGTGTTTTAATGCACAACTAAAACACACTGCTTCTTTCTGATGCATCACGGGAGAATCTAAATAAATCAGTGAAGATATCAGGAAGAGAATTGTGGTCTTGAACAAGTCTGGCTCATCCTATGAGTCTTAAAAGTATATTCTTATTTTACTAAATGAAAACATATTTACAGAATATGATATGAATGTCAGAGAGGTGTAGGTCCTAATTCAAGGACCTCTAACTATCTTGAGAATAGGGCCACATTAAATGCCACGGTCTCCTCTCGACTCACAGCATCTCAAGCTAAAAAGCCTGGTCTCCACATTGGTTTGACTCCCAGTGGTCAGACTCATATTTATCATAAATTTATGGCATAGACTGTGGATATATCATAAATGACTAAGATGTGTATACAGTGGGAAAAAAGTATTAAGTCAGCCACCAATTGCACAAGTTCTCCCACTTAAAAAGATGAAAGAGGCCTGTAATTGACATCATAGGTAGACCACAACTATGAGAGTCAACATGAGAAAACAAATTCAGAAAATCACCTTGTCTGATTTGGCAAGATTTATTTTGCAAATTATGGTGGAATAAATAAATATTTGGCCATCTAAAATCATTCAAGATTTCTGGCTCTCACATATCTGTACTTTCTTCCTTAAGAGGCTCCTCTGTCCACCACTCATTACCTGCAGTAATGGCACCTGTTTGAACTTGTTATCAGTATAAAAGACACATGTCCACAACCTCAAACAGTCACACTTCAAGCTCCACTATGGTGAAGACCAAAGATCTATTGAAGGACACCAGAACCAAAATTGTAGCCCTGCACCAGGCTGGGAAGACTGAATCTGCAATATGCAAGCAGCTTGGTGTGATGAAATCAACTGTGGGAGCAAAAATAAGAAAATGGAAGACATACAAAACCACAGATAATCTCCCTCGATCTTGGGCTCCACACAAGATCTCACCCCGTGGGGTCAAAATGATCACAAGAACGGTGAGCAAAAATCCCAAAAAACCATGGGGGACATAGTGAATTACCTGCATAGAGCTGGGACCACCGCAACAAAGGCTACCATCAGTAACACACTACGCTGCCAAGGACTCAGTTCCCGTACATGTCCGGGCTAATCTGAAGTTTGCTAGAGAGCATTTGGATTATCCAGAAGAGTATTTGGAGAATGTGATATGGTCTGATGAAACCAAAGTTAAACTGTTTGGCAGAAACAAAACTTGCTGTGCTTGGAGGAGACAGACTGCTGAGTTGCATCCAAAGAGCACCATACCTACTATGAAGCATGGGGGTGGCAACATCATGCTTTGGGACTGTTTATTTGCAAAGGGAACATGATGACTGATCTGTGTACATGAAAGAATGAGTGGGGCCATGTATTATGAGATTTTGAGTGCAAACCTCCTTCCATGAGCAAGGACTTTGAAGATGAAACATGGATGGGTCTTTCAGCATGATAATGCTCCCAAGCACACCGCCAGGACAAAGAAGGAATGGCTTCGTAAGAAGCATATGAAGATCCTGGAGTGGGCTAGCCAGTTTCCAAATCTCAACTCACTAGAAAACCTTTGGAGGGTGTGGTGTAGTAACTACTGTGTCCGCTAGGGGGTGCTGTGTGGAGGACCCAAGAGAACGGATGAGTGGCAGAATCCTGAAGGATGGTTATGTATCTCAAAGTGGGTGGCTTTGAGATGGAGACTTGTGTATGTGTGATCAGCAATATCATTGCTGAGGTGTTGTTTCAAAGTGTAATGGAGAAGTCTTCAGGTAACTAGAGAGATGGTCGGGTTCTGGTTACCTACAAACCCACCCAGGGGTGTGTCTGAAAATGCCTGTAGTAAAAGGCTATGTGAGTGTGTGAAGGACCTGTGATGAGGTCATAGTCACGTGACCCAGTGGGCGTGGCTATAGACCATATAATGTGGCCAGGGTAGGTCACATGGGGGGTGAATGCTGGGACTTGGTTGGTACAGTGTGGAAGGTCCTGCAGAGATGGAGCTTCCTGCCTAACAGCTCGTGTGGACGCTGTGATCAATGGCGATGAGTGCCTGAGAGTTCCCTGGAGGGGATAAACGTGCGTGGGATGCTGAAGCCGCATGAGGAGCCCTGATGTGGGTGAGATAATTGTGAGGCTAAGAAAGCCTGCGTACTGGACACTGATAACCTGAGTGGAGCACTATAATGGACGCTATGCAAATGTTATGAAATTATGTTGCTTCTATGGTTTATGATGGTGAATAAACCGCAAGGACTGTTATGGTTTGTTGGAAAATCCATGCCGGATCTGGTTTTGTTCGCTGCCTAGCGAGAATCCCCTACTTAGATGACAGGACTACCTCACATTTGGTGGAGAAAGCTATGGGCAATGTTGTAGCCTTGTTGCTGGGAGCAACGGAAGAGGACTGCAAAGTCGGTTGCTAAGGGCAATGGTTTCCAAAAAGTGCATGTTGCAGTGCTGGCAACGCTGAGCCAGGAAGGCTGACGGTTGGGGAAGCCACTGCCCGGCTGTGGTTCTGGTTCTGGAACCGTGGGGCGGCCTAGTGAGTAAGGCACTGTCCGGATCTGTGAGCCCAGAGCGGCCGTTTCCCCAGGAGAAAAGACTGGTGATTGGTATAAGGTGCCTCTGAGGAGAAGAGGTATCCAAGGACCTGTGTGGACGACACAGGCAACGGACTGGTGTTCGTGTGGTACTGACCTGGGTCAGTGGGAAAGACTGTGTCCCTGGAGGGTTCAGTGAGCAAGGTCCTGGAGGGTCAGTGTTGGGAGGATTCCTGGAGCATGTGGTATGACCTTGGACCTGGTGAGGCGTAAGTGTTGGGCAGTCTCAGGCCGAGATGGATGTCCTGAATAGCACCCGCTAAGCCCCTGGACCTGGTGAGGCCGGTGTGTTGGGAAACCCTGGAAAGAGGGTCGGCTCCCTGAATAGCACCCGATGCGCCCTGTGTGTTGGATGGTCTCAGGCGGAGATGGTACGTCCTGAATAGCACACAGAAAGGACACGTGAGTTTTTTGTGTGGTGTTTTTCTTTTCTTCTTTTCTCAACTCAGCCTGCGGTGGCTCAGTGGGAGTCAAGGAGGTGACAAGCGGCTTGATGTGGCTCAGTGGGTTTACGAAGGTGACAAGCAGCTTCCGGTAACTCGGCGGGATTATGAAGGGGACAAGCGGCTTCCGGTGGATCGGCGGGTCCACGAAGATGGTGCAGGAGGTGCTGCAGTGACTCCCGCCGCTGTGTGTGTGAACAGCAGCTGGTGGTGTCGGTGATCGGTGACAGCAGGAGCTGTGGTGGTGCCAACAAGGACTTGTGTGGTATCGTTAAGACATAAACTGTGTTGTGTGAACTGTGGTCTGAGAAGACCAGTATAACGGACATGGGGCGATCCCAAAAGGGGGTGGAGTCCCAGAAGGGGGTGGGGACCCAAATCGGGGTGGTAGCCCAAAAATGGGTGGAGTCCCAGAAGGGGGCGGTGACCCAAATCGGAGTGGTAACCCAACAAGGGGTGGAGTCCCGGGAGGGGGCGGTAACCCAAATTGGGGTGCTTCAGGAAATGGCAGCACTGGTTGACTCAGTGGGTATGTCTGCAGTAGCGCAGTGTATGTGTATGTCTTGGGAGGAATGTGAGATATCCTTTCCGGGTAGTAATGACGGGCCCCAGGTTTCTACCGTGATGCTGTACCAGGAAGGAGTCTCTGGTAGACTGGACTCCAAGAGTCAGGTGACTCTGACAGGAACTCCGCTCATTTTATCTCTGACCGAGAAAAACATCAGAGTTTGCTGCATCCACGGTGGCATTGTGAATTATAAGGTGGACAGAGTCCTGATTGAGATGAAAAAGGGGAAGTGCCAAGGTGGTAGGATACCACCAAACTTAGTGCATACCTTTGAGAAGCGCCGGGACTTTGTCCTATTTGATGATGTGGGGGTGGAGGATAGAGACGTTTCTACTGTAGGGCTAGCAGACACTGAGATGCTGACGCCTCCTAACGTGGACAGGCCAGACGTAGGAGCGACCGGAGAAAGAATTGCGTCAGACGAATTTACTGACCTGATGTCACCTGAAGGGTACATCAGTGTGAATGAGAAGGGTGTGGTAAACAAAAAGAGCAGAGCTGACACACGGATAGTGAGTACCTTGGGGGTTTACCGTACAGTGTGGTGTGATTGTGACGTGTTGTTGCCAGTAGCCATCACTAGGACAGAATCTAGTGCTGTGCTGACTGAAACTCGAGACAGGACTGATGGGAACCTGGTCGAGAAGATAACGGAAGTAGAAACACGGTCAGAGGGGCTCGACTGATGGGACTGACCCAGGAGTACCCTTTGACGATAAAATTAAAGAAGTAACGGTGCAACACATGCTGGCCAAAAGAGAACAAGAGCAGGAGATACAGTTAATAAAAGAGACAGTGAAGGAACATCTCGAACGGGAAAGTATGATGAGACAAACAGCCGAGCACAGAGTGGAGGAGCTCGAGAAAGAAGTCTTGAAGTTCAGAGGTAACCTGTCAATGTGGCACAGCATGAACAACACCTTAAGAAAGGAGGTGAAAGGGCTTGAGAAAGAAGTCGTGGAGCTCAGAGGTCACCTGTCAATGTGGCAAAATGTGAACAAGACCCTTAGGGAAGAAATAGAAGAACTCAGAGGAGTAGTTAAAAGTCTTCTGCGGGAGAAGAGTTGGATGAAGACTTACCGCGGGTGAGCGCAAGTGATAACAGGACAGAACGGCCAGTAGCCCTCGTGGCAGAGGGTCATGAAGTGGTCAAATCGGGTGAAGCTGGTGAGTTAAGAACTGAGGAAGATCGTCACCCGGTCGGGTCAACTGTAATGAGGGAAGTGTCCGTGGTAAAGCTAGAGCCTTCGGTCAAGGAAGAGAGCAAGACCACAACCTTCCAGTTTGTGATTGATGTACCAGAGGACATGCAAGAAGCCTGTGCAGAGGAGGGTGTGCATGAGGCTTTCCAGGAGGCGGTCAAGGCGTGTGAGGTGTACTGGGCACCTGAGACTCGGTAGTTGGTGATAGTATCGGACAGAGAAGATACATCAAACCGAGTAGCTGTCCTGAAAGAGATGCATCTACAATGTCTCCACACCAAACAGCTGGTCAAGCAGAGTAATGTGAAGGCTGCTCAACGCCTAGAGTTAGCAAGGGAGGCTATGGATCAGCTGGGTTTGCAGAAAGATGTGGTGCCGTTACCCAAAGCTCTGACTGGGAGAATCATTGGAAGATCCGGGAAGGTAATCCAAGACCTTGTGAATATCTCCGGTGTGGTGAGAGTGAGGATCCCTCCTGATGATGAAGACCAAGTATCCAGTGAAGTGGGTAGGATTCCCATCCTGGTGGTTGGCTCTGTGGAGAGCCTGAGAGGCTTACGGATGCTCTTGGAGTATCGAGTGGGGTACCTGCAAGAGATTGAGCAGTTGAGGCAGGACCGCCGGCAAATTAATAAAGAAGTACGGAATACCAGGTGGTGGCCGCCTGCAACCCAACAAGATGTAAGGACCCGAAGAGTTCCGCCAAGAAGTGACAGGGCAGATGGTTGAAGAATGTCAGCAAGTGGTAGTTCGACTGGCAGGATGACGTTGAGAGACCATAGTTCCTGTGAGACCCTAAGTGAGTCAGACTTAGGCCAGACAGTAGGCCTGTTGACCGTACCAACCGGGGGAGCTGGTCGGGGAACGGAACAGACAGAGAGAGGAAGGTGGTGACTAGACAGTGTCTGATGACGCTGACAGACTGTAACTGGAGGGTCAAAGATCAAGACCGATATTCTGACCGCTGGGGGCGCGGGAGGCCTAAGGTAGAGAGGAGGCCGTATGACAGATGTGCCAACCTTATAAACAGAAAGCGTTTGACCTCTGTCATTGCCAGAAAAGGATATATAACAAAATATTGAGGTGAACTTTTGTTAATGACCAAATACTTATTTTTCACCATAATTTGCAAAATAAATCTTGTCAAATCAGACAAGGTGATTTTCTGGATTTGTTTTCTTATTTTGACTTTCATAGTTGTGGTCTACCTATGATGTCAATTACAGGCCTCTCTCATCTTTTTAAGTGGGAGAACTTGCACAATTGGTGGCTGACTAAATACATTTTTCCCCACTGTATCCCGCACAATTGGTGGCTGAATAAATACTTTTTTCCTCAATGTATCCCTTAAAGAGCATGGTATTGTTTGCTTTTTCATGTTTTCGTCATTTTATTCCACAAGACATAACATTTTAATTTCCGATGGTACTGGCACAGGGCCCCTCATAGTACAATACAGTGTCTCTGATGGTGGGGGGCCCACTCGCTGTCAGACACAACAGCATACTATGAGGGGCCCTGTGCCAGTACAGTCGACCACGAGTGTGCCTCCCCTGCTTGATTATGGCCACAGAACTTGCAAGTTGCAATACTTACCTCTCCCTGCTCCACCGCTGTGTAGTCTGGGCAGTTAAATCCTTCACAGTGACGGTCACTAGAAATTTGGTGTATTGATCGATGATGGTTAAGATGTAACTATGGCCTGTCCTGCAGGCCTCTACCTTCAGATGATCAATGGCTACCATTTGTAATGTACGTCAACTTACAAGCGGATGCAGTGGTGCTTTATGATCACCTTTCAGTTGTGATAGTCCCAGACGTGTGACATTCCTGCCACCATTTTTCAATGTCTCCTCTCATGGCAATCCAATAGAATCGCCTACGGCCTGTGGCTTCTGTCTTTGGTACTCCAAAATGACCAGACACATCATGATAGACAGCGAGGACCATGTCTACATCTCTCCCTGTGATCACAATTTGATGGAGACGAGTAACGGTGATGTGATCCACACTACTGCAACAAAGCAATCCTTTCTTCACAAAGAACCATTTTCGCTGTCTCCACAGACACAGTAATTGAGGGTCTGCATCGCCTCTGCAACATCTACCGGGCGGTTTTCCCACAATGAGTAATTCCCAAATTTCTGCTAACACTCGACTTTCCTTCTGTACTTGTATCCATGTAGTTTCCAGTAGCGGAGAGTCTGGACTGGCTTACTGAGATTTAAATATAAATTAAGATTTAAAAGTACCACAATACTGTATATTGTTGTACGCTTCGAATAACTTTCCCTCTTTCTACTTTTTAAATTCTGGTGTAATACATAGTGAGCCTGTGAGTGTCTGTGTCTGACTCCGGAAGTATAGACGGAAATTTACAATTACCCCTAGACTGGATGCACTTGGTATGTGCTGCTACAGTACCTTTGTTCAAACTTTTTTATTACGGTATCATCCATTGTGAGAGAGTGTGTGTGGTTTACGCCTTCTATATATATGGTGAATCGGAGATACCAATTTTTACCTTATACTCGATACAGCTTGTATCTTGTTATAAAGTACCTTTGTTCGACATTTAGTATTACGGTCAAATCCATACTGAGTAAGCGTCTTAGAGTGACTATGGGACTACGTATACGGAGATTTCAATTGTACCCTATAATATATATACTTGCTATCTTGTTATCCAGTACCTTTTTTATAACATTTTTTATTATGGTCAAACCCAGACTGAGTGAGTGTCTGAAGGTGACTTAGGAAATATATACCGAGATTTCAAATTTGGCCAATACTGTATACAGCTGTACGCTTCAAATACAGTAACCTTTTTTGCTATTTTGATTCTGGTGTAATCCATAATGAGCCTGTGAACGTCTGTCTGTTACTCCAGAAATATATTTGGATATTTAAGATTACCCCCACACTGTATACAGCTGTACGCTTGTGTTACATTACCCATTTTCAACTTTTCATATTCTTGTGTAATCCATACTGGGTTTGAGAGAGTTTGTGTCTGCCTCCTGAAATATATACGGAGATTCAGAATGTTAACACTATACTATATATACCTTGTATCTGGTGATACTGTACCCTTTTTTCAACTTTTTATTTTATTGTGAACTCCATACTGAGCCTGTGAGCATCTGTGTATTACTCATGAAATATATACGGAGATTTACTGTTATCCCTAGCATGTATAGAGCTGTACGCTTCTGATACAGTACCATATATCTGCTGGTATTTTGGGTCCGTTTTCCAAAACATGAGGAAGTATGGTGGAAGAGGATGGAGACATGGGCATGGGGGGCCACCTGGTACTGATGGTGGTGCATCTGCTGGTAGTGCCAAAAACACAATAGCAGCTAAGGCAGGAGGTGTTGAGCCTGCGTCATGATGTACCTCTGGAAGGCCTGTAAGGCTCCCTTTTCTGGGAGTAGGTAGACTGCTTTTAAAACTGGAGTATCAGGAACAGTTTGTGGCTTACATTGCTAAAATAGCCTCCAGCTCTATCGCCTCTGTTATGATTGAGTCACCGTAGGAGGCAAAAATAGAAATGCTAGCTAAGTCCAGAAAACCAGAGAAGTTGGCAGCTATCGGATTGCAGACCCCTGAACCTATCAACACAACTAGCAGTAGCCGTGGGGGGCTCCTACGATGCCCTAGGCCCCTCGATCACAGCCGGAGGACTACATAGCCTAAAGACAGAAAGGGAAATCTAAACTGCCCCAGAGCAGACCCCAAAGCAAAAGGCAGCCCCCCACATATAATGACGGTGAAGCAAGAAGAAAGAACAAAACACAGACAGAAAGACAGACTGAGCAAAGATGGGGCCAACGCTAGCTTAGATAGGAAAGGACAGGAAGGCTGCTGTCTGCAATCCGTGAAAAACCCTATGAAAATAAGAGCCAACAAACTGACAGTAAAAAAGGCCCTGAAGACGCTAGGCTTCAAAAAAGCTATGTCAGTACTCAGGAATATTCTGAAGACAGAGCAACAGGCAAAAGGAGATTCAGCTCACCCCAGCAGGGAATGGCAGAATCCAGAAAAGCAAGGAAAACAAAACACTAATGCAAAAAGGCAAAGCAGAAATCTTAGCTTTAGGTGAGCAGGAATCAGAGTGGTTTCCTAGAAGTCCACAGAGAAATCACCCGCAGGCCAGAAGGGCGTCGGCAGCCTTATATCCAGTCATTAACTCCATTCAGCCAGTCATCATCATCAGCCCCAGGTGTTTGACAATCAAGCTCACTACCTTTCTTCACCAGAAGAGGGAGTTCCTCGGGCCTCAGTAGTAAAGGGGAAAATGAACTCACAACAGTACCTCCCCCTTGAGGAGGGGTCACCGAACCCTCAACCACGCCACCAGGGCGATCAGGGTGAGCCCGATGAAAGGCACGCACCAATCTTTTGGCATGAATATCAGAGGCAGAGACCCAGGAATTATCCTCCTGACCATAACCCTTCCACTTAACCAAATAATGGAGTCTCCGTCTAGCCAGACGGGAATCCAGTACTTTCTCTACCTCATATTCCATGTTACCTTCAACCAATACAGGGTCTGGAGGTGCAACCCCCGGAACAACAGGTTCAACAAACCTCTTCAACAAAGATTTATGGAACACATTATGGATTTTAAATGTGACAGGAAGAGCCAAACGAAAAGAGACCGGATTAATAATCTCCAAAATCTTGTAAGGTCCAATAAATCTAGGCTTAAACTTAGGAGAAGCCACCTTCATAGCAATATTTTTTGATGATAACCACACCATATCACCAACCTTAAATTGGGGACCAATGGTCCTATGTCGGTTGGAAAACCGCTGGGCCTTTTCCTGGGAGAGAGATCACTTATCCACCATTTGGTCCCAGATCTGGTGCATTCTCTCCACCACAGTGTCAACCCCTGGGCAGGCAGAGGGCTCCACCTGCCCTGAAGAAAATCGAGGATGAAACCCAAAGTTACAAAAAAAAGGAGACATCAAAGTGGCAGAACTAGCTCTATTATTTAAAGCAAATTCGGCCAAGGGCAAAAATGAAACCCAATCATCCTGATCAGCAGAAATAAAACATCTCAAATATGACTCCAAGGTCTGGTTTGTTCTCTCTGTCTGCCCATTGGTCTGAGGGTGAAAAGCAGAGGAGAAGGACAACTGAATTCCCAGCTTGGAACAGAAAGTTCTCCAAAATCTAGACACAAACTGGACTCCTCTGTCAGATACAATGTTCTCAGGAATCCCGTGCAAGCGAACCACCTGTTGTAAAAACAGGGGCACCAATTCAGAGGAAGACGGCAACTTAGGGAATGGTACAAGATGAACCATCTTAGAGAACAAATCACCCAAATAACAGTCATCCTTTGAGAGACAGGCATATCAGAGATGAAATCCATTGAAATATGGGTCCATGGCCTCTTGGGGACAGGCAAAGGCATCAACAACCCACTAGAGCGAGAACATGATTTAGACAGGGAGCACGTCCCACAGGACTGCACAAAATTCCTGACATCACGAGACAAGGAGGGCCACCAAAAAGACCGACTCACCAGATCTCTAGTACCAAAAATACCTGGATGACCAGCCAAAGCAGAGCAATGAAATTCAGACATCACTCTCTTCTTCCACTGGTCAGGAACATACAACTTTCCACTGGGACAACGCTCAGGTTTGTCCTCCTGGAACTCTTCCAGAGCACGTCTCAAATCGGGCGAGATGGCAGAAAGAACTACCCCTTCGCCTAAGATGGTAGCAGGCTTGGTCACCACAGGAGAATCAGCAAAGAAGCTCCTAGAGAGGGCGTCTGCCTTGACATTCTTAGTTCCAGGAAGAAAAGAAACCACAAAATCAAAACGTGTAAAAAACAAGGCCCACCTAGCCTGTCTAGGGTTCAAGCGCTTAGCTGACTCTAGGTAAATCAAATTCTTGTGGTCAGTGAGGACCACGACTTGATGCTTAGCTCCCTCCAACCAATGTCTCCACTCCTCAAATGCCCATTTCATGGCTAACAGTTCCCGATTCCCCACATCATAGTTACGTTCAGATGGAGAGAACATTCGGGAAAAGAAAGCACAGGGATTCATTTTAGATGTCACAGGATCCTTTTGGGACAAAACAGCTCCTGCACCAATCTCAGAAGCATCCACCTCTACCTGGAACGGAAGTGAGACATCAGGTTGCCGCAAAACCGGGGCGGAGGTGAATCTTCGCTTCAGCTCCTGAAAGAAAGAAACAGCCTCCGGAGACCAATTTAACACATCAGCACCCTTCTTAGTCAAATCAGTCAGTGGCTTGGCAATACTAGAAAATTTTGCTATAAATTTCCGATAAAAATTAGCAAAACCCAAAAACTTCTGGAGGGCCTTCAAAGAAGTGGGCTGAACCCAATCGTAAATGGCCTGTACCTTGGCCGGGTCCATTTCAATAGTTGACGGGGACAAAATAAATCCCAAAAAAGAAATCCTCTGTACTCCAAAAAGGCATTTAGATCCTTTGACATACAGGGAATTCTCCCTCAAGATCCGGAACACAGTCCGAATATGTTCCACATGAGAATCCCAATCCTTGGAGAAGATAAAAATATCATCCAGATAGATAATCAAAAATTTATCGACAAAATCTCGGAAAATATCATTCATGAAGCACTGGAAGACAGAAGGGGCATTAGTGAGCCCAAAAGGCATCACCAGGTACTCAAAATGTCCCTCCGGAGTATTAAACGCCGTCTTCCATTCATCCCCATGCTTAATGCGAATAAGATTATACGCCCCCCTGAGGTCAAGCTTGGTAAACCAGCAAGCACCTTTAACTCTGGAGAATAGATCAGAAACCAGGGGTAACGGATACTGATATTTAACAGTAATTTTGTTGAGAGCACGATAATCAATACAAGGTCTTAATGATCCATCCTTCTTGGCTACAAAAAAAAAACCGGCACCTAAGGGTGACGAGGATGGTCTAATATGACCCTTCTCCAACGCCTCCTTAATATAGGATCGCATAGCCTCGTGCTCGGGTACAGATAAATTGAAGAGCCGACCCTTGGGAAATTTACACCCCGGGCTCAGTTCAATAGCACAGTCATAACTCCTATGAGGAGGCAGAGACGCAGACTCATTCTCACTAAATACATCATAAAAGTCCGCCAAATAATCAGGAACATCATGCGACTGAGGAGAGGTGGAAAACACTGGATCCTCACTAAAGGCACACCGACAACCCCAACTCACCACAGACACAGATTTCCAATCCAAAACTGGAATATGAATTTGTAACCAGGGAAACCCCAGCACAATAGTAACATGCAGATTATGTAACACCAAAAACCTGCAATTTTCTTGATGGTCTGGGGCGACCCGCATTACCACCTGGGTCCAAAACTGAGGTTTATTTTTAGCCAAAGGAGTAGCATCAATCCCCCTCAAAGGGATAGGCATCTGCAGAGGTGTCATCGGAAATCCACAACGTTTAGCAAAATCCAAGTCCATTAGGTTTAGAGCTGCTCCCGAATCCACAAAAGCCTTGGCGGAAAATGTGGACAGGGAGCAGATCAGAGTAATAGCCAGAAGAAACTTAGGTTGAACACCACCAACAGAAAACATGTGTGCAAAGCGTTTCTCGCGTTTAGGACAGGCAGAAATAATATGCAAGGCATCTCCACAGAAAAAACACAGCTTATTACGCCTTCTGAACTCCTGACGCTGCTCTCTGGAAAAAACTCTATCACATTGCATAGGTTCAGACATCTGTTCAACAGGTGGCAACACCTCTCATGCAGCTCTGCGTTCGCGTAAACGCCGATCAACCTGAATGGCTAAAGACATAGAATCGTCAAGACCAGAGGGAACAGGAAATCCCACCATAGTATCTTTTATGGCTTCTGACAACCCCTTCCGAAAGAGAGCAGCCAAGGCATTATCATTCCAGGTAGTAAGTACTGCCCACTTTCGGAATTTTTGACAGTACAATTCTGCAGAATCACGACCCTGGTTCAATGCCAGCAGGGTCTTTTCAGCCTGATCAATGGCATTAGGTTCGTCATACAACAACCCCAAGGCCTGAAAAAATGCGTTCACATTAGTCAGAATAGGAGCATCTGGTTTCAAAGAAAACGCCCAATCCTGGGGATCGCCACGCAGCAAAGAGATGACAATTTTAACCTGCTGCGCGGAGCTCCCTTACGAGTTAGGCTTCAAGGCAAAAAATAATTTACAATTATTTTTGAAATTCAAAAATTTAGACCGATCCCGAAAAAATACATCAGGTGTAGGAATCTTTGGTTCAGCAGCATGTGAATGAGCAAGGTAGGCGGAAATTCCCCGCACTTCCGCAGCGAGCTGCTCCACACGATCAGACAATTGCTTTATCTCCATTGAGAGAAAAAAAAATTCCCCCTACGGCCTCAGAGATATAGAGGAAAAAATATACACACTTTTTTTTTTTTTTTTTTTTTTTTTTTATACAATTCTTTCCTGCTATTGAGTACCCTAGAATCTGCGGTATGGCGGGTGATTCTGTTATGATTGAGTCACCGTAGGAGGCAAAAATAGAAATGCTAGCTAAGTCCAGAAAACCAGAGAAGTTGGCAGCTATCGGATTGCAGACCCCTGAACCTATCAACACAACTAGCAGTAGCCGTGGGGGGCTCCTACGATGCCTTAGGCCCCTCACAGCCAGAGGACTACATAGCCTAAAGACAAAAAGGGAAATCTAAACTGCCCCAGAGCAGACCCCAATGTGGTGGCCATACTGTATGGAGTAATATACTGTCCTTTTTTTGAGCTATTGTACAATTTAAAATAGATCAGTCATGTAAGCAGTGAAGTATTTGTCATTGTACTATACCTATATTTCTGTGCTGTATCGGAGCATCATGAGTTGTGGTATGTATTAACACCTTTACTACCAAGGGTGGTTTGCACGTTAACTCATGGGCCAATTTTTACAATTCTGACCACTGTCCCTTTATGAGGTAATAACTCTGGAACGCTTCAATGGATCTAGGCGATTCTGACATTGTTTTCTTGTGACATATTGCACTTCACTTTAGTGATAAAATTTCTTTACTATAATTTGCGTTTATTTATGAAAAAAACAGAAACATGGCAAAAATTTAGAAAATTTTGCGATTTTCAAACTCTGAATTTTTATGCCCTTAAACCAGAGAGTTAAGTGACACGAAATTGTTAATAAATAACATTTCCCACATGTCTACTTTACATCAGCACAATTTTGGAAACATTTTTTTTTTTTGGTTAGGAAGTTAGAAGGGTTAAAAGTTGACCAGCGATTTCTCATTTTTACAACAAAATTTACAAAACCATTTTTTTAGGGACCACCTCACATTTGAAGTCACTTTGAGGGGTCTATATGGCAGAAAATACCCAAAAGTGACACATTCTAAAAACTGCACCCCTCAAGCTACTCAAAACTACATTCAAGAAGATTATTAACCATTCAGGCGATTCACAGGAGCAGAAGCAACATGGAAGGAAAAAATTAACATTTAACTTTTTAGTCACAAAAATGATCTGTTAGCAACAATTTTTTTTAATTTTCCCAAGGGTAACAGGAGAAATTGGACCACAAAAGTTGTTGTCCAATTTGTCCTGAGTACACTTATACCCTATATGTAGGGGGACCACTGTTTGGGTGCACAGCAGGGCTCGGAAGGGAAGCAGCGCCGTTTGACTTTTTCAACCTAAAATTGGCTGGAATTGAGACTGGACGCCATGTTGCGATTGACGAGCCTCAATGTGCCCAAACAGTGGAAACCCCCCACAAGTGACCCCATAAGCAACTTATCTAGATGTGTGGTGAGCACCTAGGGCTTCACAGGAGTTTATAACGCCCAGGCGTGAAAATAAAAATCATATTTTTTCCACAAACATGATCGTTTAGCCCCAATTTTTTATTCTCCCAAAGGTAACAGGAGAAATTGGACCCCAAAAGTTGTTGTCCAATTTGTCCTGAGTACGCTGATACCCCATATATGGGGGTAAACCACTATTTGGGCACATGGCAGAGCTCGGAAGGGAAGCAGCGCCATTTAACTTTTTTGGCTGGAATTGAGATCGGACGCCATGTCGCGTTTGGAAAGCCCCTGATGTGCCAAAACAGTGGAAACCCCCCAATTCTATCTCCAACCCTAACCCTAGTGGGTCGCCCTCCCAGGGCTGTGGGGTACTCGGTACCAGGCCGGTGTCAGCGGGATGTGTCACAGCACTGGTGACCCGGTCCGTGGCCCTGGGCGCCCAATGTAAAAAGGGGAATTGAAATGGTTTGAATGTCAATGAATAGTTTGTGACGCCACCTGTGGTGTTCGGCAAGTGAGATGTTGAGCCGACGCTGCATGCAGAACCTCTGGGTCTGGTGGTGTGTTGCAGCCAAGATGGTGAAGCTCCCCACAGGTGGAGCTGTAGCCCCAGGGCAGTGTAGATGTAGGGGGTGAGGAGAGGCACAAGCGGTGTAGAAGCTGGTACCCAGATGTAGCAGTGCTGGGTGCGTTGGCGCAAGAATGAATGGAGGACACCAGGGCTTGTAGTTCCAAAGCTTTACTCACAGTCTGTAGTACACACAGGTGCCTGCCTCCGTGCTGTGTCCTCCGGGTCAGGGACTCAATCAACCTCCAGGCCAGATGGAATGCTCCCTTCCAACACTCCGCCAACATGTGCCTTTCTGAACGTCTCCTCTTATAGCGCCTTTAAGTGTGAAGCACTCCTAGTACTGAGTTACACTGGAGTGCCTCCTGACAGATGTTCCTAAGAACTCCACTTGTACGGCAGACAGCTGTAGCCTGCTTCGGGGACTCATTACTCCTGAGCACCGGCTCACTATCAATGTTGCTGTGGTGCCCCCAAGTCTTAGATGGGAGTAGTGCATTTACAGCCCACTACTCCACCGGTGTCTGCTGTAGAACCATTAGTGTCCATGCAACCTCGGGCACCGGGTTCCGGCCTTGCGCTTAGAACTTCTAGGCAGGGTTCTCCCTCTAACCCACGTCCTCTGTTCCCTTTTACTCCTACGTTCTGTACTAGACTTCCCTTCTTATGGAAGAACAGGTTTCTGTTCAATGTCTTTCTCTTTCTTTCCTTTCCCGTGCCCCCAGACCCAGGTCACTGAGATCTGCTGCAGCAGCTCCTTCATCCATCCCTCTCCTAGGGTTCTTCTTTCCTCACTCCTCTCTGAGTGACTGTCTGACCTCGAACTCCTGAAATTCTAAACCTTCCCACTCTTTTATGTATTCTAACTCCACCCGCCTCCCAGCAAGTTTCGTGTTCCAAGCAGGGAGCCACCAAAGGTGCTCTGCTACACTCCAAGCAGGGAGCCGCAATGGGGCTTTGCTGAACTACCGTGTTGTGTGGGATGCAGGTGTTGGAGCGTGGTCAGGAGCCTCCAACTTACCTGGATGGTGGGGTACCACACCTCTGGAGGAGGTGCAGTACCGCTGTGGCGACTAAGCCTCAGGGGTGCCACACTAGCCCTAGCCCTAACCCTAGCCCTAATGGGAAAATGGAAATAAATAATTTTTTTTTATTTTATTATTTTTCCCTAACTAAAGGGGTGATAAAGGGGGGGTTTGATTTACTATATATGGCAGGTTTTTATTTTTGGCAGCTGTCATACGCTAAAAGACGCTTTTTATTGTAAAAATAGTTTATGCATCACCACATTTTGAGAGCTATAATTTTTCATATTTTGACCCACCAAGTCATGTGAGGTCTTATTTTTTGCGGGACGAGTTGACGTTTTAATTGGTGCCATTTTTGGGCACGTGATATTTTTTTTATCACTTTTTATTCCGATTTTTGGGTCCAAGAATGAACTAAAACCAGAGTTTCATGAATTTCTTTTGGGGGATGCATTTACACCATTCCGCGTACAGTAAAATTGATAAAGCTGTTTTATTCTTCGGGTCAGTATGGTTACAGCGATACCTCATTTATGTCTTTTTTATGTTATGGCGGTTTTATGCAATGAAAACAATTTTATATAAAAAATAATTATTTTTGCATCGCTTTATTTTGCGAGCTATAACTTTTTTATTTTTTCGCTGATGATGCTGTGTGGCAGCTCGTTTTTTGTGGGACAAGATGACGTTTTCAGCGGTACCATGGATATTAATATGCATCTTTTTTATTGCGCATTATTGCACTTTATGTTCAGCGGTATGATAATAAATCATTATTTTTTGCTTTGTTTTTTATTTTTTAAGGGGTTCACTATAGGGGTTAACTAATGGGACAGTTTTATAGGGTGGGTCATTACGGATGCGGCGATACCAAATATGTGCACTTTTATTGTTTTTTTATTTTCAAAAAATTAATTTATTAGGGAATATTTTTTTTTTAATTATTTTTACACTTTTTTTTTTACTTTATTACAATGTCCCATGGGGGACATCACTGACCTGTGACAGATTGCTGATCTGTCACATCACAGATCGCAGTGACACATCAGCGATCTGTCACAGGCACTGCTGCAGGCTTCTTCATGCCTGTGCTCTGCGGTCAGTGAGGAAGCCAGCTCCCTGCAGGCCCCCGAAGGTCCCCGTCACCATATTGGATCCAGGGACCTGCAGGGATGGTGACCCCCACAGTGGCGCTGCACATCGCGCTGCTGTGGGGGTCGCAGGGAAGCACGGAGGGAGCCCCCTCCCTGCCGATGCTTCCTTTCAACCCCGGTACACCACGATCATGTTTGATCGCGGTGTGCGAGGGGTTAACGTGTCAGGGCGGTCAGTGACCGCCCCTGACACACTGTGCTGGGTGTCAGCTGTGATAATCAGCTGACACCCGGCCGCAATCAGCTGCCCTCCCCCCGTGAGTGCAGCTGATCGCGCTAGACGTAATATTCCGTCCATGGGAATTAGGTCCCAGGTCACATCGATGGAATATTATGTCCATTGTAGGAAAGGGGTTAAAGGGGCGCACTGACACTCTTTGGCCCAGGGCACACGAAAACCTGGAGCCAGCCCTAGCCCCCCACAACTTTAGCCACATAACCCCCAGTTTTCCATGCGTAACTATTATTATGAAGTAAATTAAGTTGACAAGCTTCACTAATAAGAATTGATGTTTTTGGTATTGAAATGGGCACTGTAGGTGTGTTTACTGTCCTCCACTCCCTGCCAACTTTGCTTCCCCATTGACTTGCATTCGGTTTCGTGTTTCAGTCGGCCTCCCACTTTTCCCTATAGTCGGCCGATTTCGTTCGACCCGACTTTTGCGAAAGTCAGGTTTCATGAAACCTGACTCGACCCTAAAAAAGGCAAAGTCACTCATCTCTAGTTAAGACCATTCTCTAATGTGATGTTCTTGAGCACCATCCTGCACAACCTAAGCATATTTTAAGCTCTAATACCAGAAAGTTTTTTCCTTCCAAATGTTTTGTATAAAATGCATTTCCTGTGAAGACAGTAATATGTGCTGTGTCATTCAGTATGTTTTATAAATTCCTCATTAGTTTTTCGTTACATTCATGCATCCGTGAGAATAAGCATAATGTTATTGGATACCTGCTACTGCAATGCCCTGCACTTGGGGTAATTAACATATCCAATCAGAAAAACTATACTACATTTCAAATTGGGGTATTTGCTAATATTATTATTGCACCTACTACCTATTGGGATAAGATCTTGGAGATGGGAATACCCCTTTAGCAAAACATGTATGGCCTTTCCTTAAGGTAAACTTCTTATGTGAACTGTAGTAAAACTTTTTAAAGAATATATCTTGTGTTAATTATATACATATACTGTAGAATATAAAATTGAGCGTCTTTACTGATCTCTGTATTACAGTACAGAGATGGATGCAATCACAATAAAATGTATATTTGAAAATTTAATGTAAATCTGGTGTTGTTCTCATCCTTCAGAACACTAAATGTAAGGAGACTTTAAGGAATCTCTGGTGGATTTCTTGCTTTATTCCCAATGGCCCTATTCACGAATGAGTGCTGATATAACAGCTGTTCTTTGTTATTTTTATATTCCAGTGTCTGCTGATTATTCTTGTAAGTGTAAAATGTAAATGTTAATTTTGCGATAAAAGTAAGCTGTATAGTGACTTTTCCTCTATAATAATTATTATTATATAGATGGATTACTAAATACATCCTGTTCTGGATAATGGACAACCCCTTTAAAATCAAAACCAATCATATTTTTTTTCTGGTGCCATGTAAATTATAGGTGTTTGAACAACAATAGGGGCTATTCATCGCCATTCCCTTCTGGTGCCAAAGAAGTTGTGTATACACATGACGCATGCATGATCGGCAGCTGTTGCATCTCTATCCTTTACTAATGAGTATGACAGGTGCATATTGCCTGTCGATCATGCATGCTTATGGTGCAGAGGTGAAAAACCCGTTTAAAGTGAACCACTTAGTCAATTCAGGACAACTATGAAGATGTTCATCAAAAAGTGCTTTGTTCACAAGTAAGAAATCTGAAGTTTCTTGAAGGGAAAAAGAAGCACTGTGGTGAAGAAGAAAAAGAGAGTGGTGGTTGTGGGGGATTCCCTACTAAGAGGAACAGAAGCAGCTAGATGCCAAACGGACATTACCTCACGATAAGTGTGCTGTCTTCCAGGTGCCAAAATCAAAAATGTATCTTAGACCCAAGTCTATTAATACACATAGAAACAAATGACACAGCAAGAAAGAACCTGGAAACTTTATGCAGAGACCTTGAAGACCTAGGCTGGAAAATTAAGGTACTGGGAGCGCAAGTCATCTTCTCATCCATCCATCCAGGGATGGAGATGGACCAAGGAGATTGAACAGGATTTTACAGGTGAACAACTGGCTACATTCATGGTGCCATGAGCAACGTTTTCAGTCTTATGACCATGGCGTGAATTACCTGGATGATGGACTCCTTGCATGAAGTAGGTTGCATCTTATGAGAACAGGAAAACATATATTTGGTAGACACCTTGCTACAATCATCAGGAGAGCTTTAAACTAGAGCAAAATAGGAAGGGAAATATATGGCCAGGAAGCAATATGCAGCTAATAAATTCTTTTGAGAACCATGCTATTAGAAGTGGAAAGGAAGATCAAAAACAAACTTTGAATGAAAATAGAGGAGCAAGAGAAACAGACTACAAACTAGAAATTGTCTATACAAATGCACAGAGGATGGGAAACAAAAAAGGAGAATTGGAGCTGCTAACACAGAAAGAGAGATATGATGTCACAGCCATCACTGAAACTTGGTGGAATGACACAAATACTTGGAATACAAACCTTGAAGGCTACAACTTATTTATTAAAAGCAGAATTAACAAGAAGGGAGGATGTGTTGCAATGTATCTTAGGAAATCGTATAACTCCACAGAGATCCAAGCATCAGAGAATGGTACCTCTGTAGCAACTGTTTGGGTAAGAATACAAGGAGAGAAGAACAGAAAGGACACTATTGTAGGTGTTCACTATGGGCTCCTGGACAGACTGAAGATATGGATGAACTATTTTTTACATCAGATGTCTCTGTTCTCAAAAAAGTATGACATAGTGACCATGGAAGATTTTAACTATCCAGATATTTGTTGGGAATCTCTATCAGGCAAAAGTAAAAGGTCCAGAAAATTCTTATCTTCTCCCAGAGACAACTTTATCTTTCAAAGGGTAGAGGAGAGAACAAGAGGATCTGCAATCTCAGACCTGATTCTTACCAACAGGGAGGAAATGGTTGAGGAAGTAAAGGTGGCTGGCAATTTAGGAGGCAGCAATCATGCTATCCTGGAATTTTGGATTTCAAGAGGAGGAAGACCAGCGAAGACTCAGACTTTAAGGTTGGCTTCAGAAAGGAAGATTTTAATGGAGAGAGAGCAGGAAAGGTCCAATGGCTGGATGTTCTAAAGGGTAGAAATATCCAAGAAAGATCAGAGATTGTGCTAAACGAAATTCTCACTGCACAATCGGTAACAATCTCGAAAGGAAGGAAGAATTGGAAGCATTTAAAGAGAACAGGGTGGATGAACATAGAACTTAATAACATGTTAAATTGGAAAAAAGAAATGTATATGAAATGGAAAGAACGGGGCACACCTAAAGAAGAATATAATGCTGTTTGCAGAGAATGCAGCACACGAGAACAGGGCTCGATACCAGCTAAAGCCGGCAATGAAGTAAAACTTGCAAGGTAGGTCAAAGCAGTAAAAATGATTTTGGGGATATGTCAAAAGCAAAAGAAAAGTCAACGATGCTATAGGATTTTTACAGGATGAAAAGTGTGAAGTGGTCAAAAACCACCTAAAGCTCCATGTGATTGATAGGTGTGTGTACTTAGAGAGAGAACTGACAACCAACTACAGCTCCAGGTGAATGACAGGTCTCTCCCATGTGTGTTCATAGAGAGAGACCTGTCAATCACCTAGAACTATAGGTCATTGACATGTCTCTCCCATGTGTGCATTTAGAGAGAGATCTGTCAACCTCCTAGAGCTCCAGATGATTTACAGGTCACTCCCATATGTATACGTAGAGAGATCTGTCAATCACCTAGCCCTCCAGATGATTGACAGGTCTCTCCATTGTGTACACTTAAAGCAAGACCTGTCAATTACCTAGCGCACTAGGTGATTGACAGATCATCAAACTATAACCAATTGACAGATTTTCAAACTATATTTTCTCCACATAGAGAGATATTTCTGGTTGCAATCTTTCAAACTGGATCTGATTCTTGCTGTTGTAGTTTGGGCAACAGGAATTGAGCGACAGGTTCCATTTAACATTAAAATGTACAAAATATATGTTTCTTAGTGACCAGCCACTTTTATCCATATGGAGTATATAGTTTAGGTAGTGACTAGTGTTGAGCATTCCGATACCGCAAGTATCGGGTATCGGCCGATATTAGCGGTATCGGAATTCCGATACTTAATTCCGATACTTTTTTCATATCGGATTCCGGGATCGGAATCGGAATAGGAAGTTCCCATCATGCTATGAGCCTGCTTGCTTTGATTAAGCCAATGGGAATCCTCCGAAGTGTGGGCACATCCTGTTAGGCATGTAGGCATGTTAACTATTGGCATGGCTGTGATTGGCTGCCGAAATGATGTCATGATGCACTATAAAAGCCACCGCAGCCGCCATTTCTGGTCACTCTGCTGTGAATTCAGTTAGGGACAGGCTGCTGTAGAAGACTGTGAGGGACAGTTAGAAATAGCGATTCCACCAAACATCTAGTGCTTTACCCAGGCTACATAAACCACCACTGTAGCCTTCTTTGCCCTAGCAGCAGTGTTCACAGCTGTCTGCAAGGGCTGTGTGAGTGCAGCTCACGCTGTGGAGTGGGTCCTGCAGCCACGTCAGGCTGTAGGCCACCCAGTGTGATCACTGCTGCCTCATACATCTTTTATTTTTTGAGCTGCATTTTTTAAATAATTTCAATCTAGTGTGCTTCCATCCGTATCCATATACGTTGGTTGCAAACACTAGTAGTAGACAGCGGAGCCTTTCTGCAGCCTTTCAGTGCTAGTGTCCACTTTGCTGCACTGTTCACGGCTGTCTGAGAGGTCTCTGACTGTGTGTGAGTGCAGCTCACGCTGAGTAGTGTGTCCTGCAGCTACGTCTGGCTGTAGGACGCTCAGCGTGCGTCACTGCCTCACACATATTTTTATTTGAGTGCAGCTCATTTTTTCTTCTATTAGTGTGCATCCATCCGTCTCCATCTACGGTGGTTGCAAACACTATATAGGAGTACACAGCGGAGCCTTTCTGCAGCCTGTCAGTGCCAGTGCCCACTTAGCTGCACTGTTGACGGCTGTCTGAGAGGTCTCTGACTGTGTGTGAGTGCAGCTCACGCTGAGTAGAGTGTCCTGCAGCTACGTCTGGTTGTAGGACGCTCAACGTGCGTCACTGCCTCACACATATTTGTCTCTGAGTGCAGCTCATTTTTTCTTCTCCTATTAGTGTGCATCCATCCGTATCTATCAACATTGGTTGGTTGCAAACACTATATAGGAGTAGATAGAGGAGCCTTTTTTTCTGGCTTGTGCCCTGCCGGCGCAGCCAGATTAGTATTACCCAATTTTTTTGGAGCCTCATCTTTTGCATTGTAGGTTACCTGCCTGCATTGTAATAGCTCCAAAAAGTTGGTGATACTATCAGTTTCAATTCTTTGTTCTCATACTTTGAGTTTGTTTCAAACAAAGAAACCACATAAAAAGTTCACCAAACACTACATTTTGAACTTGTGTAGGCCACATCAGCTCCTATTAAAGTCTAGTCCACACACACACACTTCATAAAATTAGTGTTTCTTGTACCTGTAACCAGCTGTTCAGGAATAAGCACACTAAGGCCCCCCTTTGTACTTTTTTGCCTATCTTAAGCAGTCTTGCAAGATGAAGAAGGCAGGGAGTAAGGCGCGGGGGCGTGGGCGTGGGCGTGGAGTTTCAGCAGGGAGAGGACGTGGGGATTCTGCAGGGAGAGGACGTGGGGATTCTACAGGTAGAGGACGTGGGGATTCTGGGCCTGCTGCGGGCACCAGTGGATCAGCATCCCCCAGTTTTAGCAGGCAACAGTCCTTTATGCGCAGCTTTGTAGGACCTCAACGTACCCCACTGCTGCGGGAGGAACAAATTGAAGCCGTTGTCGGATGGATGGCAGCTAACGCATCGACTTCAATTACTTCCGCATCCTCTCAGGGTCAGAGCACCGAAGAGCAACCATCTGTCTCTTCACCACCTGCCAAAGTGCCCAGGCAGTCAGAGAGACATGGACAGGAGCCATCACAGTCTCTACTTCTGTTCTCGGAATCTGTTGGCTTGGAAAGAGGGGGCCAGCCAAGCAGCATTCCTGAATGTAAAGAAGAGGGAGTATGCAGTGATGCGCAACTTCTTTGTCCCTCTGAATCTGAAGAGGCGAGTGGGCCAGTGCCTATGGTCAGCACACCTCAGTACGCATCAGATGATGACGAGACTCAGTTGCCACTTTCTGGTGCGTACGGTGCTGGCGAGACAACCCCGGAGAAGCAGCTGTTTGAAGAGGGGAGGGAAGATGATGAGGTCCTTGACCCATCATGGCGTGAGCAACAGGAAGGTGGTGGGAGCAGCTCGGAGGAAGAGATTCCCCTACCGGCCAAAACAGGAGGCAGAGGGAGGGGGAAGACTTGGTTGCCTGTACCCTCCACTTCGGCACCCGTTAGGAGCATTCCTCCTTCCAAAGGCAAACCGGGCGCTCACAAGAGTTGCAGTGCGTGGTCCTTTTTTGACACAGTTGCAGATGACATTTGCTTTGTCAAATGCAAGCTGTGTCATCAGAGAGTCAAAAGAGGGAGAAATGTCAGCAACCTCAATACCACAAATATGTGGAAACATGTGCGCACCAAGCACGAGTTGGAGTTGCAGAGACACCCTGAAGACGTAGGCCAACGTACAGCACCACCTACCACCTCTTCAGTTCGTGTTGGGCCCTCTTCCTCCAGCTCACACACTGCTGGTTCGGCTTCCTCACAGGATCGCCAAGGAAGAACCTCTGCCACTGTTGTCCGGAGACCCTGTCAGATTCCACCCATAACAGCACGTTCCCATCCATCACAGCCATCGGTAGCACAGGCATGGGATAAAAGGCGCCCTTACTCGGCAAACCATCCCCGAGCACAGTCTCTGAATGCTGGCATTGCCAAACTTCTGGCAGTTGAAATGCTGTCATTCAGGCTGGTGGACACTGACACCTTCCGGGACTTAATGGCATTGGCAGTCCCCCAATACAACGTGCCCAGCCGCTTTTATTTCAGCAGGCGAGCCGTCTCTGCCCTGCAGAAACATGTTGAGGGCAAAATAAAACATGCGCTACTAAACGCTGTTAGTAGCAAGGTCCACCTGACCACCGATGCGTGGACCAGTAACCATGGACAGGGACGATACCTTTCCCTCACTGCCCACTGGGTCAATGTTGTGGAGCCGGGTACGGATCTGGAGAGTGGCGCTGTACGTGTTCTTCCAACGCCACGGATTGCAGGACTCCAGTCTGTACACATAGACTCCTCCTCCTACTCAAGTTCCTCAGAAACAGCAGAGCAGGAGCCTGTTACGACCGATATGAGCACAGCCGTGGCCAAACGTCAACAGGCTGTACTCAAATTAATTTCTTTGGGGAATCGAAGCCACACAGCGCAGGAGCTCTGGAATGCTATCAAGCTGGAGAGCGATGTGTGGTTTGGGCCAGCGAATCTCCAGCCGGGCTTGGTAGTGTGTGACAATGGCCGAAATCTGGTGGCAGCTCTTGGCCTAGGCAACCTCACACACATCCCATGTCTGGCACATGTTCTTAACTTGGTCGTGCAGAGCTTTCTGAGGGACTATCCGGATCTTGATGCACTGTTGCACAAGGTCCACATAGAGTGCGCTCACTTGCGACGTTCCAGCACGGCAAGATCGCGCCTCGCTGCTCTGCAGCGACGATTTGGCCTTCCGGAACATCGCATCATATGTGACCTACCCACCCGGTGGAATTCAACGTTACATATGTTGGAGCGGTTGTGTGAGCAGCAGGCAGCAGTCATGGAGTACCAGCTGCATCAGGCGCAAACAAGTCGCACTGTGCGCCGTTCACACTTCAGCACCATTGAGTGGGCCTCTATGAAGGACATCTGCCTCGTTTTGCGTGCCTTTGATGAATCCACGCGGATGGCGAGTGCAGACGATGCACTAGTCAGCATGACTGTCCCCCTTATCTGCCTGCTTCAACAAACACTGCAAGCACTAAGGGATGAGGTTTCAGAAGAGGTGGAGGATGAGGAGTCCCAAATGCCATCTGCTTCTGGACAGTCTGCGCTACGTGTTTCCTCACAAAGGCCTAGGCAGGGGACACTTTGTGAGGAGGATGAGGAGGAGTCGATGGAGGAGGAAGACATCTCTCCAGAGGAGGGAGGTACACAAACCTCTACTCAGTATGTACAGCGAGGGTGGGGTGATGCAGAGCAGGTCGAGGTCACGCCTCAAACAGGGGACAGCGGTTCTTTGGCAGTTGGGAGTCTGCAGCACATGGTTGATTTCATGCTGCAGTGCCTGAGAAACGACCGCCGCATCGCCCACATTCTCGTCTCGGCTGATTATTGGGTGTACACCCTCCTAGATCCTCGCTACCGGGACAGCGTACAAAGGCTCATACCAACGTTGAACCGGGAGCGTAAAATGCGGGAGTACGAAGAGTCACTGGTGCAGTCCATAATGTTTTCCATTCCACCCGACAGCATTGTTGCTAGTGCTTTACAAAGCAGCTCTGTGCGTCGAGGCAGTGGAGGAAACTCTGCACAAAGAGGGAGCAGAGGCAGTGCCGCAGCACAAGGCAAGACCACTATGGCCCAAATGTGGCAAAGTTTTGTGTGTCCACCACAATTGTCTACACCATCAGCGACGCCTCGAGTCAGCAGGAGGCAACGCTTCCGTCAGATGGCGTCAGACTACATGTCTTGCCCTGTCGCTGTACTCCCAGATGGCTCTTCCCCCTTCAAGTTTTGGGTCTCTAAGCTGGATACATGGCCAGAGCTTAGCCAGTATGCATTGGAGGTGCTGGCTTGCCCTGCTGCCAGTGTATTATCGGAACGTGTCTTTAGTGCCGCAGGTGGTGTACTAACAGACCGTCGCACGCGACTATCTTCCGATAATGTTGACCGGCTGACTTTTCTGAAAATGAACAAGGCCTGGATCTCCAAAGACTTTGCCATTCCTCTTACAGACTAAATTAGTGGTTGGCAACTGTATCCAGGTCTGCTGGTGTGTTCATTTTTCTACCACCTGAACTATAATCCCTGTGCTTCAACACAGCCAGTTGTCGCTCAGATGTGTCGTCTGCACAGAGAAACACACTAGCTCCTGTGTTAATGGGGTTCAGTAATGCCAGCTGATCCCCTGCTGTGTGGACGGCAGAGTCACCAGCTCCATCAACATTCAAACCACTACTGATTTTTAACCGTGCCCAACTTAGGTCTCTGGCTCCACTGTCTCTACTATTTCCCCTGACCTCCAACCCCGCCATCTACATCTCTGAAGTGGCGTCAGCACAATCTACACTTGTTCCTGTGTTCCTGTGGCTCAGTCCCATCAGTTTATCCCCTGATGTGTGTCCGGCAAGGTCTCCTGCTCTGTCCACATTCCCATAACCAGTAGTGGGAATGAGGACAGAGCTGGCGAACTTGCCGGACAAACATCAGGGGATCAACTGATGGGACTGAGCACCAGTAACACAGGAACAAGTGTAGATTGTGCTGACGCCACTTCAGAGATGTAGCTGGCGGGGTTGGAGGCCAGGGTAAATAGTAGAGACAGTGGAGCCAGAGGCCTAAGTGGAGCATGGTTAGAATCAGTAGTAGTCCACAACCTCCATAAAAACCGATGCCCATTGGCCTCTGCATGCGGCATGCGTAATCCTGGGCTCCAACAGCGTCAGTTGGTGTTCAGAAGTGTCGTCTCCACAGAGCCAAACACATTCGTTCAAGTGTTAGTGGGGTTCAGCACTGCCAGCTGTTCCCCTGCTGTGGAGATGGCAAGTCTCCTGCTGCATTCACCTGCCAAAATCCAGTAGGCCCCAGCCTGCTCCTCGCCTAATCCTGGGCTCCAACAGCGTCAGTTGGTGTTCAGAAGTGTCGTCTCCACAGAGCCAAACACATTCGTTCAAGTGTTAGTGGGGTTCAGCACTGCCAGCTGTTCCCCTGCTGTGGAGATGGCAAGTCTCCTGCTGCATTCACCTGCCAAAATCCAGTAGGCCCCAGCCTGCTCCACGCCTAATCCTGGGCTCCAACAACGTCAGTTGGTGTTCAGAAGTGTCGTCTCCACAGAGCCAAACACATTCGTTCAAGTGTTAGTGGGATTCAGCACTGCCAGCTGTTCCCCTGCTGTGGAGATGGCAAGTCTCCTGCTGCATTCACCTGCCAAAATCCAGTAGGCCCCAGCCTGCTCCACGCCTAATCCTGGGCTCCAACAACGTCAGTTGGTGTTCAGAAGTGTCGTCTCCACAGAGCCAAACACATTCGTTCAAGTGTTAGTGGGGTTCAGCACTGCCAGCTGTTCCCCTGCTGTGGAGATGGCAAGTCTCCTGCTGCATTCACCTGCCAAAATCCAGTAGGCCCCAGCCTGCTCCACGCCTAATCCTGGGCTCCAACAACGTCAGTTGGTGTTCAGAAGTGTCGTCTCCACAGAGCCAAACACATTCGTTCAAGTGTTAGTGGGGTTCAGCACTGCCAGCTGTTCCCCTGCTGTGGAGATGGCAAGTCTCCTGCTGCATTCACCTGCCAAAATCCAGTAGGCCCCAGCCTGCTCCTCGCCTAATCCTGGGCTCCAACAGCGTCAGTTGGTGTTCAGAAGTGTCGTCTCCACAGAGCCAAACACATTCGTTCAAGTGTTAGTGGGGTTCAGCACTGCCAGCTGTTCCCCTGCTGTGGAGATGGCAAGTCTCCTGCTGCATTCACCTGCCAAAATCCAGTAGGCCCCAGCCTGCTCCTCGCCTAATCCTGGGCTCCAACAGCGTCAGTTGGTGTTCAGAAGTGTCGTCTCCACAGAGCCAAACACATTCGTTCAAGTGTTAGTGGGGTTCAGCACTGCCAGCTGTTCCCCTGCTGTGGAGATGGCAAGTCTCCTGCTGCATTCACCTGCCAAAATCCAGTAGGCCCCAGCCTGCTCCTCGCCTAATCCTGGGCTCCAACAACGTCAGTTGGTGTTCAGAAGTGTCGTCTCCACAGAGCCAAACACATTCGTTCAAGTGTTAGTGGGGTTCAGCACTGCCAGCTGTTCCCCTGCTGTGGAGATGGCAAGTCTCCTGCTGCATTCACCTGCCAAAATCCAGTAGGCCCCAGCCTGCTCCTCGCCTAATCCTGGGCTCCAACAACGTCAGTTGGTGTTCAGAAGTGTCGTCTCCACAGAGCCAAACACATTCGTTCAAGTGTTAGTGGGGTTCAGCACTGCCAGCTGTTCCCCTGCTGTGGAGATGGCAGTCTCTCCTGCTGTCTCCGCATTACAAAGACAGTAGGCCTCTGCCTACACCCTCCTATTTCCTGGGCTTCAACACAGCCAGTTGTAGTTCGGAAGTGCCGTCCACACGGAAAGAGATACTTGCTCCCGTGTCTCAGTGGGGTTCAGTAACGTCAGCTGATCCCCTGCTGTGTGGATGGCAGTCTCTCCTGCTGTAAACTCATTCAAAATACAGTAGGCCTCTGCCTACACCCTCCTATTTCCTGGGCTTCAACACAGCCAGTTGTAGTTCGGAAGTGCCGTCCACACGGAAAGAGATACTTGCTCCCGTGTCTCAGTGGGGTTCAGTAACGTCAGCTGATCCCCTGCTGTGTGGATGGCAGTCTCTCCTGCTGTAAACTCATTCAAAATACAGTAGGCCTCTGCCTACACCCTCCTATTTCCTGGGCTTCAACACAGCCAGTTGTAGTTCGGAAGTGCCGTCCACACGGAAAGAGATACTTGCTCCCGTGTCTCAGTGGGGTTCAGTAACGTCAGCTGATCCCCTGCTGTGTGGATGGCAGTCTCTCCTGCTGTAAACTCATTCAAAATACAGTAGGCCTCTGCCTACACCCTCCTGTTTCCTGGGCTTCAACACAGCCAGTTGTAGTTCGGAAGTGCCGTCCACACGGAAAGAGACACTTGCTCCCGTGTCTCAGTGGGGTTCAGTAACGTCAGCTGATCCCCTGCTGTGTGGATGGCAGTCTCTCCTGCTGTAAACTCATTCAAAATACAGTATGCCTCTGCCTACACCCTCCTATTTCCTGGGCTTCAACACAGCCAGTTGTAGTTCGGAAGTGCCGTCCACACGGAAAGAGATACTTGCTCCCGTGTCTCAGTGGGGTTCAGTAACGTCAGCTGATCCCCTGCTGTGTGGATGGCAGTCTCTCCTGCTGTCACCTCATTCAAAATTCAGTAGGCCTCTGCCTACACCCTCCTATTTCCTGGGCTTCAACACAGCCAGTTGTAGTTCGGAAGTGCCGTCCACACGGAAAGAGACACTTGCTCCCGTGTCTCAGTGGGGTTCAGTAACGTCAGCTGATCCCCTGCTGTGTGGATGGCAGTCTCTCCTGCTGTAAACTCATTCAAAATACAGTAGGCCTCTGCCTACACCCTCCTATTTCCTGGGCTTCAACACAGCCAGTTGTAGTTCGGAAGTGCCGTCCACACGGAAAGAGATACTTGCTCCCGTGTCTCAGTGGGGTTCAGTAATGTCAGCTGATCCCCTGCTGTGTGGATGGCAGTCTCTCCTGCTGTCACCTCATTCAAAATACAGTAGGCCTCTGCCTACACCCTCCTATTTCCTGGGCTTCAACACAGCCAGTTGTAGTTCGGAAGTGCCGTCCACACGGAAAGAGACACTTGCTCCCGTGTCTCAGTGGGGTTCAGTAACGTCAGCTGATCCCCTGCTGTGTGGATGGCAGTCTCTCCTGCTGTAAACTCATTCAAAATACAGTAGGCCTCTGCCTACACCCTCCTATTTCCTGGGCTTCAACACAGCCAGTTGTAGTTCGGAAGTGCCGTCCACACGGAAAGAGATACTTGCTCCCGTGTCTCAGTGGGGTTCAGTAACGTCAGCTGATCCCCTGCTGTGTGGATGGCAGTCTCTCCTGCTGTCACCTCATTCAAAATTCAGTAGGCCTCTGCCTACACCCTCCTATTTCCTGGGCTTCAACACAGCCAGTTGTAGTTCGGAAGTGCCGTCCACACGGAAAGAGACACTTGCTCCCGTGTCTCAGTGGGGTTCAGTAACGTCAGCTGATCCCCTGCTGTGTGGATGGCAGTCTCTCCTGCTGTAAACTCATTCAAAATTCAGTAGGCCTCTGCCTACACCCTCCTATTTCCTGGGCTTCAACACAGCCAGTTGTAGTTCGGAAGTGCCGTCCACACGGAAAGAGACACTTGCTCCCGTGTCTCAGTGGGGTTCAGTAACGTCAGCTGATCCCCTGCTGTGTGGATGGCAGTCTCTCCTGCTGTAAACTCATTCAAAATTCAGTAGGCCTCTGCCTACACCCTCCTATTTCCTGGGCTTCAACACAGCCAGTTGTAGTTCGGAAGTGCCGTCCACACGGAAAGAGATACTTGCTCCCGTGTCTCAGTGGGGTTCAGTAATGTCAGCTGATCCCCTGCTGTGTGGATGGCAGTCTCTCCTGCTGTAAACTCATTCAAAATTCAGTAGGCCTCTGCCTACACCCTCCTATTTCCTGGGCTTCAACACAGCCAGTTGTAGTTCGGAAGTGCCGTCCACACGGAAAGAGATACTTGCTCCCGTGTCTCAGTGGGGTTCAGTAATGTCAGCTGATCCCCTGCTGTGTGGATGGCAGTCTCTCCTGCTGTCACCTCATTCAAAATACAGTAGGCCTCTGCCTACACCCTCCTATTTCCTGGGCTTCAACACAGCCAGTTGTAGTTCGGAAGTGCCGTCCACACGGAAAGAGACACTTGCTCCCGTGTCTCAGTGGGGTTCAGTAACGTCAGCTGATCCCCTGCTGTGTGGATGGCAGTCTCTCCTGCTGTAAACTCATTCAAAATACAGTAGGCCTCTGCCTACACCCTCCTATTTCCTGGGCTTCAACACAGCCAGTTGTAGTTCGGAAGTGCCGTCCACACGGAAAGAGATACTTGCTCCCGTGTCTCAGTGGGGTTCAGTAATGTCAGCTGATCCCCTGCTGTGTGGATGGCAGTCTCTCCTGCTGTCACCTCATTCAAAATACAGTAGGCCTCTGCCTACACCCTCCTATTTCCTGGGCTTCAACACAGCCAGTTGTAGTTCGGAAGTGCCGTCCACACGGAAAGAGACACTTGCTCCCGTGTCTCAGTGGGGTTCAGTAACGTCAGCTGATCCCCTGCTGTGTGGATGGCAGTCTCTCCTGCTGTAAACTCATTCAAAATACAGTAGGCCTCTGCCTACACCCTCCTATTTCCTGGGCTTCAACACAGCCAGTTGTAGTTCGGAAGTGCCGTCCACACGGAAAGAGATACTTGCTCCCGTGTCTCAGTGGGGTTCAGTAACGTCAGCTGATCCCCTGCTGTGTGGATGGCAGTCTCTCCTGCTGTCACCTCATTCAAAATTCAGTAGGCCTCTGCCTACACCCTCCTATTTCCTGGGCTTCAACACAGCCAGTTGTAGTTCGGAAGTGCCGTCCACACGGAAAGAGACACTTGCTCCCGTGTCTCAGTGGGGTTCAGTAACGTCAGCTGATCCCCTGCTGTGTGGATGGCAGTCTCTCCTGCTGTAAACTCATTCAAAATTCAGTAGGCCTCTGCCTACACCCTCCTATTTCCTGGGCTTCAACACAGCCAGTTGTAGTTCGGAAGTGCCGTCCACACGGAAAGAGACACTTGCTCCCGTGTCTCAGTGGGGTTCAGTAACGTCAGCTGATCCCCTGCTGTGTGGATGGCAGTCTCTCCTGCTGTAAACTCATTCAAAATTCAGTAGGCCTCTGCCTACACCCTCCTATTTCCTGGGCTTCAACACAGCCAGTTGTAGTTCGGAAGTGCCGTCCACACGGAAAGAGATACTTGCTCCCGTGTCTCAGTGGGGTTCAGTAATGTCAGCTGATCCCATGCTGTGTGGATGGCAGTCTCTCCTGCTGTCACCTCATTCAAAATACAGTAGGCCTCTGCCTACACCCTCCTATTTCCTGGGCTTCAACACAGCCAGTTGTAGTTCGGAAGTGCCGTCCACACGGAAAGAGACACTTGCTCCCGTGTCTCAGTGGGGTTCAGTAACGTCAGCTGATCCCCTGCTGTGTGGATGGCAGTCTCTCCTGCTGTAAACTCATTCAAAATACAGTAGGCCTCTGCCTACACCCTCCTATTTCCTGGGCTTCAACACAGCCAGTTGTAGTTCGGAAGTGCCGTCCACACGGAAAGAGATACTTGCTCCCGTGTCTCAGTGGGGTTCAGTAACGTCAGCTGATCCCCTGCTGTGTGGATGGCAGTCTCTCCTGCTGTAAACTCATTCAAAATACAGTAGGCCTCTGCCTATACCCTCCTATTTCCTGGGCTTCAACACAGCCAGTTGTAGTTCGGAAGTGCCGTCCACACGGAAAGAGACACTTGCTCCCGTGTCTCAGTGGGGTTCAGTAATGTCAGCTGATCCCCTGCTGTGTGGATGGCAAAGTCTCCTGCTGCCTACACAGTCGTACCACTACTGATTTTTAACCGTGCTCCAATTAGGCCTGTGGCTACACTGTCTCTCGTATTTCCCCTGTCCTCCAACCCCGCCAGTTACAGCTCCGAAGTGGCGTCTGCACAATCCACACTTGTTCCTGTGTTACAGGTGTTCAGTCCGGTCAGTTAATCCCCTGATGTGTGTCCGGCAATGTCGCCTGCTCTGTCCACATTCCCATTATCGGAATGTGGACAGAGCAGGCGACATTGCCGGACACACATCAGGGGATTAACTGACCGGACTGAACACCTGTAACACAGGAACAAGTGTGGATTGTGCAGACGCCACTTCGGAGCTGTAACTGGCGGGGTTGGAGGACAGGGGAAATACGAAAATCAGTGAAGCCACAGGCCTAAGTGGAGCTTGGTTCAAATTAGTAGTCTACAACTGATCTTAAAATTTCTTCAATGCAGCCTAAGCCTGCTCCGTGCTTGTCCCTGGGCTTCAACACAGCCAGTTGTTGCTCGGAAGTGCCGTCTTCACAGAGTAAAACACTAGCTCCTGTGTTTGTGGGGTTCAGTAACGTCAGCTGTTCCCCTGCTGTTTTGATGGCAATCTGTCCTGCTGCCTCCCAATTGACAGCACATCAGGCCTCAGCCTGCTAAGTGCTTGTCCTGGGCTCCAACATCGCCAGTTGCTGCTCATAACTGACTTTGGCACGGGTACTCCCTCCTGCCCAGCTTGGTTCCAGCCCTGCCTGCTGTTTCCGGGAAGTGTCAATGTCAGTTTGCCACCCCAAGTTGCCATGTCGTGTTGCGGTTGGGTTAGCCGAGGCTAGGGTGCCAGCAGTTTAGGTGCTTCCTATGTGGACTGCGGGTTCTGGTAAGAAAGGTTTGTTCCATAGTGCCAGTAGGACAAGCACCCCCTGTAGGACTGTGTGATTCGGTAACTGCGGCCAGCTTGCGGCATGCCAACTTTGCTTTTCAGGGGTAACTTCTGATACCCCTCCGGGTTCCAGCACCGTCAGCTGGTTCTCATCAGAGCCTTTGGCCTAGGTGCCTCCATCTCGGTATCCGAGTTCCAGCAACGTCTGCTGGTCCTTGGTAGTGCTTTGTAGCACAGGTACCTCCTGCTTAGTAACCGGGTTCCAGCACCGTCAGCTGGTCCTCGGTTGTGCCATTGGCTCTTATTCCTTCTGCTGCCCCTCCGGGTGCCAGCACTGTCAGCTGGTCCTCGCTATTTCCATTTGCTCTTGCAGCTTATGCTACCCCTCCGGGTTCCAGCACCGTCAGCTGGTTCTCGTCAGAGCCTTTGGCCTAGGTGCCTCCATCTCGGTATCCGAGTTCCGGCAACGTCTGCTGGTCCTTGGTAGTGCTTTGTAGCACAGGTACCTCCTGCTTAGTAACCGGGTTCCAGCACCGTCAGCTGGTCCTCGGTTGTGCCATTGGCTCTTATTCCTTCTGCTGCCCCTCCGGGTGCCAGCACTGTCAGCTGGTCCTCGCTATTTCCATTTACTCTTGCAGCTTATGCTACCCCTCCGGGTTCCAGCACCGTCAGCTGGTTCTCGTCAGAGCCTTTGGCCTAGGTGCCTCCATCTCGGTATCCGAGTTCCGGCAACGTCTGCTGGTCCTTGGTAGTGCTTTGTAGCACAGGTACCTCCTGCTTAGTAACCGGGTTCCAGCACCGTCAGCTGGTCCTCGGTAGTGCCATTGGCTCTTGTTCCTTCTGCTGCCCCTCCGGGTGCCAGTACCGTCAGCTGGTTCAAGAGGACAAAGAACAGGAAGACAACCACCAAGATGCAGAACAACAAGAGAGAGAAGACAAAGAAGCATAAAAAAAACAAAGCAGAAGAACATTAAGCATAAGACTAATACTCTGAGCAAATGATATTATCTTATTTATAAGCAGAAGAAGACTAAGCAGTGTATGGGGGTGAGTCCGTTCCTCCTCGTGGTGCCCCTGGAAAAGGCCTGCTTCTGCAGGCCAAACTGAACGCGGACAAATCCTGTTGTAAATCTTTTGTGACAGGCAGAACGGAAGGTGTAAACTTCTAACTTTTCTAGATAACAACTACAGGAATGCCTGACACAAACAAGAATATGATGAAGAAGAATAGGAAGAAGATGAAGAAGCTGAATATGTAGAATAATAATTGTTGAATAAGAAGAATATGAAGAATGTAAGAAAAGGAAGAAGAAGAAGAAGAAGAAGAAGAATGTAAAAAAAGGAAGTAGAAGAAGAAGAAGAAGAATGTAAAAAAAGGAATAAGAAGAAGAATGTAAAAAAAGGAAGTAGAAGAAGAAGAAGAAGAATGTAAAAAAAGGAAGTAGAAGAAGAAGAAGAAGAATGTAAAAAAAGGAAGTAGAAGAAGAAGAAGAAGAATGTAAAAAAAGGAAGTAGAAGAAGAAGAAGAAGAATGTAAAAAAAGGAATAAGAAGAAGAATGTAAAAAAAGGAAGTAGAAGAAGAAGAAGAAGAATGTAAAAAAAGGAAGTAGAAGAAGAAGAAGAAGAATGTAAAAAAAGGAAGTAGAAGAAGAAGAAGAATGTAAAAAAAGGAAGTAGAAGAAGAAGACATACATGTCTGGCAAAATATAAATGAGGCTAACATAGTCAATATCTTTGTAACTCCTAACATCTTTAAAAAAAAAAGTTTAATTCCTGCTATTCCATTTGATTGGGCTAAACCTCTATGGCTTTAATGTCTCCTCCACCTCCCACAATACATTCTACATTATTCTTAGTTGTTTTTCTTCATGTAGAATTAACCTACAAGGAAAGAAAGGGTTTTTTTTAATTCCGATATTTTGGCCCCATTGACTTGCATTGGTTCCCGGTATCGGAATCGGCGATACCGATACTTTTTTTAAAGATCGGCCGATCCATTCCGATCCGATATTTTCAAGTATCGGCTGGTATCGCTCAACTCTAGTAGTGACATAAAATACTGCTGCATTGGGCTTTCTATATGAAAGATATAACCCTAACACTAAAGGTGATGCTAGTTTCTAATCTAATACACAGGTTATTTTACGGAGTCATCAAGAGTCTTATTGTAAAGCTTTTGTGTCACTTTAGAATAAAAGATGCAAAGAGAATTATGCATTTGTAGTTTGGGGTGGCGTCGTCAGAGATGGAAACCCACAAGAAAAGGCTGAAGCCTTAGCTCACTGTTACTGCATCCATATGTAACAATATAGCAATATTCATAGATGCTTTGTTTGCTGTCACATTATATCATAACTGATTTCTCCTAAAATTGAGATACCCATTAAAGCTTGTACACTTAATAAAGTAAATCAAAAACTTTTCCCACCTCGAGGGCAATAAGTTAAAAGAAACTAAAAATAGTAAGATTAAAAAACTCAAATTAAATCTAAAAATTATAGCTAAATACAAGTAGTCCTAAAACATTCAAAATAGCTATAGGATCCTAATAATTTGGTAAAGGCTGATACGCACGCACAGAGACACACATTATTCTATACTGGCTATTCAGAGAGTAAGATATGATTAATTGAGGCTTATGATGAAATATTTAATTGATGAAGATTTTTAAGCTTAACCAAAAATCACTCTACATGTACCGTGAGGTGTGAAAATTAAATTATTTTGAGATCTAAAAAAAATAATCTTCACTCATATGGTTGATAACATTTCTCTTAATTTTAATAAATGCAAATAAAACCCTAAGATCCCAGTGTAATCCCAATAATTTCCTTATCTCAAGCCTTCTGGCTGATGCTATTGTTAGTCAGAGAACTTTAGTGACATCTACTGATTAAAAGAAAGTATTACATGAAGTGGAAAACTACATAAAATACTGTAATGTGTTCAGAAAATAATCTGTTATTTATCACTTAATTTGTAAATTTCCTAAGAAAATATAAGATCTGTCATTGATTATTTTTATTATATATGTCACTGTGCAAAAAAATGCATTGTACTTGTTTAGTGATTCCAGTGATTCTGATTAAGGCCGGGGTCACACTAGAGTGAAATACGGACGAGTGAGAGGCGTTAAAACCATGCATTACACACGGACAAATGATTCTCTATGGGGCAGCTCCCAACAGCCATGTATTTCTCGTCCGTATTCTACGGTCCATGCCAATCACAGCATGCTGCGATTGTCAGCGTACTACGCCCGTAGTACGCCAATGCAAGTCTATGGCTGCGCAAAAAATACGCATTACACACGGACCACACGTTTGACTTGCGAGAAATACGCAGGTGTTTTGGCAGGTGACAGGAAATGGGCCAATCTATCATCAGGAAGCTTAGACATGCTAATTAGCTCAAAAAGCACTCCAGACATCCAGGAAGTGCGCCTCCACGGAGTCCTGCAGCGTCATGGCACCATACTTGCTCAATGTGGAGATGCTTGTTGTATTAGTGCTGGAACGGCCAGAAATCTGGGACCAACGTGATGCCCATTATGCCAACCCGGGCAAGAAAGGAGGCGTCATGGAGGCGCATATGTCGCCAGATGTTCCACAATTTTGGTGATCGGCCACGTGAGGAGCAGCAGCAAATGAGTAAGTACAACCCAAAAAGTGTTTAAAATTGCCTCACATCAAAAAATGCATTTAGAATCAGGACCCCCCCCCTTCCTGTGCTTGGCCTTTTTGCCTCATGAGGCGTGTAGATTTTTATGTGATCCATTGTTTTACACTGACATAATTTGGCCCAGGCCACAAGCTTCACATCCTCCTAGCCTACCAAATTAGTAAGTGTAGTTACTTGATGCCTGAACTATTGTGACCCTGTGTATCTGGGCTGGATGCCCCAATTATATATGCCACCCTGGGTAGAAAGTACACCCTAGAAGGCCACATGCCTAGGCTACTTGTAGCAAATTTGAGCTAGCAAATATGTGAAATTTAGAATATTTCCTGTCACATTGCAGTGGAAGATGTGATGAGATGCTGGCGCAGTATCCGCGACCAATACAGGCGGGAACGTCAGCAGCGTGCCAGGAGTGGTGATGCGGGCCACATAAAGAGGAAATATATCTATTATGAC
The DNA here is from genome assembly GCF_039654945.1 of Dendrobates tinctorius. NCBI lineage: Eukaryota > Metazoa > Chordata > Amphibia > Anura > Dendrobatidae > Dendrobates > Dendrobates tinctorius. The sequence goes on from NW_027361676.1 coordinate 31,589,239, forward strand.
CGCCTCTCCTTCCTCGCTCCAATTCTGGATCTGAGACCGTAAGTAGATACCTCACACCACATTACACAGATACTTTACAGGGCCACAAAAATGTCTTTCATTTTGGCTCTGTTCTATTTCATAACAGAACTCAGTTCAACCTTATGGAGAGAGAAACTGGCTCAGATACCGAGCCCATCATAGATCCTGGGGCTGTAGGGGAAGAGGTGGCTGGCCCATCTTCTCCCCCTCAAAGAAGCATGGGTGAAGATCCCTCTCTGGAAAACCCAGTGCCTGCACCACAAACCCCACCACCAGGACCACATCCACAAACAGGACCATCTGCTTCTGCACCATCTGCCATACAGGAGGAGCATGGCAACATCAGCAGCAGCCCAACTGCCCAGATCCAGGGCTCCCCACAGCCTGCTTGACCAACTCGGTGAGGAAGAAGAAGGCACCAGATCCCTGCCCAAGCTACCCATACCAATGTTGACACAGGGGTACTGAACTATCTGGCTAGAATCAATAATGATGATGGCGAGGAGGCATACTCACGCAGCCTGGCCCGTTATCTTCGGGCCATTTCCCGTGAGGTGAAGTTACGTATTCGAGGATGTTTTCAGATCCTGCTTGATGCAAGCACACACCCCAATACCCCATATGAGTTATTTGAATATCTGGTGAGGTGGAAGCTTTCCCCAAGGAATCTGATGTGCCTTAGACTCCCCACACACATGCTTGCTCAAGCAGGCTCTGAGGATCCTCAAATACGTGGGCCTACACCTCACCCCCTTCCTCCCCTTACCCAACCTTTCCCACAGCAGCCACATATGTCTGCCTCTAGCCAACCTCACCAATATGGCCACTTGTTCCCACCCAGTGTTGGAGGCTGGTCCCAACCTGGTTGGGGACGACATGGCTATTTTGGCGGGTATGAGCCACTGGCCTATCAGCCCCAACAAGACGCCCCTCTACAATTTCAGTCAGCCCAGTACCCACCACAATCCCAAAAGGCAGTACACTACCCACATCATGGGCAACAGTATGCCCCCACACAGGGCAATGGCCAAGTTAGGCAAAGTAGTCTGCAGCAAACACAGGCTGGTCTTCTGCCTTCTCTCCCGACCTACCAAAATTTGTAATGTAGCCATTTTGGACTTGCATAATGGTTTTGTTTTTCTGAAAATGTTTTGTTTAAAAATTTTCACATCTGCAAAAAGGCCACTTTGGGCCATTGCCATATCATATGGCAATAATATGTTTTTCAAAACAAAAAAAGGTGTCAGGATCCTGCCAGTGCCAGCGTGCAGCCTCCGCTGAGCAGGGACTCACCCGCACTGTAGGGGGGCCCAGGGTCAGGGACAGACGGAAAGTACAGATACACAGGACCTGTGGATGCTGAGGTTTAGCAAGCAGTCACAGGACCTACGGTCATGTGACTGCAAGGGGGCGTGTCTTAGTGTCCTGCTTTCAGAGATGGCAGGACACTATACAGAAATACTCAGAGTCAGGCAAAACGGAGGTCATACACAGAGATATCAGTAAAGTACCAGGGATGAGACAGAACGGATAGTCAGGGCCAAGCAGAAGTCAAAACTAGAGTTGAGCGAAACGGGTCGAAAAAATTCAAAAGTCGCCGACTTTTGGCAAAGTCGGGTTTCATGAAACGAAACCCGACCCTAGGATGAGGTCGGCCACGAGGTCGGCGACTTACGCGCCAAAGTCGCGTTTCAAAAGTTTGTTTTGCGCTCTTTTTCAGCCAATCAGGATCCACGGACACTGTGGGCAACGTGATGACATAGGCACGGGTCACCACCATCTTTCAGAAGGGCATGCAAGTGATTGGCTTGCTTTGGTGGGCGTCACAGGGGGTATAAAAGGGCGTGCACGCCGACCGCCATCTTACTTCTGCCGATCTTAGTATAGGGAGAGGTTGCTGCTGATTCTGTAGGGAGAGCGTTAGGCAGGGAAGAAGACAAAAAAACTGCTTCTGCTGCTAGCGATTTGGCCTGCACAACACACAAGTCACTGTGTGTGCAGTGCAAGGGGAGGCTATATTGTGGTGTATCAGTGGTGTTGGTTGTTGGGCTGCCTTTTAAGGCTTCCTGACACGCTGGCATTGCTGTTTACCCACTGCTCCGCAAACTGCTTTTTTAAAAGCAATCCAATCTCCCTTATCCTCTCGTCACTTTGGTCACAGGCAGCTGTGCCATCGAGCGTGTCACATAGCGCTCAGATATCAGTGGGCCGCACACAATCCACAAGTGTCCAGTGTCCAAAAGGGTACGCAGAGATTCAAAATCTCCATTATCCTCTCGTCACTTTGGTCACAGGCAGCTGTGCCATCGAGCGTGTCACATAGCGCTCAGATATCAGTGGGCCGCACACAATCCACAAGTGTCCAGTGTCCAAAAGTGTACGCAGAGATTCAAAATCTCCATTATCCTCTCGTCACTTTGGTCACAGGCAGCTGTGCCATCGAGCGTGTCACATAGCGCTCAGATATCAGTGGGCCGCACACAATCCACAAGTGTCCACTGTCCACAAGTGTACGCAGAGATTCAAAATCTCCATTATCCTCTCGTCACTTTGGTCACAGGCAGCTGTGCCATCGAGCATGTCACATAGCGTTCAGATATCAGTGGGCCGCACACAATCCACAAGTGTCCAGTGTCCAAAAGTGTACGCAGAGATTCAAAATCTCCATTATCCTCTCGTCACTTTGGTCACAGGCAGCTGTGCCATCGAGCGTGTCACATAGCGCTCAGATATCAGTGGGCCGTACACAATCCACAAGTGTCCAGTGTCCAAAAGTGTACGCAGAGATTCAAAATCTCCATTATCCTCTCGTCACTTTGGTCACAGGCAGCTGTGCCATCGAGCGTGTCACATAGCGCTCAGATATCAGTGGGCCGCACACAATCCACAAGTGTCCACTGTCCACAAGTGTACGCAGAGATTCAAAATCTCCATTATCCTCTCGTCACTTTGGTCACAGGCAGCTGTGCCATCGAGCATGTCACATAGCGTTCAGATATCAGTGGGCCGCACACAATCCACAAGTGTCCACTGTCCACAAGTGTACGCAGAGATTCAAAATCTCCATTATCCTCTCGTCACTTTGGTCACAGGCAGCTGTGCCATCGAGCGTGTCACATAGCGCTCAGATATCAGTGGGCCGCACACAATCCACAAGTGTCCAGTGTCCAAAAGTGTATGCAGAGGTTCAAAATCTCCATTATCCTCTCGTCACTTTGGTCACAGGCAGCTATGCCATCGAGCGTGTCACATAGCGCTCAGATATCAGTGGGCCGCACACAATCCACAAGTGTCCACTGTCCACAAGTGTACGCAGAGATTCAAAATCTCCATTATCCTCTCGTCACTTTGGTCACAGGCAGCTGTGCCATCGAGCGTGTCACATAGCGCTCAGATATCAGTGGGCCGCACACAATCCACAAGTGTCCAGTGTCAAAAAGTGTACGCAGAGATTCAAAATCTCCATTATCCTCTCGTCACTTTGGTCACAGGCAGCTGTGCCATCGAGCGTGTCACATAGCGCTCAGATATCAGTGGGCCGCACACAATCCACAAGTGTCCAGTGTCCAAAAGTGTACGCAGAGATTCAAAATCTCCATTATCCTCTCGTCACTTTGGTCACAGGCAGCTGTGCCATCGAGCGTGTCACATAGCGCTCAGATATCAGTGGGCCGCACACAATCCACAAGTGTCCACTGTCCACAAGTGTACGCAGAGATTCAAAATCTCCATTATCCTCTCGTCACTTTGGTCACAGGCAGCTGTGCCATCGAGCGTGTCACATAGCGCTCAGATATCAGTGGGCCGCACACAATCCACAAGTGTCCAGTGTCCAAAAGTGTACGCAGAGATTCAAAATCTCCATTATCCTCTCGTCACTTTGGTCACAGGCAGCTGTGCCATCGAGTGTGTCACATAGCGCTCAGATATCAGTGGGCCGCACACAATCCACAAGTGTCCACTGTCCACAAGTGTACGCAGAGATTCAAAATCTCCATTATCCTCTCGTCACTTTGGTCACAGGCAGCTGTGCCATCGAGCGTGTCACATAGCGCTCAGATATCAGTGGGCCGCACATAATCCACAAGTGTCCAGTGTCCAAAAGTGTACGCAGAGATTCAAAATCTCCATTATCCTCTCGTCACTTTGGTCACAGGCAGCTGTGCCATCGAGCGCGTCACATAGCGCTCAGATATCAGTGGGCCGCACACAATCCACAAGTGTCCAGTGTCCAAAAGTGTACGCAGAGATTCAAAATCTCCATTATCCTCTCGTCACTTTGGTCACAGGCAGCTGTGCCATCGAGCGTGTCACATAGCGCTCAGATATCAGTGGGCCGCACACAATCCACAAGTGTCCACTGTCCACAAGTGTACGCAGAGATTCAAAATCTCCATTATCCTCTCGTCACTTTGGTCACAGGCAGCTGTGCCATCGAGCGTGTCACATAGCGCTCAGATATCAGTGGGCCGCACACAATCCACAAGTGTCCACTGTCCACAAGTGTACGCAGAGATTCAAAATCTCCATTATCCTCTCGTCACTTTGGTCACAGGCAGCTGTGCCATCGAGCGTGTCACATAGTGCTCAGATATCAGTGGGCCACACACAATCCACAAGTGTCCAGTGTCCAAAAGTGTACGCAGAGATTCAAAATCTCCATTATCCTCTCGTCACTTTGGTCACAGGCAGCTGTGCCATCGAGCGTGTCACATAGCGCTCAGATATCAGTGGGCCGCACACAATCCACAAGTGTCCACTGTCCACAAGTGTACGCAGAGATTCAAAATCTCCATTATCCTCTCGTCACTTTGGTCACAGGCAGCTGTGCCATCGAGCGTGTCACATAGCGCTCAGATATCAGTGGGCCGCACACAATCCACAAGTGTCCAGTGTCCAAAAGTGTACGCAGAGATTCAAAATCTCCATTATCCTCTCGTCACTTTGGTCACAGGCAGCTGTGCCATCGAGCGTGTCACATAGCGCTCAGATATCAGTGGGCCGCACACAATCCACAAGTGTCCACTGTCCACAAGTGTACGCAGAGATTCAAAATCTCCATTATCCTCTCGTCACTTTGGTCACAGGCAGCTGTGCCATCGAGCGTGTCACATAGTGCTCAGATATCAGTGGGCCGCACACAATCCACAAGTGTCCACTGTCCACAAGTGTACGCAGAGATTCAAAATCTCCATTATCCTCTCGTCACTTTGGTCACAGGCAGCTGTGCCATCGAGCGTGTCACATAGCGCTCAGATATCAGTGGGCCGCACACAATCCACAAGTGTCCACTGTCCACAAGTGTACGCAGAGATTCAAAATCTCCATTATCCTCTCGTCACTTTGGTCACAGGCAGCTGTGCCATCGAGCGTGTCACATAGCGCTCAGATATCAGTGGGCCGCACACAATCCACAAGTGTCCAGTGTCCAAAAGTTTACGCAGAGATTCAAAATCTCCATTATCCTCTCGTCACTTTGGTCACAGGCAGCTGTGCCATCGAGCGTGTCACATAGCGCTCAGATATCAGTGGGCCGCACACAATCCACAAGTGTCCACTGTCCACAAGTGTACGCAGAGATTCAAAATCTCCATTATCCTCTCGTCACTTTGGTCACAGGCAGCTGTGCCATGGAGCGTGTCACATAGCGCTCAGATATCAGTGGGCCGCACACAATCCACAAGTGTCCAGTGTCCAAAAGTGTACGCAGAGATTCAAAATCTCCATTATCCTCTCGTCACTTTGGTCACAGGCAGCTGTGCCATCGAGCGTGTCACATAGCGCTCAGATATCAGTGGGCCGCACACAATCCACAAGTGTCCAGTGTCCAAAAGTGTACGCAGAGATTCAAAATCTCCATTATCCTCTCGTCACTTTGGTCACAGGCAGCTGTGCCATCGAGCGTGTCACATAGCGCTCAGATATCAGTTGGCAGCACACAATCCACAAGTGTCCACTGTCCACAAGTGTACGCAGAGATTCAAAATCTCCATTATCCTCTCGTCACTTTGGTCACAGGCAGCTGTGCCATCGAGCGTGTCACATAGCGCTCAGATATCAGTGGGCCGCACACAATCCACAAGTGTCCACTGTCCACAGGTGTGTGCAGAAATTCTAAAACTCCCCTGTCCTATAGACACCTTGTACCTTGTTTTACATTACTATATAGTTTGTTGGATTTTGTCTACATTTCTACCAAAAATGAGGAAGGCTGGTGGAAGAGGCCGTGGAATTGGGCGGGGGTTGGCAGCTGGTAATGATGGTGTTGGTGGTGGATCTGATGGTAGTGGCAAGAGCAAAATAGGACCGAATGCAGGAGGTGCTGACCCTGCGTCATCGTCTGGCTACATAAGGACTCGAACGCTTAGTTTTCTAGGAGTTGGCAAACCGCTTTTAAAGGCAGAGTGTCACGTCACCGTCAGACTCGGGGCCTGCTGTTCCGCCCTCAGCCACTAGGAGGCGACGGACTGTCACGCCGCCCTCGGGCTCGGGGCCTGCTGTCCAGGCCTCGGCTACCAGGAGGCGCCGGACTGACATGTCATCGTCGAATTCAGGGCCTGCTGTTCCGCCCTCAGCCACTGTGAGGCACCGTGGCTCGCGCCCGAGTAATGGTGGCAACAGTGAAAGGGCTTCTGCGCAGGCGTCTAGTGGACACAGACTCCGCTCCTCTGTCAGTCATGAAGGGGTTGGTGCATCGTCATCAGGTCTGGTCCTGGGGGCGGTCCTGATGACATCATCAGCCCGGGAGCCTGTGAGGGATGACCTGATCCCTCAAATACCTTTGGACTGGGCTTGCAAGCCGCCGGATATATTCTTGGTTCCCCTGCGTGTTACTGTGTGAATTGCTGTTGACTGACTCTGACTTTTGCCTGGACTTCTGACTCTGCTTCTGCCTAACGATTCTGTACCTCTGCGACTCTCCTGGTTTATGACTCTGACTTCGGCCTGGATTCTGACTCTGCTTCTGCCTAACGATTCTGTACCTCTGCGACTCTCCTGGTTTATGACTCTGGCTTCGGCCTGGAATCTGACTCTGCTACTGTCTACTGTTTTTGTACCGTTGCTGCCTGACTGGTTTAGTCTCGGATATCATTGCCTCTGTGTCCTGTATTGGAACACCTTTCTGGCGACCGTCCTGCTCTGGTCATTGCTCCTATTCAGACAGTGCCTCCTGGGCTCTGCTATAAATCCAGATCCCTGTATAGGGGTAAAGGGTATCAGTGTTTCTCGGGGTGCTGTCTGGCTGCAGTCCAGACCGCAGGCAGACGTCACATTATATCCGGCCCAAAAAATAAAACTGCTCTTGTGTCTATACTTAACACATATAAAAGCAGTTTTCCTTACCTTTTTTTTTTCTTCTTCCTCCTGACTGAGCTGATTCCTGGCCCAAACACCTGTTACATTGCACAGCCTGGAAGGTCACTCTCAGGCTCAAGCATGCTGCAGCCTGGAAGCTTCAAAGAAAATGCTGGCTGTTGGAAATCCACATTCCTGGAGCATCGCCCCCTGGACAGCGCTGGGGGTCAGGTATTGCCCGCAAAAGCGGCCAAACTGTTGTTACCAGTTTCCCTTTCTTTTGCTAAGAAACGTCTGTGTGTGAAGGCTTATGTGGATTGTGGTGCTGCCGGCAACCTTATGGATTTTTTATTTGCTAAGAGTCTGGGTGTACCTCTGCTAAAGCTTAAAGCGCCTATTCAGACTATTACAATTAATGGTACATCTATAGACCAGGGAGGCGTGGAATTCATTACTGACAAAATTTCTATGTCAGTGGGGACATTACATAACGAACAAATGTCATTTTTTGTTATACACAATATATCAGATCCAGTTGTGTTAGGCATGCCATGGTTGCACCAGCATAATCCAGTTATTGACTGGCGCATAGGTGATATCGTGCGCTGGAGTCCACGGTGTCAGAATCACTGTATGTCACTGTCAGTGAACCAAGTTAAAATTAAAAACCCCTCCATTCCATATGCATTCGGAGATTATGAAGATGTCTTCTCCATAGTGGAGTCTGAGAAACTACCTCCTCATAGAGAGTACGACTGTCCTATAGACTTGGTCCCTGGTGCCCGTCTTCCTAAGGGGAGAATATTCAACCTCTCGGGTCCGGAGCGTGTAGCCATGAATGACTACATAGCAGACAGCCTACGTAAAGACTTTATTAGACCTTCCACCTCACCTGTAGGAGCTGGGTTTTTCTTTGTAGAAAAAAAAGATGGTGGACTCAGACCATGCATCGATTATCGTGAGCTGAACGCAATTACTGTAAAAAATCAGTACTCGCTCCCACTCATTCCTGATCTGTTTAATCAGCTACTGGGAGCCCGCTGGTTTACTAAACTTGACCTCCGGGGGGCATATAATCTGGTCCGCATAAGAAGCGGTGATGAATGGAAAACGGCCTTTAATACACCTCTTGGTCACTTTGAGTACCTTGTAATGCCGTTCGGACTCAGTAACGCACCTGCCGTATTTCAACACTTTGTCAATGACATTTTCAGGGACATTTGTGGGGTGTATGTCGTCGTGTATCTGGATGACATTTTGATTTATTCGGCTGACCCTGTGACACATGCTCAACACGTCCGTTCGGTATTGCAGAGACTGCGAAAAAACTCCTTGTATGCGAAATTAGGAAAATGTGTTTTTTTTGCTGAAGAGGTACAGTTCTTAGGATACATGGTCTCAGGCAAGGGGTTTCGCATGGACCCTGCCAAGATTCAACCCATTAAGGATTGGGTGCAACCCAAATCGCTGAAAGCGCTGCAGCGGTTTTTGGGATTTGCGAATTATTACCGCAAGTTTATCAGGGGTTTCTCTGAGATTGCCAAGCCACTCACGGACCTTACCCGAAAAGGGGCGGACGTGACTAATTGGAATCCTGAGGCAACCCGAGCTTTTTCTACACTAAAGGAGTGCTTCGTGGCCAACCCGGTGTTGATTCAACCAAACTTGGACCACCCCTTTATTGTTGAAGTAGATGCCTCCGAAGTCGGAGTGGGAGCAGTGCTCTCGCAAGGCACTGCATCCCTCACTCAGCTTCGCCCATGTGCATTTTTCTCCCGCAAATTCTCTGCCATGGAGGGAAACTATGACGTCGGTAATCGGGAATCACTGGCGATCAAATGGGCCTTCGAGGAATGGCGCCACTTCCTCGAAGGTGCCAAACACAAGGTCACTGTTATTACAGACCACAAAAACCTAACCTACCTAGAGTCAGCTAAAAGACTAAATCCCAGGCAGGCTAGGTGGGCCTTGTTTTTCTCCAGGTTTGATTTTATAATCACCTTCCGCCCCGGGACTAAAAATGTGAGGGCAGATGCCCTCTCTCGCAGTTTCTGCCCCACACAGACCGAGGACTGTGAACCAGTCCCAATATTGGCTAATGGAATCGTCGTGTCGGCAGTGTCTTTGGACCTTCTGGAGGAGATCCGTAGGTCTTCAGAGCAAGTTCCTGACACTACGCCCCCCAAAAAATTGTTCGTTCCGGCTAACCTTCGTCTGCAGGTTCTAAAAGAATCGCACGACTCTGTCCTGGCAGGCCATCCGGGTCTCAATAATACCACCAGGTTGGTAACTAGGAACTTTTGGTGGCCGACGGTGGTCAAGGACTGTAAGGACTATGTTTCAGCGTGTGAAGTCTGTGCCCGCGCCAAGTCCCTCCATAGTCGCCCTGCCGGCTGGCTTCAGTCCTTGCCCACCCCTGAGAGTCCATGGACCCACATCTCCATGGATTTCATTACAGACCTGCCGCCATCAGATGGGAAAACTTGTATCTGGGTGGTGGTAGACAGGTTCAGCAAGCAGGGCCATTTTATTCCCCTGTCTGGGTTGCCTAACTCTGAGACTTTAAGTAAGTTGTTTATCCTGCACATTGTACGTCTGCACGGCGTTCCGGCAAATATTGTGTCCGACAGGGGTACCCAGTTTGTCTCGAAGTTCTGGAGGGCATTCTGTAGACGCATTGGTGTGGAGTTGTCCTTTTCTTCGGCATACCATCCCGAAACTAATGGTCAAACTGAGCGTACTAACCAAGCTCTGGAACAATACCTCCGCTGTTATGTGTCAGGACATCAGACCGATTGGGTGGAACATCTGCCATTGGCTGAGTTCGCCCTCAATAATCGATATCAAGACTCCATTAAAACTACCCCTTTCTTTTGTAACCTTGGACTACATCCGCGCTTTGGGTCGTTTTCGGCCAGGATGTCGGAGCTCCCTGGGGTGGAGCAAAATATACATCGGCTAAAAACGATTTGGTCTGAGGTTAATTCAAATTTGAAAGGGGCTCAGGTTAGACAGGCTTCGGCTGCAAATAGACGACGATCTAAGGGGCCGCACCTGGGAGTTGGCAACAAGGTTTGGCTCTCTACAAAAAATATCAAGCTTAAGGTACCGTCCGCCAAACTAGGTCCCAGGTTCATCGGCCCATACGAAATTATCGAGGTGGTTAACCCAGTAGCCTTCCGCTTAAAACTTCCACAGTCATTCAAATTGCCTAACGTATTCCACAGGTCTCTCCTCAAACCTTATCGTTCTCCCATTCACCCTGTTCAGTCCCCTCCTCCTCCTGTTTCGGTCGGGGGAGCTCTGGAGTATGAAGTCCAGGGTATCCTTGACTCCCGCCTTGTGAGGGGCTCAGTACAGTATCTGGTACACTGGAAGGGCTACGGCCCAGAAGAAAGGTCCTGGGTTCCTGCGGGGAACGTCCATGCCAAGGCATTAATTAGGAGATTTCATCTTCTTCACCCTGACAAACCGGGTTTTGAGGGTCCGGAGGCCCCTCCTGGAGAGGGGGGTACTGTCTCGTCACCGTCAGACTCGGGGCCTGCTGTTCCGCCCTCAGCCACTAGGAGGCGACGGACTGTCACGCCGCCCTCGGGCTCGGGGCCTGCTGTCCAGGCCTCGGCTACCAGGAGGCGCCGGACTGACATGTCATCGTCGAATTCAGGGCCTGCTGTTCCGCCCTCAGCCACTGTGAGGCGCCGTGGCTCGCGCCCGAGTAATGGTGGCAACAGTGAAAGGGCTTCTGCGCAGGCGTCTAGTGGACACAGACTCCGCTCCTCTGTCAGTCATGAAGGGGTTGGTGCATCGTCATCAGGTCTGGTCCTGGGGGCGGTCCTGATGACATCATCAGCCCGGGAGCCTGTGAGGGATGACCTGATCCCTCAAATACCTTTGGACTGGGCTTGCAAGCCGCCGGATATATTCTTGGTTCCCCTGCGTGTTACTGTGTGAATTGCTGTTGACTGACTCTGACTTTTGCCTGGACTTCTGACTCTGCTTCTGCCTAACGATTCTGTACCTCTGCGACTCTCCTGGTTTATGACTCTGACTTCGGCCTGGATTCTGACTCTGCTTCTGCCTAACGATTCTGTACCTCTGCGACTCTCCTGGTTTATGACTCTGGCTTCGGCCTGGAATCTGACTCTGCTACTGTCTACTGTTTTTGTACCGTTGCTGCCTGACTGGTTTAGTCTCGGATATCATTGCCTCTGTGTCCTGTATTGGAACACCTTTCTGGCGACCGTCCTGCTCTGGTCATTGCTCCTATTCAGACAGTGCCTCCTGGGCTCTGCTATAAATCCAGATCCCTGTATAGGGGTAAAGGGTATCAGTGTTTCTCGGGGTGCTGTCTGGCTGCAGTCCAGACCGCAGGCAGATGTCACACAGAGCATCAGGAAAAAGTTTTGTCTTACATTGCTGACTCAGCCTCCAGCTATATCGCCTCCTCTTCTTCAGTTGTAAAAAGTAAAAGCACTGAGTCGTCATTGGAGGCTCATGTTCATGAACCACACCTTTCCTTGTGTCCTTCACCCCAACCAAGATTGAAGGATGACGCAGGCCATACTACTGATTACTCCATGGAGCTGTTTTCACATACCATGCCTGGATTATCAAGTCAAATGGTGAATTACCCAGGCCAAGGTGAATCTGACATGGAGTGCACTGATGCACAGCCGCTGATGGATGATTCTGCTGGTACATTCACTCAGAGCACTACATTGTCCTCGCAGTGTACAGAGCCAGATTTTGACCCTGATGAGACTCAGGTGCCCCTTCCCGCACACTATACCACCATACACGGTGACACAGAGAAAGGTGCACATGACATAGAAGAGGAGGTGATGGATGACCCAGTTGTTGACCCAGATTGGCATCCATTGGGGGAAGAGGGTGCTGCTTCCAATAGCTCAGATGAGGAGCATCCACAGCAGACATCGACATCGCAACAGCTGTTATCTGGCAGGCCCGGAGCACTCCAAAGACAGGTTCCAAACATCAAAAGAGTTGCTGGACAGCTTGTCCAGAGGGTCAAAAGATCACAGCGTGCTAGGCCACAAAATGTCTGCCAAAGTAGGAAGAGTGCAGTGTGGCAGTTTTTTGAACAAAATCCTCATGATCAGGCCAAGGTTATCTGTAAGAAGTGCGCAAAGACCTTTAGCCGAGGGAAAAATCTGAAAAATTTGAATACCAGTTGCATGCTTAGACATTTAACCAGCATGCACTTGCAAGCGTGGACACAACACCAAACCTCAAGTGCCACATGTGCAACTGATCACAACGAAGGTAGTCAGCAACGCTACATTGTTTCCCCCACTGTAAGCCCACCGGTTAGCACAGCAGCAAATGTTGAGGTGTCGTTGCAAGTCCACAGCAGTCAGGGAATCCCACTGTTATATCAACGAAAGACTGATTCTAGGCCATCAGAAAGAACAACAACTCCATCACCATCATCAACCCTCTCTCAGTCCGCCCTGTCCACCGCTACTTCCACCATATGCAGCTCTCAAGTCTAGCTCACCCTCCCAGACACTATGAGTAGGTCAAGAAAGTACTCAGTCTCTCATCCGCGTACACTGGGTTTGAACGCCCACATTGCCAAACTAATCTCGTTTGAGATGATGCCCTTTCGGTTGGTGGAAAGCACAGCTTTCCGCGAACTCATGGCCTATGCAGTACCACGCTATGACCTACCCAGTCGCCACTTCTTCTCTCGCAAAGCCATCCCAGCCCTCCACCATCATGTGAAAGACCGCATTGTCCATGCACTCAAGCAGTCAGTGAGCGGAAAGGTGCACCTCACAACTGATGCATGGTCCAGTCGGCATGGCCAGGGCCGTTACGTGTCCATCACTGCGCACTGGGTTAATGTGGTGGATGCAGGGTCCACAGGGGACAGCGGTGGTGGGACAGTGCTGCCTAGCCCACGGTATAGGAAACAGTTGGCTGTAGGCGTTCGACCCTCCTCCTCCTCCTCCTCCTCCAGAAGCGACAGCTCGTCCACAGAGCGCAGTCGTACGAGCACTCCATCTGCAGCTGCCACTGTTGCACACGATGTGTCCCCCTATCGAGCAGCTAGTGGAAAGCGTCAGCAGGCTGTGTTGCAGATGATGTGTTTGGGCGACAGACACACCGCCGAGGTGCTGGCCGAGTACTTGAAGCGACAAACTGAGTCATGGCTGGGCAGTGTACATCTTGAGGCAGGCAAGGTAGTTAGTGATAACGGCCGTAATTTTGTGGCAGCCATAGCCCTTTCAAAACTCAGCCACATACCTTGCTTGGCTCACACCTTGAACCTGGTGGTGCAGTGCTTCCTCAAAAATTATCCGGAGTTAACAGCCCTGCTCCAGAAGGTGCGAAGACTGTGCGCGCACATCCGCCGGTCGCCTGTACACTCCGTTCGTATGCAGAAGCTGCAGTGATTGCTCCACCTTCCCAACCACCGCCTCATTATCGACATTGCAACAAGGTGGAACTCCACCCTGCACATGGTGGAACGGCTGTGCGAGCAGAGGCAGGCCATAATGCATTTGTGGGAGGATACACGGCCAGGCACTTTGAGAGCAGACATGGAGTTGACAGGCGTGCAGTGGTCGAAGCTGAAAGAACTTTGTAAAGTCCTTCAGTGTTTTGAGGAATGCACATGGCTGGTAAGCGCAGACGACGCCATCCTAAGCATGAGCATCCCACTTATGCGTCTGCTCATGCAAACTTTGACGCACCTTAAGAAGCAGGCGTCTGCAGCCAATGTTGATGAGGAGGAAGAGGAGGAGGGAATCCTTGATGACATTCAGCCATTGTCTGCTCAGGGACCTCTCCTGGACGAGGTGGAGGAAGAAGAGGAGGAGGAGGAGGAGGATGATGGGGATGATTACTTAGGGGAGGAGGATGCATCTCGTGGGGCAAGTGAAAATGTTGGCGTGGCAAGGTCTGGTACAGGGTTTGTGCGTGACTGGAGGGATGTGGATTTGCCAGAAAGTGCTCCTCCACCCAGCACTCGCAGTGCATCATTGATACCGGGAATATTGGCCCACATGTCAGATTATGCCTTGCGGATCCTAAAAAGGGACCCCCGCATTGCCAAAATGATGAACGATGACGACTACTGGTTGGCCAGCATCCTGGATCCACGCTATAAAGGCAAATTACAAAACATCATGCCACAGGAGAACCTTGACCTAATATTGGCTAATAAACAAGCAACTCTGGTAAATCGGTTGCTTGAGGCATTCCCAGCACACAGCAGCGGTGATGGTTCTCACACGAGCCGTACGGGCCGGGGGCAGCTTGGCAGAGGTGTTCGTGGTGCACACAGCAGAAGTTGCATTGGAGACAGGGGTTTCATGACAATGTTGTGGACTGATTTTTCAAATACCGCTCACACAACTGGTAATACTGCATCGATGGAAAGTGACAGGAGACAGCAGTTGACAACTATGGTTACAAACTACTTTTCCTCCCATATCGATGTTCTCCCACACAGGTCATTCCCCTTTGACTATTGGGCCGCTAAACTGGACACCTGGCCTGAATTGGCACAATATGCCTTACAGGAGCTCGCTTGCCCAGCTGCAAGTGTGCTATCGGAAAGAGTCTTCAGTGCAGCTGGATCAATCCTGACAGAAAAAAGGACCCGTCTGTCAACCCAAAATGTGGATGATCTAACCTTCATTAAAATGAACCACGCATGGGTTTCCAAGGATTTTGTCCCACCTTCCCCTGATGACACATAGGGTGACAGAAAAATGGCTTGCTTTGGTCCACCTCTTCCTGGTACTTCACCTATTTCGCCTTTTGCATCAGTTGAATGTACAACATCAACATATGCCACTTTCTAAAACTACCTAACTGTGCTGCCTCTCCCCCCATGGCCGGGGTCACCACCTAGCGCACGACACCGTGCGAGTGCCGTTGCCCTGGACAGGTGGGTAGGCTGACTCTTGGGCGCGGGCACTGGCACAGGGTCCCTCATAGTGCAATCAAGTGTCTCTGATGGTGGTGGTGCACACCCGCCGTCAGACACACCGCTGTACTATGAGGGGCCCAGTGCCAGTACCGACTCCCACGAGTGGGCCCCCCAGCATTTGCAATCTTTACCTCTCCCTGCTCCTCCGCTGTGTAATCTGGGCCGTCAAATCCATATTGTGCCTGACACCGTCTGAGCCTGCCTCCTGAGACATATATTTTGAATGTGTACGCTATCCATACATGTTATCCAGGGATACGGTACCCTTTCTAACCTTTGTGCAATGACGTGCAATCCATACTGGGCCTAACACCGTCTGAGCCTGCCTCATGCTGTATAGACATATATTTTGAATGTGTACGCTATCCATACATGTTATCCGGGGATACGGTACCCCTTCTAACCTTTGTGCAATGACGTGCAATCCATACTGGGCCTAACACCGTCTGAGCCTGCCTCATGCTGTATAGACATATATTTTGAATGTGTACGCTATCCATACATGTTATCCGGGGATACGGTACCCTTTCTAACCTTTGTGCAATGACGTGCAATCCATACTGGGCCTAACACCGTCTGAGCCTGCCTCATGCTGTATAGACATATATTTTGAATGTGTACGCTATCCATACATGTTATCCGGGGATACGGTACCCCTTCTAACCTTTGTGCAATGACGTGCAATCCATACTGGGCCTAACACCGTCTGAGCCTGCCTCATGCTGTATAGACATATATTTTGAATGTGTACGCTATCCATACATGTTATCCGGGGATACGGTACCCCTTCTAACCTTTGTGCAATGACGTGCAATCCATACTGGGCCTAACACCGTCTGAGCCTGCCTCATGCTGTATAGACATATATTTTGAATGTGTACGCTATCCATACATGTTATCCGGGGATAAGGTACCCCTTCTAACCTTTGTGCAATGACGTGCAATCCATACTGGGCCTAACACCGTCTGAGCCTGCCTCATGCTGTATAGACATATATTTTGAATGTGTACGCTATCCATACATGTTATCCGGGGATACGGTACCCCTTCTAACCTTTGTGCAATGACGTGCAATCCATACTGGGCCTAACACCGTCTGAGCCTGCCTCATGCTGTATAGACATATATTTTGAATGTGTACGCTATCCATACATGTTATCCGGGGATACGGTACCCCTTCTAACCTTTGTGCAATGACGTGCAATCCATACTGGGCCTAACACCGTCTGAGCCTGCCTCATGCTGTATAGACATATATTTTGAATGTGTACGCTATCCATACATGTTATCCGGGGATACGGTACCCCTTCTAACCTTTGTGCAATGACGTGCAATCCATACTGGGCCTAACACCGTCTGAGCCTGCCTTATGCTGTATAGACATATATTTTGAATGTGTACGCTATCCATACATGTTATCCGGGGATACGGTACCCCTTCTAACCTTTGTGCAATGACGTGCAATCCATACTGGGCCTAACACCGTCTGAGCCTGCCTCATGCTGTATAGACATATATTTTGAATGTGTACGCTATCCATACATGTTATCCGGGGATACGGTACCCCTTCTAACCTTTGTGCAATGACGTGCAATCCATACTGGGCCTAACACCGTCTGAGCTTGCCTCATGCTGTATAGACATATATTTTGAATGTGTACGCTATCCATACATGTTATCCGGGGATACGGTACCCCTTCTAACCTTTGTGCAATGACGTGCAATCCATACTGGGCCTAACACCGTCTGAGCCTGCCTCATGCTGTATAGACATATATTTTGAATGTGTACGCTATCCATACATGTTATCCGGGGATACGGTACCCTTTCTAACCTTTGTGCAATGACGTGCAATCCATACTGGGCCTAACACCGTCTGAGCCTGCCTCATGCTGTATAGACATATATTTTGAATGTGTACGCTATCCATACATGTTATCCGGGGATACGGTACCCCTTCTAACCTTTGTGCAATGACGTGCAATCCATACTGGGCCTAACACCGTCTGAGCCTGCCTCATGCTGTATAGACATATATTTTGAATGTGTACGCTATCCATACATGTTATCCGGGGATACGGTACCCCTTCTAACCTTTGTGCAATGACGTGCAATCCATACTGGGCCTAACACCGTCTGAGCTTGCCTCATGCTGTATAGACATATATTTTGAATGTGTACGCTATCCATACATGTTATCCGGGGATACGGTACCCCTTCTAACCTTTGTGCAATGACGTGCAATCCATACTGGGCCTAACACCGTCTGAGCCTGCCTCATGCTGTATAGACATATATTTTGAATGTGTACGCTATCCATACATGTTATCCGGGGATACGGTACCCTTTCTAACCTTTGTGCAATGACGTGCAATCCATACTGGGCCTAACACCGTCTGAGCCTGCCTCATGCTGTATAGACATATATTTTGAATGTGTACGCTATCCATACATGTTATCCGGGGATACGGTACCCCTTCTAACCTTTGTGCAATGACGTGCAATCCATACTGGGCCTAACACCGTCTGAGCCTGCCTCATGCTGTATAGACATATATTTTGAATGTGTACGCTATCGATACATGTTATCCGGGGATACGGTACCCCTTCTAACCTTTGTGCAATGACGTGCAATCCATACTGGGCCTAACACCGTCTGAGCCTGCCTCATGCTGTATAGACATATATTTTGAATGTGTACGCTATCCATACATGTTATCCGGGGATACGGTACCCCTTCTAACCTTTGTGCAATGACGTGCAATCCATACTGGGCCTAACACCGTCTGAGCCTGCCTCATGCTGTATAGACATATATTTTGAATGTGTACGCTATCCATACATGTTATCCTGGGATACGGTACCCCTTCTAACCTTTGTGCAATGACGTGCAATCCATACTGGGCCTAACACCGTCTGAGCCTGCCTCATGCTGTATAGACATATATTTTGAATGTGTACGCTATCCATACATGTTATCCGGGGATACGGTACCCCTTCTAACCTTTGTGCAATGACGTGCAATCCATACTGGGCCTAACACCGTCTGAGCCTGCCTCATGCTGTATAGACATATATTTTGAATGTGTACGCTATCCATACATGTTATCCGGTGATACGGTACCCCTTCTAACCTTTGTGCAATGACGTGCAATCCATACTGGGCCTAACACCGTCTGAGCCTGCCTCATGCTGTATAGACATATATTTTGAATGTGTACGCTATCCATACATGTTATCCGGGGATAAGGTACCCCTTCTAACCTTTGTGCAATGACGTGCAATCCATACTGGGCCTAACACCGTCTGAGCCTGCCTCATGCTGTATAGACATATATTTTGAATGTGTACGCTATCCATACATGTTATCCGGGGATACGGTACCCCTTCTAACCTTTGTGCAATGACGTGCAATCCATACTGGGCCTAACACCGTCTGAGCCTGCCTCATGCTGTATAGACATATATTTTGAATGTGTACGCTATCCATACATGTTATCCGGGGATACGGTACCCCTTCTAACCTTTGTGCAATGACGTGCAATCCAAACTGGGCCTAACACCGTCTGAGCCTGCCTCATGCTGTATAGACATATATTTTGAATGTGTACGCTATCCATACATGTTATCCGGGGATACGGTACCCCTTCTAACCTTTGTGCAATGACGTGCAATCCATACTGGGCCTAACACCGTCTGAGCCTGCCTTATGCTGTATAGACATATATTTTGAATGTGTACGCTATCCATACATGTTATCCGGGGATACGGTACCCCTTCTAACCTTTGTGCAATGACGTGCAATCCATACTGGGCCTAACACCGTCTGAGCCTGCCTCATGCTGTATAGACATATATTTTGAATGTGTACGCTATCCATACATGTTATCCGGGGATACGGTACCCCTTCTAACCTTTGTGCAATGACGTGCAATCCATACTGGGCCTAACACCGTCTGAGCTTGCCTCATGCTGTATAGACATATATTTTGAATGTGTACGCTATCCATACATGTTATCCGGGGATACGGTACCCCTTCTAACCTTTGTGCAATGACGTGCAATCCATACTGGGCCTAACACCGTCTGAGCCTGCCTCATGCTGTATAGACATATATTTTGAATGTGTACGCTATCCATACATGTTATCCGGGGATACGGTACCCCTTCTAACCTTTGTGCAATGACGTGCAATCCATACTGGGCCTAACACCGTCTGAGCCTGCCTCATGCTGTATAGACATATATTTTGAATGTGTACGCTATCCATACATGTTATCCGGGGATACGGTACCCCTTCTAACCTTTGTGCAATGACGTGCAATCCATACTGGGCCTAACACCGTCTGAGCCTGCCTCATGCTGTATAGACATATATTTTGAATGTGTACGCTATCCATACATGTTATCCGGGGATACGGTACCCCTTCTAACCTTTGTGCAATGACGTGCAATCCATACTGGGCCTAACACCGTCTGAGCCTGCCTCATGCTGTATAGACATATATTTTGAATGTGTACGCTATCCATACATGTTATCCGGGGATACGGTACCCCTTCTAACCTTTGTGCAATGACGTGCAATCCATACTGGGCCTAACACCCTCTGAGCCTGCCTCATGCTGTATAGACATATATTTTGAATGTGTACTCTATCCATACATGTTATCCGGGGATACGGTACCCTTTCTAACCTTTGTGCAATGACGTGCAATCCATACTGGGCCTAACACCGTCTGAGCCTGCCTCATGCTGTATAGACATATATTTTGAATGTGTACGCTTTCCATACATGTTATCCGGGGATACGGTACCCCTTCTAACCTTTGTGCAATGACGTGCAATCCATACTGGGCCTAACACCGTCTGAGCCTGCCTCATGCTGTATAGACATATATTTTGAATGTGTACGCTATCCATACATGTTATCCGGGGATACGGTACCCCTTCTAACCTTTGTGCAATGACGTGCAATCCATACTGGGCCTAACACCGTCTGAGCCTGCCTCATGCTGTATAGACATATATTTTGAATGTGTACGCTATCCATACATGTTATCCGGGGATACGGTACCCTTTCTAACCTTTGTACAATCACGTGCAATCCATACTGGGCCTAACACCGTCTGAGCCTGCCTCATGCTGTATAGACATATATTTTGAATGTGTACGCTATCCATACATGTTATCCGGGGATACGGTACCCCTTCTAACCTTTGTGCAATGACGTGCAATCCATACTGGGCCTAACACCGTCTGAGCCTGTCTCATGCTGTATAGACATATATTTTGAATGTGTACGCTATCCATACATGTTATCCGGGGATACGGTACCCCTTCTAACCTTTGTGCAATGACGTGCAATCCATACTGGGCCTAACACCGTCTGAGCTTGCCTCATGCTGTATAGACATATATTTTGAATGTGTACGCTATCCATACATGTTATCCGGGGATACGGTACCCTTTCTAACCTTTGTGCAATGACGTGCAATCCATACTGGGCCTAACACCGTCTGAGCCTGCCTCATGCTGTATAGACATATATTTTGAATGTGTACGCTATCCATACATGTTATCCGAGGATACGGTACCCCTTCTAACCTTTGTGCAATGACGTGCAATCCATACTGGGCCTAACACCGTCTGAGCCTGCCTCATGCTGTACAGACATATATTTTGAATGTGTACGCTATCCATACATGTTATCCAGGGATATGGTACCCTTTCTAACCTTTGTGCAATCATGTGCAATCCATACTGGGCCTAACACCGTCTGAGCCTGCCTCATGCTGTTTAGACATATATTTTGAATATGTACGCTATCCATACATGTTATCCAGGGATACGGTACCCTTTCTAACCTTTGTGCAATCACGTGCAATCCATACTGGGCCTAACACCGTCTGAGACTGCCTCATGCTGTATAGACATATATTTTGAATGTGTACGCTATCCATACATGTCATCCGAGGATACGGTACCCTTTCTAACCTTTGTGCAATGACGTGCAATCCATACTGGGCCTAACACCGTCTGAGCCTGCCTCATGCTGTATAGACATATATTTTGAATGTGTACGCTATCCATACTTGTTATCCGGGGATACGGTACCCCTTCTATCCTTTGTGCAATGACGTGCAATCCATACTGGGCCTAACACCGTCTGAGCCTGCCTCATGCTGTATAGACATATATTTTGAATGTGTACGCTATCCATACATGTTATCCGGGGATACGGTACCCCTTCTAACCTTTGTGCAATGACGTGCAATCCATACTGGGCCTAACACCGTCTGAGCCTGCCTCATGCTGTATAGACATATATTTTGAATGTGTACGCTATCCATACATGTTATCCGGGGATACGGTACCCTTTCTAACCTTTGTGCAATCACGTGCAATCCATACTGGGCCTAACACCGTCTGAGCCTGCCTCATGCTGTATAGACATATATTTTGAATGTGTACGCTATCCATACATGTTATCCGGGGATACCGTACCCCTTCTAACCTTTGTGCAATGACGTGCAATCCATACTGGGCCTAACACCGTCTGAGCCTGCCTCATGCTGTATAGACATATATTTTGAATGTGTACGCTATCCATACATGTTATCCGGGGATACGGTACCCCTTCTAACCTTTGTGCAATGACGTGCAATCCGTACTGGGCCTAACACCGTCTGAGCTTGCCTCATGCTGTATAGACATATATTTTGAATGTGTACGCTATCCATACATGTTATCCGGGGATACGGTACCCTTTCTAACCTTTGTGCAATGACGTGCAATCCATACTGGGCCTAACACCGTCTGAGCCTGCCTCATGCTGTATAGACATATATTTTGAATGTGTACGCTATCCATACATGTTATCCGGGGATACGGTACCCCTTCTAACCTTTGTGCAATGACGTGCAATCCATACTGGGCCTAACACCGTCTGAGCCTGCCTCATGCTGTATAGACATATATTTTGAATGTGTACGCTATCCATACATGTTATCCAGGGATGCGGTACCCTTTCTAACCTTTGTGCAATCACGTGCAATCCATACTGGGCGTGAGAACGGCTGGCGAGCTGTTAAGCAAGCTACAGCACCTGTCCAGACAAGTACAGGGATTCCCTAGCGAGGAGACTTATTTGATTGTTTTCTATGTTGGGACAGCAATTTTTGGGGAGCACTATACTCTGGAGAATGATAGATGGGGCCCACCATACACTGGAACATTCCAAAGGTGGACATCAGACACTGGAGCAGCATTTACAGGGCCCATTATACACTAGAGCATTAGAAATGGGGCCCATTATGTTTGGAGCATTATTTGGGCCCATAAGACAGTGGAGCTTCATCCATGGGGACCAACATATACTGTAGCATTATGTGAAGCTCATCGTATACTGTTTCAAACATTATATGGGACCAATGATTTTGTATGGAGAAATAGATGGGCCTCGTCTTGAGATGTAAAAAGTGAGGTATTTTTCATTGTACTATACCGCTATTTCTCTGCCGTATCGGAGCATGATGAGTTGTGGTATGTGTTAAAGGGGCGCTCTTTCGCCCAGGGCACATGAAAACCTGCAGCCAGCCCTCCCCCCCCACAAATTTAGCCAAATAACCCCCATTTTTCAGTGCGTAACTTGTATTATGAAGTTAATTAAGGTTGACAAGCTTAAGTAAGAAGAATTGATGCTTTTGGCATTCAAATGGGCACTGTAGGTGTGTTTCCTGTCCTCCTCTCACTGCCGACTTTTATTCCCCATTGACTTACATTGGGTTTCGTGTTTCGGGACGACCCCGACTTTTCCCTATAATCGGACGATCTTGCTCGACACGACTTTTGGAAAAGTCGGGTTTCACGAAACGAAACGCGACCCTAAAAAAACAAAAGTCGCTCAACTCTAGTCAAAACCAAACAGACATAGAAGGTACCAAGTAGAATCCAAAGCAATATCCAGAGAACAGACCAAGTTGTACACAGAAAATCAAGCAACCAGAACACAGCACAAACACACTCAGGGGTCACGACACAATGCCAAGGGCGAAAGTATAACTGACGGGGGGATGAGAGCTTCCTGAGGCTATAAGAAGCTTTCCCAGAACCAATGAGAGGCCACCATAATAGGTCCCAGGTGTGCAGGTAAGAGTCTGCACTGAGATCAAAACATTAGCCCCAGAAGTGCCGGTCACCCAGCACTGGTATCATGACAAAAGGCAAAAGTAAACATTTGTCTACTACATTTTACGTCTCTGTCTCAATTATAAAAAAAGGTGTCAGCATACTAACATACGCTTACCAAGGCAATTAAGCAGTCAGAGAATCATAAGGCCATGAAAAATATATATTTACACGGACAGAAATGAAAAATTTATAACATAGACACAGCATGCTCTTGCCAAGAAGTTTCCCCCTCAGGTGACATAAAGTAATTTGTGAAAATATCATGCACTTTGAGCCCAGAGAGCAGTCTATGTTGAGGGTTGATATGTGATCTCGCCCTATGCACATTGTCCGACCCACGCACAACACCAGCAGAGGAGGAACAATCATGTATCCAAGTGAAGTTGTGAAGAACGACACATGATTTAATAACTTCATTAACATTTTGTTCACTCAGCTGAATGGCAGACTAGAGTACCCGCCATTTGGCACATAGAATGCCAAAGGAACACTCCACCAGTCGCCGAGCACGTGATAGGAGCAAGTTACAAATTCAGCGCCGGTGGTCCAGGATTTGCCGGGGATATGGCCTCATGACATTGCACGTTAACTGAAACGCCTCATCTGCCACAAGGATATAAGGGACTGATTCTTGAGTGGAGCCTGGTAGCTGGCGTAGTGGGGGTAGATCCAACTGGTTGGTGTATAAACGCCGACCCATAATGGAAGTATTGAAGACTCTAGTGTCTCCCGTTCTTCCATAGGCCCCAATGTCACCAATTATAAACTTGTATTGAGGGTCGGCCAGAGCCAACAATACAGCAGAAAAGTATTGCTTATATTTGAAGAATTGGGAGCCAGAGTTCGGCGGCTCACACACCCGGATATGTTTGCCATCAAGTGCCCCAATACAATTAGGAACCTGGCATTCCTCCTCAAAGTCCCTTGATATCCTCAACCTGTCTTCCATCCTGGGCTCAGGCATGATGAGTTGATGTAGTCTTGACCATATTTCCCTACATGTCAACTTGACTATGCCAGAAATGGTAGATCTTCCAATGAGAAACTCAATGTGGAAGGCGGCATAAGACAGGCCAGTGGACAGGAAGCTGAAGAACAACAGAAATGGAACATTTTAGAATGCAAAAATAAACAAAACACCATGTACATATCCGAATCCGAATCCGAAAATACACTTACTTTGGGCAACACATCATGAACATAGAGAATGTGATTGTGTAGTACTTAGCGTAATGTGAGTAGAAGTCGCTCCTCTGCAGATATAGGTTTGCGCATCCTTGTGTCCTGAAAGGTTATCCCAGGGCGCACTGTCTCCAAGAGTAGATCAAATGTTGCAAGGCTCATGCGACAGTATTGGTAAAATTTTTCCGGATGATCCCGCAGAGAAGAATAGAGGCGGTGAAAATGACCTCTTGTCAGTCGTTGCCTCAAAAGTGGATGGACCCACATGTGTCTCCTCCTCCGCGGATCCACTCTCACTCGGTATGGGTGACCAAAGCAGGTGACAAAAGCCAGTTGAAGAGAACCTGCTCAGTTGTGTTGAAACTCAGACTGTCTGCCATGTTGCACATACAACACCAACACACCTAGTGAAGGCAAGGTCACAAATGGACAGAATGGAGGCAGCCACCTGTTCCAGAGCCAATTAATAGGGTGTAGGCTAATGATTTAAATAGTTAGCAGGCCTCAAAACCGTTAAATGTACATTTTGCAAGCCTACGAGAAAATCTCGCCATACGGATGCCATACAGATTACATACGGATTACATACGGATGCAGACATGCGCAAAATACGTGACCACACCTTGCTTACTGATTACATATGGAGCACTATTTAGGGGTCATTCATCCGTATTACGCATGTAAAATACGGACCGTATTTTGCGTCGGTTAGTGTGACCCCGGCCTAATATGTTTAGTGGTTATTTTATTTGCCTGAACAATATTTTGAGTCAAACATATCAGGCAAGGTTATATAATGTCTGATTGAAACCATGCTGCGAGTAATACAATAGCCCATTGTTTTTTCTGAAATAATAAGGCAGAAGAGTGGGCTAACATTATTGAGCACTCCCTTATTTTAGTGTTTATTAGTGATCCATTTTAATGTCATTTATTTTAAATATTTTAAGTAGAGTTGAGCATAAAGTATCACTGATTGAGCATCTGTATTAGTAGACTGTGGCAGCCAGACCAAAGCCCTGCGAGCCTCCTGCTACCTGCCAGCAGACTCGGCGCTTGTTCTAACTAGTAAGCCTGATGCAAGATCAGGAGTGGATGGCGCCACAGTGGGGACAAACCAATCCAAAGAGGTGCTGGGGATTGCGACAGGTAGGCAGGAGAATTGCAGTGCTTTAGTCTGGCAGTAAAGAACTATCCACATGCCCGCTGAACCAGGACCCTGCAAATCTTTTTACTCAGCTCTATTTTTAACATTTGTGTTTTTGATTTTGATTATTTTATAAGTTTTATCTTTCTTTTCATTGGAGGTGTTTTATATTATTACGTGGCAAATACTGTAAGTGGCGCCTATGTGATTCTAAAGGTGATTAATTTGAAATTATATTATATTTTCTGGTACTTTACTAGGAAATGGAGGAGGTTGGTTTTTGTGGAATAAATGAATATTTTCTGCAGCATCTTGTTCTTGTTTTCTGATACAAGTGACCTTTCACAATTTTCATTTAAAGGCACAGAAGCCTTTAGTTATTTTTGCACATTAGATTTGTTCTTGGCGTTGTATAAAAAAAATCACACGTATCAAAGAAAAAAATGTTTATAACCTGGGATTAGAGATGAGCGGATCACTATGCACAACCCCGGTCAACAGTCCAGTTCAGGGTAAATATTTTTCTAAGTACTATATTTTGTGTAGCATTAACAAGTCTTGTAGTCTCATAATATGTGTCACGAGTGTGTCATGTCCTACTGGGTGATCTGGGGTTAGATCATCATTACATATTGTGAATCGCAGATCGTCTATTTAGCCATATCCCACACCTTCCTTCTCTCCCTTTTTCCAGGGCCTTGGCTCAGATTCTGGGTTCCACATTTATCTGGATGTGTGAAGTATATCCTAACCTAGGAATGGGATGTTGCTCTTGCCAAACTTTGTGTTTACCATCTCAGGCTATTGTGAGGGACCTGTATTTTAACAAGCTTATTATCTCCCTCGTGTATGCCTTTCCTTTTCTTGGGCCCATATGGTACTACTTTCATGCTCTTTATAACTATTGAGCAACTTGTCATTCTAACACAGGGGATCTGCACTGTACAGCTAATTTTTTCCCCCCCTTTTGTCTTTATTCTTTGGCCCATATGAGAGTATTTATATGTACACTATAGTTATTGAGTTACTATTCGATGCTATCATATGTATGCTATATATGCCTTCTTATAACATAGGCATTATTCCTAGAGATTTGTAACATTCAATTCATATGTGCAATATCATTGATGGTGACTTGTGTGCAGCCACATTGTGTTATTGGGAGATTATAAGGTGTGGTAGATCATTGCCTCTATAAAAAGGCATTATCCTCTATAGGTTCTTTTTTGCACTTTTTAAATGTTTTTAATGTATTGTGTGTTTTTGCTTTTTGCTGTTTGTACTATTACTATTAAATAAAGTGCCAATACTTCTATACACAATTGAGATGCTCCTTGCTATATGGACATGATCTTTTTCCTGTCCCATTACATGATAAAAGAATAACTACTGTATATACTCATGTATAAGCCAACCCGTGTATAAGCTGACCCCCCTAATATTGCCTCAAAAAACTGGGAAAACGTATTGACTCTTGTATAAGCCTAGGGTGGAATCCATAGACTATGCCCCCATATGCTGCTCCATAGTTTATGTCCCCATATGCTGCTCCATAGAATATGCCCCCATATGCTGCTCCATAGAATATGCCCCCATATGCTTCTCCATAGAATATGCCCCCATATGCTGCTCCATAGAATATGCCCCCATATGCTGCTCCATAGAATATGTCCCCATATGCTGCTCCATAGAATATGCCCCCATACGCTGCTCCATAGAATATGCCCCCATACACTGCTCCATAGAATATGCCCCCATATGCTTCTCCATAGTTTATGCCCCATATGCTTCTCCATAGTTTATGCCCCCATATGCTGCCCCATAGACTATGCCCCCATATGCTGCCCCATAGACTATGCCCCCATATGCTGCCCCATAGAATATGCCCCCATATGCTGCCCCATATAATATGCTCCCATATGCAGCAAAAAATAAAGCTATACTCACCTCTCCTGGGTCCATCGCCACTGTCTGCTGCTTCTTGTGTCAGTGACTGTTCAGCCAGCAGAGGGGTGGCGCGCTCTAACCACGTCACCGCGCCCCCTGCTGCCTAAACATCACTGACAAAGGATGCAGCAGAGACAGTGGTGAGCAGCGATGGACCAGGGGACAGGTGAATATCGCTATACACACCCATCCTGCAGCAGTCTCTGCAGCCTCACTTATCCACTGTCTCCCTTCCTGTCTTCAGCAGTCACGTGATATCGCTCATTACACTCATGAATATGCACTTATAAATGCATGTTAGACAAAAGGACTGGGTCCCAAACAGTAGACACCAGTCTACCAGATGCACTTTTTCTTTTACTTATTTAGTTACAGCAGGGATTTAGCTCATTTTGTCTTTTGCAAGTTTTATGTTTTATGGCCAATGTGAACATGCATTTATATGCTGCATATGTATCAACTCAAACCAAGCTCAATTTTTGTGTTTTGTCTTTGTATTTTTGCATTCTGTGCAAGCTGGGGTGTGGCCTCCCTCTCCAGAGCTGGAAATTGTATATAAGGCTACCCCAGACTTGTGTCTACTGTTTGGGACCCAGTCCTTTTGTCTGCCCTTGTTCACACATTGAGGTCAACTTTGACACAAGGCAAAGTTTTCAATATTAGACAGTGTAGGACTATCCCGAACAGAGTTACCGTGTCGTGGTGGGATGGCTTTCATGCTACTTTTGATCAAAAACAGTATTACTAAAGACTCTGTATTATTTAGATGCACTTTTGCTTTTACTTATTTAGTTACAGCAGGGATCTTGCTCATTTTGTCTTTTGCAGGTTTTATAACATTCCTGTGTACCAGCATATACATTGCTCAAAAAAATAAAGGGAACACTTAAACAACAGAATATAACTCCAAGTAAATCAAACTTTTGTGAAATCAAACTGTCCACTTAGGAAGTAACACTGATTGACAATCAATTTCACATGCTGTTGTGCAAATGGCATAGACAGCAGATGGAAATTGTTGGCAATTATCAAGACACCCTCAATAAAGGAGTGGTTCTGCAGGTGGGGACCACAGACCACATCTCAGTACCAATGCTTTCTGGCTGATGTTTTGGTCACTTTTGAATGTTGGTTGTGCTTTCACACTCGTGGTAGCATGAAAAGGACTCTACAACCCACACAAGTGGTTCAGGTAGTGCAGCTCATCAATGCGAGCTATGGCAAGGTTTGCTGTGTCTGTCAGCGTAGAGTCTAGAGGCTGGAGGAGCTAACAGGAGACAGGCCACTACACCAGGTGACGTGGAGGGGGCCATAGGAGAGCAACAACCTGGCAGCAGGACCGCTACCTCAGCTTTTGTGCAAGGAGGAACAGGAGGAGCACTGCCAGAGCCCTGCAATATGACCTCCAGCAGGCCACAAATGTGCATGTGTCTGCACAAATGGTTAGAAACCGACTCCATCAGGATGGTCTGAGTGCTCGACATCCACAGATGGGGGTTGTGCTCACAGCCCAACACCATGCAGCCCTCCAAAGAAATGCCACCCCACACCATTACTGACCCACTGCCAAACCAGTCATACTGAAGGATGTTGCAGGCAGCAGATCACTCTCCATGGCTTCTCCAGACTCTATCACGTCTGTCACATGTGCTCAGTGAGAACCAGCTTTCATCTGCAAAGAACGCACATAAGAAAAAAATTCCCAAAAATTAAAAAAAATTTAAAAAAAAAACACATTTGAAAAGTTGACTCTCCAAAACCCTGACTAATGCACTAGCAGGATGAAGCAGACCTCCATTGATAAAGGCTGGGGCAGCACAGTTGCAAACCACTGATGAGAACAGCCAGTAACCCAAAAGGGTCTGGCTGCCGAGTGTAAAAATTGCACACAAATAGGGCTTGCATTGGACATCAGTCCCACAGATAAGTGTGGTGCAAAGTGTCTAAACAGCCTATTAATAACCCCCATAGTATTAGTAGGCGGGCTGCTCAGCACTATATATATACATCAGGCACAGGGCGCCAGTGGCGAATTTGCCAATCCTGGTGTTCTGAGGCAAATGCCAAGCGCCCTGCACGGTGTTGAGCTGTGAGCACAACCCCCATCTGTGGATGTTAGGCACTCAGACCATCCTCATGGAGTCAGTTTCTAACCGTTCGAGCAGACACATGCACATTTGTGACCTGCTGGAGGTCATTTTGCAGGGCTCTGGCAGTGCTCCTCCTAAAACGTTTTTTTTACAGCTAAATAATATTCCTCAGTGACAGCATATAGTAACATCCTTTTTAAAACTATTTGCTAAATAATATTCCGCACCTATTGCTGAAAAAGCTAATATTTATCTAACAGTTGTGCGACTGGCACAAAGCCTGCTGAACTACGCTAACATCACTAATTACTAGAAATTTCTGAGTCTGCTGTTGGCGTGTCTCATAAAGGCGATATAAAAAAAGATATTGGTTAAATGGCACAAACCCTGCAGAGTTAAGCAAATGTCACAATTTACCAGTGGCAATCATTTTCCTTAATCTGCTGTCGACGTATGTCATAAAGGCGATAAAATGAAAAAAGTGGTTTGGTACCGTTAGCCAGTAGAAAAAAATATATGAAGTGCTCTCAGTGAGAGAAACAAAGTAGGAATCTTTTGGGTATGATACGTTTTAATGGCTAACAAATAATAGTAAATGATGTTACAAAGCAAGCTTTCGGGACTGCTTACGTCCCTTCATCAGGCTTTAACAGCCTGATCAGGATATCAGCCTGATGAAGGGACATAAGCAGTCCCGAAAGCTTGCTTTGTAACATCATTTACTATTATTTGTTAGCCATTAAAAGGTATCATACCCACAAGATTCCTATTTTGGCTCTCTCACTGAGAGCACTTCTTATATAAAGGCGATATACTTGTATAAAAAAAATTCTATTGGTTAAATAAATAGCGTATATTTCCCTGAGTCTGCTGTTGGCATGTCTCATAAAGGCGATAGTAAAAAAAAAAAAAAATCATGTTGGTTAAATAAATAGTGCATCTTTATCTAGCAGATATGCGACTTCTGCAAAGCCTGCAGATACACGCAAACATCAGAATTTACCAGTGGCAATAATTTTAATTAATCTGCTGTCGGCGTGTGTCATAAAAACGATATAAAAAAAATTAATTTTCTATTGGTTAAATAAATAGCATATCTTTATCTAGCAGTTGTGCGACTGGCACAAACCCTGCAGAGATACGCAAACATCAGAATTTACCAGTGGCAATAATTTTCCTTAATCTACTGTCGGCATGTGTCATAAAGACGATATAAAAAAATAGAATTTTTGATTGGTTAAATAAATAGCGTATCTTTATCTACCAGTAGTGCGACTGGCGTAACCCTGCAGAGATACATAAACGTAACAATTTACCAGTGGCAATAATTTTCCTTAATTTGCTGTTGCCGTGTGTCATAAAGGCAATATAAAAAATAGACTTTTCTTTTGGTTAAATAACTAGCGTATTTTTATCCAGCAGTTGTGCGACTGGCGCAAACCGTGCAGAGATACACAAACGTCAGAATTTACCAGTGGCAATAATTTTCCTTAGGCCTGCGTCACACTAGAGAGGAATACAGACGAGTGAGAGGAGATAAAAAAACGCATTGCCCACGGACCAATGATTCTCTATGGGGCAGCTCCCATCAGCCGTATTTTTCTCTCGTATTTTCTACTGTCCGTGCCAATCGCAGCATGCTGCGATTGTCAGCATATTACGACTGTAGTACGCCAATGCAAGTCTATGGGTGCGCAAAAAAATCGCATTACACACAGACCAAACCTTGTGACTTGTGAGAAATATGCAGGACTTTTTGTGGTCACAGGAAATGGGCCAATCCATCATCAGGAAGCTTAGACATGCAAATTAGCTCAAAAAGCGCCGCAGACATACAAGAAGTATGCCTCCACGAGTACAGCATCATGGCACCCTACCAGAATCTGAATGTGGAGCTGCTATTTGTTCTTGTGCATGATCGCCCGGAATTATGGGACCAACGGGATGCACATTATGCCGACCGGGTAAAAAAGGAGGCTGCATGGAGGCGCATATGTCGCAAAATGTTCCCTGATTTTGGTGATCGGCCACGTTAGGAGCAGCAGCACATAAGTACATGCACATAAATTATGTAAGTCAAATTAACTGCCATCCCCAAAAAAATTAACAAATAGGCCCCCCCACATCCTGTGCTTCTGATATTGGGCTCTTGTGGCTTGCAAATTATTTTTGGACCCACTGTTTGACCCTGAGAGAATGTTACCCTGTCCCCAAGCTCCTCATAATGCCTAGCAAAAACAGTTTAAAGAGTTTGCTAATTGCACAGGAGCTACTGTGACCCTGTGCATCTGGCCTGGTTGCACCAATGCTATATGTCACACTGGGTAGAACTCACACCCTAGTAGGCCACATGACTTTGATACTAGTTCAAAAACTTGTTTTCAGCAAATTGTAAGTTTTCATTCGTTTATGTCACATTGCAGTCGAAGATGTGATCAGATGCTGGCGCAGCATCCGTGACCAGTATCGCCGTGAGCGCCAGCAGCGGGCAAGAAGTGGTTCAGGGGCCCACACAAAGCGGAAATATGTTTATTTTGACTGCCTCTCGTTCCTCGCTCTAATTATGGATCTCAGACTGTAAGTATAACAAAAACATCACATGACACAAATGCTTTAGAGGGCCCGATAAAAAATTTCCTTTTTCTACATTTTATATTTAATCACAGAACTCAGTCTAACATCACTGAAAGGTAGACAGGGTCTGAATCAGAGGCCATCATCTATCCTGTAGGTGGAGGGGTTGAGGTGTCTGGCCCATCTTGTGACCTTCCAAGGAGCCAGGTTCAAGTCACCTCTCCGGCTCGACCTGATCATGCCCTAGAACCTGGGCTGTCACCAGAAACACCACCACCAGGAACAGAGCCACAACAAGGACCATCAGCTGCATCACCACTCGACATCCAGGATGAACAGGGCAACAGCAGCAGCCCAAATGTTCGGCTAGAAAGCTCCCCCCAGCCTGCTGTGCCATCCAGGCGATGTAGACGAAGGCGCCATATCCCTGCCACTGATTCCACGACCAATGTGGATACAGGGGACCAAAATTCTCGTAACAGAGGTGCCACTGATGATGGGGAGGAGGAGTACTCACGCAGTCTTGCCCATTATCTTCATTCCCTTCCTCGTGAGGTGCGGCTACGTGTGTGAGGATCCATTCAGATCCTAATTGACGCAAGCACACCCCCAATACCCCTTATGAGCTGTTTGACTTTCTGGAGAGGTGGCAGCTGTCACCCAGGAATCTCATGCGTCTTAACCCACACCCCCAAGTGCTTGCTCAATCAGAGTCTGAGGATCCTCCTACACGTGGGCCTACATCTCACACCCTTCCCCCCTACCCAACATTGGCAACATCATTCCCAAATGTCAGGGTATAACCCAGCACACCAATATGGCCACTTGTTCCCAGCCAATGTTGGAGGCTGGTCCCAATCTGGTTGGGGACGACATGGCCATTTTGGTGGTTTAGACTCACGGCCCTACCAGCCTCAACAGGAGAGTCGTCTCCAATATAGTGCCCAGTATCCACCTCAAGCCCATGAGCCGGCCCACTACCTCCATCATGGGCAAGAGTATGCCCCCACACAGGCTGAGGGCCAAGGTGGCCACACTAGCCATCAGGCAACACAGGCTGGGCTGCCACTTTCTCCCCCTTACATACTAAAATTTATAACTTTGTGAGTGTTTTTGTGGTTAAATGCTGTATTGTAACATTGCTGCCACTTTCTCCCCCTTACATACTACAATTTATAACTTTGTGAGTGTTTTTGTGGTTAAATGCTGTATTGTAACATTATAGAAATTTGTTTGTGTTCTAAGGCCAATTCTGGCCATTTTGCTAAATAACAAAAGGCTTCACAAGGCCTTTAATAAAGGATACATAAAAAGTTTTAACTTTCAATTGTTGTTGTCTTTATCAATGATGTACTTACATCACGACATGCTGCCATATGCTTACACATTGATTTATAAACAGAGAAAAGACAAGGGGTTGTAATATAAATAGTTTCCCAAAGCCCAAAAACAAACATTAACAACATAGACACAGCATGCTCTTGCCAAGAAGTTTCCCCCTCAGGTGACATAAAGTAATTTGTGAAAATATCACTCACTTTGAGCCCAGAGAGCGGTATACATTGAGGGTTGATAGGTGGTCTCATCCTACGTACATTGTCTGACCCACACACAACACCAGCAGAGGAGGAACAATCATGCATCCTTGTGAAGTTATGGCCAACACCACATGGTTTATTTATTTCATTTACATTTTGTTCACTCAGCTGAATGGCAGACTGGAGGACCCACCATTTGGCCCAATGAATGCTAAAGGAACACTCCACCAGTCGCCGAGCACATGATAGGCGCAAGTTACAAATTCAGCGCCGGTGGTCCAGGTTGCGCCGGGGATATGGCCTCATGACATTGCCCGTTAACTGAAATGCCTCATCTGCCACAAGGACATAAGGGACTGATTCTTGAGTGGATCCTGGTAGCTGGCGTGGTGGTGGTAGATCCAACTGGTTGGTGCGTAGCCCCCGACCCATAATGGAAGTATTGAAGACTCTAGAGTCTCCCGTCCTTCCATAGGCCCCAATGTCAACAATTATAAACTTGTATTGAGGGTCGGCCAGAGCCAACAATACAACAGAAAAGTATTGCATATAATTGAAGAATTGGGAGCCAGAGTTCAGCGGCTCACGCACCCGGATATGTTTCCCATCAAGGGCCCCAATACAATTAGGAAACTGGCATGCCTCCTCAAAGTCCCTTCATATCCTCATCCCGTCTTCCATCCTGGGCTGGGGCATGATGAGTTGATGTAGTCTTGACAATATTTGACTACATGTCGACCTGATTATGCCAGAAATGGTAAATCTTCCAATGAGAAACTCATGGTGGAGGACGGCATAAGACAGGCCAGTGGACAGGAAGCTGAAGAATAACAGAAATGGAACATTTTAAAATGCACAAATTAACAAAACACCAGGTACATACATACCAAACTTGTTAGTGATTCATATCTACTAACACACAAACATTTTGTCACACAATCACTACGTGATATTCAGTACATATTACACATAACATTCTGGTCTGTAAGTTTATATATATCTGGAATAAGATGAGGGCATTAAATTAGGACAAAATAAAAAACATACTTTGGGCAACACATCATGCACATAGAGAATCTGGTTGTGTAGTACATACCGTAATGTGAGTAGAAGTCGCTCCTCTGCAGATATAGCTTTGCGCATCCTTGTGTCGTGAAAGGTTATCACAGGATCCCAGGACGCACTGTCTCCAAGAGTAGATCAAATGTCGCAAGGCTCATGCAACAGTGTTTGTAAAATTTTTCTGGATGATCCCGCAGAAAAGAATAGAGGGGATGAAAATGACCTCTTCTGAGTCATTGCCTCAAAAGTGGATGGACCCACATGCGTCTCCTCCTCCTCGGATCCACAATCAGTGGGTATGGCTGGCCAAAGTGCCTGGACAAAACCCAGTTGAAAAGAACACGGTCAGTTGGGGTGAACTAAAGTGTGTCAGACATGTTTGCTAACAACCAGCAAGACACCCACACAAGCAGAGCACCAAAATGGGCAGATTGGAGGCTGCCACCTGATGTTGAGGCAATAAATAGGGTTGGTGCTGATGATTTAAATTATGTGCAGACCTCAAAAGCGTTAAATGTCCATTTTGCAAGGTTGCGAGAAAAAAGCGGTATATGGATGTCATACGGATTACATATGGATGCTTACATGAGAAAAATACGCGGCCACACCCTGACAATGGATGACATATGGACCACTATTTAGGGACCATTTATGCGTATTACGGATGTAAAATACGGTCCGTATTTTTTACCTTGTGTGTGACTCCAGCCTTAATCTGCTGTCAGCTTGTGTCATAAAGGCTATATAAAAAATTTTGAATTTTCTCTTGGTTATATAAATAGCATATCTCTCTCTAGCAGTTGTGCAACTGATGCAAAGCATGCAGAGATACGCAAACGTCACAATTTACCATTAGTTTCCCTGAGTCTGCTGTTGGCATTTGTCATAAAGGTAATATAAAAAAAAATTGAAATATGCTAAAGGGGAGGTATAATTTTTAATTTTTTTATTTTTATTTTGCGTTAAATACATGTAATTATGAAGAAAAAATGTTTCTTAGTATTTTTCC
This sequence comes from Dendrobates tinctorius, assembly GCF_039654945.1. NCBI lineage: Eukaryota > Metazoa > Chordata > Amphibia > Anura > Dendrobatidae > Dendrobates > Dendrobates tinctorius. Next base: position 31,625,258 of record NW_027361676.1, read on the forward strand.
CTCTAAAAAATTGAGGATTGGTTTGATAGGTCTCTTTATTAATGTGTAAAATTGTCACAATAGTCTGACAACTTTATTCCCAGATACCATATGTGAGTCAGAAAGGCATGCAGGCATTTTCTCTCTCCATGTTGTTCCCTTTTAGGCTCCCAGACCTGTTTGTTGGGTCCAGCCGAAAAATATTCTGCTTTCCCATTGACTTGTATTGGATTCGTTATTCGGTACGAATGCACAGATATTAGAAATAACTTGTGTCAATTTTCCCGAATCCGAATATTTCACTATTTGTTGAGCACTAGCTAAATACTATTCAACTCTACCTGAACTGCTTCCAGAGGAGATTGAGCCAAGCATCATGTCATCAGGTCTTATATTGTTATATAAAACTTGATAATGCAATGTGGCCAGGCAATCACAGTAATACCAGTAGCCGACCAAATTCAATCTGTTTGGTATTGATTGCAAGCATTATATATACCGCCCAATTGGAAATCATATAATGTAAGATACCAATTGCCCACAGTGAAAGTTGGTGGTGGAAAGGTCATGGTTTGGGGTGGCAGTTCTGCATCTGCCATTTGCACTCTGCATAGAATTGATGGAAATATGAATGCTACCATGTACAAGGATTTACTGGAGAATGTAATACTGCTACATAATAAAACCAAAATAGGGAGAAGCTGGAAATTCCAGCAAGAACATGATCATAAAACACATCTAATTTAGTCAAAAATTAGTTGGCAAAGAAAAATGTTCACCTGTTGCAAAGGCCAAGCCAATCACCTGATTTACACCCTATAGAATACTTTTGGGCAACGAGTTGGGGCCCATACTCATAGCAATAAAGATGAATTGTTTGCAGATTTGCAAATGGAATTGGAGCAAGATCCCGCAAGATGTCTTGAATACCTAATTGGATTCAATTCCCCTTCCATGTGGTGGAGTAATTAAAGTGAAAGGTTGTGCTATAAAATACTAAGCTCTGGCAATGTAACAATGAATTACTCTCTATGTTTTGTTCAATAATTAGTATATGCAAAACTTTTGGCAGTCAGTTTTCTTTCATTAAATGACCATAACTATATTCTAAAGCAGTTTGGTTAAAATTAAGGTCTTGCATGGCGACAACTTCATGCACTTTCAATTAATTACCAGGATAAAAAGCAAAACTTTTGGTCACCCTGTACATATACAGTATATATATACTGTACATTCAAAGCAGGGCAAATATTTGGTTTTCAGTTTGAGGATACAATATATTACTCTGTGTAAAATTAGTTGGGAGGTAAATTATGGTAATCATACTTCATTTTGTGTAATTTTTCACAATCTCTTTAATGTTATCACTTCACACCTATATAACATTTTATACACTAGTTTAATTTATTTATTGAAGCGCAGTGGAACACAGTGACTGTGACGTATGATATTAGTGTATAGTAGTCACTTATCTTCAAGGGTACTCAAAGTATAACAGTTTTGCTTTTTGATCCAACAGCGAAAACATATGGGCTCTCCAATGTTGACTTTATTAAGAGCTCTCTGAAGATGATATGTAATGCTTAGAACACACAATGTAAAAACGTGTGTGCATTATAATGCTTACTGTGGAAGTACTAATGGAAGTGACTCTAGGAGGATCTATGAAAGCTTGGGAAATTCTGTATATAACAGTATGTATTTTCTCTCTGGTTTTATATTACTGAATGAATAAGAAATAAAAATAGGTACAGTGCCTTGCGAAAGTATTCGGCCCCCTGGAACTTTTCAACCTTTTCCCACATATCATGCTTCAAACATAAAGATACCAAATGTAAATTGCTGGTGTAGAATCAACAACAAGTGGAACACAATTGTGAAGTTGAACGAAATGTATTGGTTATTTTAAATTTTTGTGGAAAGTCAAAAACTGAAAAGCGGGGCGTGCAATATTATTCGGCCCCTTTAACTTAATACTTTGTTGCGCCACCTTTTGCTGTGATTACAGCTGCAAGTCGCTTGGAGTATGTCTCTATCAGTTTTGTAGTTTGAGAGACTGAAATTCTTGCCCACTCTTCCTTGGCAAACAGCTCGAGCTCAGTGAGGTTTGATGGAGATCGTTTGTGAACAGCAGTTTTCAGCTCTTTCCACAGATTCTCGATTGGATTCAGGTCTGGACTTTGACTTGGCCATTCTAACACCTGGATACGTTTATTTGTGAACTATTCCATTGTAGATTTTGCTTTATGTTTGGGATCATTGTCTTGTTGGAAGACAAATCTCCATCCCAGTCTCAGGTCTTTGGCAGACTCCAACAGGTTTTCTTCAAGAATGGTCCTGTATTTGGCTCCATCCATCCTCCCATCAATTTTAACCATCTTCCCTGTCCTTGCTGAAAAAAGCAGGCCCAAACCATGATGCTGCCACCACCATGTTTGACAGTGGGCATGGTGTGTTCAGGGTGATGAGCTGTGTTGCCTTTACGCAAAACATATCGGTTGGCATTGTTGCCAAAAAGTTTGATTTTGGTTTCATCTGACCAGAGCACCTTCTTCCACATGTTTGGTGTGTCTCCCAGGTGGCTTGTTGCAAACTTTAAACAACACTTTTTATGGAAATCTTTGAGAAATGGCTTTCTTTTTGCCACTCTTCCATGAAGGCCAGATTTGTGCACTGTATGACTGATTGCTGTCCTATGGACAGACTCTCCCACCTCACCTGCAGATCTCTGCAGTTCATCCAGAGTAGTCATGGGCCTCTTGGCTGCATCTCTGATCAGTCTTCTCCTTGTTTGAGATGAAAGTTTAGAAGGACGGCCGGGTCATGGTAGATTTGCAGTGGTATGATACTCCTTCCATTTCAATATGATCGCTTGCACAGTGCTGCTTGGGATGTTTAAAGTTTTGGAAATCATTTTGTATCCAAATCCGGCTTTAAACTTCTCCACAACAGTATCACGGACCTGCCTGTTGTGTTCCTTGGTCTGTCTTCATGATGCACTCTGTGCATCAAACAGAACCCTGAGACTATCACAGAGCAGGTGCATTTATACAGAAAATTGATTACACACAGGTAGATTATATTTATCATCATTAGTCATTTAGGATAACATTGGATCATTCAGAGATACACAATGAACTTCTGGAGTGAGTTTGCTGCACTGAAAGTAAAGGGGCCGAAAAATGTTGCACGCCACACTTTTCAGTTTTTGACTTTCCACAAAAATTCAAAATAACAAATAAATTTCGTTCAACTTCACAATTGTGTCCCACTTGTTGTTGATTATTCACCAAAAATTTACAATTTTTATCTTTATGTTTGAAGCATGATATGTGGGAAAAGGTTGAAAAGTTACAGGAGGCATACTTTCACAAGGCACTGTATAATGACAGTACTTTTGAGATTTATAAGACAAAAGTCAACATCACGGTGCAGCAACTTTCTGCTTTCCCAGAATAATATTTTTGTCACAGATCTGGCAAAAGTTAATTTAGGATGTATATACTGTAAGTATATAAGGGGACAATACAAATATCTCTCTGAGGATCTGTTTATACCCAGGAATGCGACGGTCACAAGGGGACATTCTCTGCATCTGGAGGAGAGAAGGTTTTTCCACCAACATAGAAGAGGATTCTTTACTGTTAGGGCAGTGAGAATCTGGAATTCCTTGCCTGAGGAAGTGGTGATGGCGAACTCAGTTGAGGGGTTCAAGAAAGGCATGGATGTCTTCCTGGAGCGTAACAATATTGTATCTTACAGTTATTAGGTTCCTTAGAAGGACGCAGATCTGGGGATTTATTCTAAAAGAATATAGACTGAACTGGATGGAAAAATGTCTTTTTTCGGCCTTGCTAACTAATGTAAGTAAAGACATGTGTGTAATGGCTCTGTAATACAAATTACATTGATACCTTTAATGAAAAAATCTGCTTTGTTATACTTTTTTGATTACCATTTGCAATTTTCTGAGCACTGGGCCCTCTTATCCCTGTCTGTGATTCCCCTTCTCCTCTCCTGCACCTGCCTACGGCCTTTGAATGGCAGATCACTGCATTTTTAGTTACTTGCCGACTCGGTTTGAAATCTCTCACATCGTTGTAATTTCTGTGGACAGTGCACGCACAGATTCAGTTCCCAGCTGGTCTTCAATGAAATAGCACCATCAATGTCCTGGGTGGCACATGTGCAGATTCATTTTTGTGGTTTAAAAATCCATAAAATCCATACATAAAATTCTTAGTAAATGCACAATGTTCAAGCATAGACTAAAGGTTTCTTCTAGCTCATAATATTCAAAAAAACAATGAATATGGGTCAAAAAATGGACTGATTTTTCAAATCCCCTGCTGCTCTGTGAAGATGGTTGATTGGTTGCTGGACAGTATTTGTTAGTTTCCTACTATTGGCCACACCAGTTACATCAGGAACTGCAACACCTGAGTGATGAAATAAGGAATTTTCTATTGGGACAACACATCATTACAGCGCAAAGACAAGGGGAGAACCAGAGAATCATCAGCAGGGGACTTGTTGGATCAAAATATTGGGTTTTTTTTAAAGCTGAATGTGGTGCTTTGTTAGGGCAGCAAATTACAACAACAGTTTTTGATTAATAAAAATAAATTCAGCAGACCTATTGTATATTTATCAGTTATCATGAGAATTCTCCCCGTCTCCCACTAATTTCCTTAAGACCTTGTTCACACATCCGTATTTAAACATGTACATGAAAAAATGGTACCGCTGTCATCCATTTTTGTCATCAGTGTGACATCCATGTGTCAGTTTTTAACGTCAGTGTGTCATCTGTGTGTCTGTTTTTTACCATGTGTCATCAGTGTTTTTCACAGACGGATAAAGAAAGAAATAAATTACAAAGCTTCTCCTATACTTTGCAATGTTAAAAAGCACATCTGTGAGCTGTATGTGTTTTTCACAAACCCACAGCCTGACATTGGCCCTTTTTCTCCATGTTGTCAGAAAAACCAAACATATCTCTTTGTTTTGCATGGACACAAGGTTCATGAAAGACATGGACATATGAACAGCACCATGGATTTTAATGGGTATGCGATGAATCCTTGAAAAAGACGGACACAACACACACGTGCAACACGGCTGTCTGAATTAGGCCTTACACTGATTGACAGTCTTCATTTTATCTGCAAACACAGTAGTCAGCTGCCAGTCACTCATGAGAAGGTCAGCAGTTTTCTCTGATCCTATCTTCTTATATAATTGCCTTAAATTGTCCATCATCCACTTCCGTCTGGATGTCCCCGAATCCCACAATCCACTGCCCTGCACCGGACGTACGCAGACGCCATTTTGGAACACCCGAGTGATGCTGCTCAGATCCAGGATGCAGCTGCGATCCCAAATGCCGCTGCGATCTCTACCGACACTCGGATCCAGGCCGCTGCGATCCCAGCGGCCACTCGGATCCAGGCCACCGCTGTGATCCCAACCACGGCTGGGATTCCAGCTGCTGTTCAGATCCAGGCTGCCACTGCGATCCCAAGCGCTGCTGCGATCCCGACCGCCGCTGGGATCCCAGCCGTTGTTCAGATCCCAGCCGCTGCTCGGATCCCAGCCGCCGCTCGGATGCAGGCCGCCGCTGCGATCATGAGGCAGTGAAAGGGGTGTAACGAGGGGGTATAACGAGAGGGGTGTAATGAAGGGGGTATAATGAGAGGGTGTAATAGGGGGTTATAGCAAGAGGGTGTAATGAGGGGGTAGTATTGAGAGGGATGCTGCCGCCGGACCCACGCCAGGACCCTCCGCCTGACTACACGCGCCCAATCCCACCACTGCCTGCCCACCCACCTCCGTGCAGTCACAGCCAGCAGGAAAGACTACAGCTTGAGGCCTGTTCTGGAGATTGGGTGCGGCCACCCTCTGGTGGTGCCTCACACCATCTCCAGCACAGGCTGCAAAACATCATCTTTCCTGCCGGCTGTGAGAGGGGTGTAACGAGCGGGTGTAATGAGGGGGGAGTAATGAAAGGGATGCCGCTGCCGGACCCCTGCCAGGACCCACCGCCTGACTACATATGCCAGATCCCACCGATGCCTGCCCACCCACTTCCATGCAGTCACAGCCAGCAGGAAAGACCGCGGCTTGAGGCCTGTGCTGGAGATTGGGTGTGGCCACCCTCTGGTGGCGCCGCACACCATCTCCAGCACAGGCCGCAAAACACCATCTTTCATGCCGGTTGTGACTGCACGGAAGTGTGTGGGCTGCCAACCCCAGCGCCACAAAGCTGCTCCCATCGTGATGTTACTGCCCTCCCGATGTGATAGCATCAGGCACACATCTAGTTAGACATAAAGGTCAATGGTTTGGGGGCTAAAAGAATACCTGTCCCAGTAATATGAAGTTTTAATAAATGAAACATATACAGTTTAATTACTGGTTACTAGAGATGAGCGACTTTGCCTTTTTTTCGGGTCGAGTCGGGTTTCATGAAACCCAACTTTCGCAAAAGTCGGGTCGAACGAAATCAACCGACTATAAGGAAAAGTCGGAGGCCGACTGAAACACGAAACCCAATGCAAGTCAATGGGGAAGCAAGGTCGGCAGGGAGTGGAAGACAGTAAACACACCTACAGTGCCCATTTCATTGCCAAAAACATCAATTCTTATAACTGAAGCTTGTCAACCTTAATTTACTTCCTAATAATAGTTACGCATTGAAAACTGGGGGTTATTTGGCTAAAGTTGTGAGGGGGTTGGGCTGGCTCCAGGTTTTCGTGTGCCCTGGGTCAAAGAGTGTCAGTGCACCCCTTTAACAAATACCACAACTCATGATGCTTCGATACGCCACAGAAATATAGGTATAGTACAATGACACATACTTCACTGCTTACATGACATGAGTCAGACTGATCTATTTTAAATTGTACAATAGCTCAAAAACAGGACAGTATATTACTCCATACAGTGTTATGGCCACCACATTGTGCACCATACAGAATAATGAGCCCCATATATTTCTCCATACCAAATAATTAGTCACATATAATGTTCCATACAGTATCTGATGAGCTCCACATAATGCGCCATATATAATGGGCTCCATTTGTAATGCTCCAGTGTATAATGTGCCTCTTAGATGCTGCTCCAGTGTCTGATATGCCCCATTTACATTGCTCCAGTACATGATGGGCCTCATGGATTCATGGATGATGCTCCAGTGTATGATGGGCTCCAATAATGCTCCATATATAATGGGCCCCATTTGTAATGCTCCAGTGTATAATGTGCCCTTTAGATGCTGCTCCAATGTCTGATCTGCCCCATTTACAATGCTCCAGTACATGATGGGCCTCATGGATGATGCTCCAGTGTATCATGAGCCCTAATAATGCTCCATATATAATGGGCCCCATTTGTAATGCTCCAGTGTATAATGGGCCCCTTAGATGCTGCTCCAGTGTCTGATCTGCCCCATTTACATTGCTCCAGTACATGATGGGCCTCATGGATGATGCTGCAGTGTATGATGGACTCCAATAATGCTCCATATATAATGGGCCCCATTTGTAATGCTCCAGCGTATAATGGGCCCCTTAGATGCTGCTCCAGTGTCTGATCTGCCCCATTTACATTGCTCCAGTACATGATGGGCCCTATTTTTAATTTACCCAGGCATGGTATGTGAAAAGAGCTCCATGGAGTAATCGGAGGTGTGTGCTTCCACATCCTTCACTTTTGGTGTGGGTGAAGGACACAAGGAAAGGGGTTGCTCCTGACCAGAAGCCTGCAGTTATGACTCAGTGCTTGCATTTTTTACAACTTCAGAAGAGGAGGCGATAGAGCTGGAGGCTGTTTCAGCAATGTAAGCCACAAACAGTTCCTGATACTCCAGCTTTAAAAGCAGCCTCAGTCTACCTACTCCCAGAAAAGGGAGCCTTCCAGGCCTTCCAGAGCTACACCAAGACGCTGGCTCAACACTTCCTGCCTTAGCTGCTATTGTGCTTTTGGCACTACCAGCAGATGCACCACCACCACCATCAGTACCAGGTGGCCCTCCATGCCCAAATCCACATCCTCTTCCACCATACTTCCTCATGTTTTTGAAAATGGACCCAAAATACCAGTAGATATATGGTACTGTATCAGAAGCGTACAGCTCTATACAGTCTATGGATAACAGTAAATCTCCGTATATATTTCATGAGGCATACACAGACGCTCACAGGCTCAGTATCGATTACCCAATAAAATAACAAGTTGAAAAAGGGTACAGTATCACCAGATACAAGGTATATATAGTGTAGTGTAAACATTCTGATTCTCCGTATACATTTCAGGAGGCAGACACAAACGCTCTCAGGCCCAGTATGGATTACACAAGAATATGAAAAGCTGTAAATGTGTTATGTAACACAAGCGTACAGCTGTATACAGTGTTGGGGTAATCTTAAAGTTTCAAATATATTGCCGGAGTAACAGACAGACAGTTACAGGCTCATTATGGATTACACCAGAATCTAAATAGCTAAAAAGGTTACTGTATTAGAAGCGTTCTGCTGTATACAGTGTTGGCCAAATTGAAAATATCGGTTTATATTTTCGTAGTCGCCCTCAAACGCTCACTCAGTTTGGTTTTGACCATAATGAAAAATGTTGTAAAAAAGGTCCTGGATAACAAGATAGCAAGTATATATTTTTTAAGGTACAATTGAAATCTCCGTATAAATAGTCCCGTAGTCACTCTCAGACGCTTACACATTATGGATTTGACCGTAATGCTAAATGTCGAACAAAGGAACTGTATAACAAGATACAAGCTGTATCGGGTATAGTGTAAAAATTTGTTTCTCCGATTCACAGTATATATAGAAGGCGTAACCCACACATGCTCACTCACTATGGATGATGTAGGGAAGGTGGACTGACAGACAAACCAGCCTGTAGTGAGAAGCAGAGGTGTTGCGCAGTGTAGGTGTGAAACCGCTAAGATAAAGAGAAAAGGTGCAGTGTTTTAGCTTGCACATTGGAGGGCAGTGGAGAGTGTAGGAGTTTGACTGAATAACTGCCATTGGTCAGAGAAACTGTTAGGTGATGGTGGGTGGAGTTACCAGAACTGGAAGTATAAAAGGCTGAGGGAAGGTTCTGGAAGAGTCAGTCAGCGAAGGGAGCACAGTAAAGAGGAAGTTCTGCTGAGGAAATAGAGACAGTGGAAAGGCTCCAGAGAGGACTGACAGTTGAGGCGGTCACTGGGGGTGGCCCAGAGGACAGTAGCCGCAGACGAAGACGGCCTGGGGCTATCATACAGACGGTGTGCTCAGACTCAGACTGGTGCAGTGCTGTCGTGGTTGGGCCTAGGCCAGCCACAGTGGAAGAGACACAGAGGACGCCACGATTATATTTACAAAGGAAGTGAAGGTACCGGGGCCTGTGTACAGAGAAATGTGAAACGGCTGTGGTGAATTGCTGTTTTCGACAGAAGGATGGGCACTAAAAACAGTCCTGTTCAATACAAACTCTGTCTCAGTCTTGTGTTTGTCTGCGGCAAGAAGAGGGTCCCCTCCACAGTTGGTTATCCTACAGATGATACCTTAATTAGTGTTGAGCGATACCGTCCGATACTTAAAAGTATCGTATCGGATGGTATCGGCCGATCTAAAAAAAATAATCGGGTATCGCCGATTCCGATACCGAAAGTCCCATTCAAGTCTATGGGACTTCCGGTATCGGAATAAGAAAAACCCTATTTTTGCCTTGTACAGCCTCTCTGGGGTCTGTACGGGCCTTTTGAGGGGCTGTGCCGGCCTGCCGGGGGGTCTGTGCAGGCTCCGGTGGTCTGTGCAGGCCTGCCGGTGGTCTGTGCAGGCTCCGGTGGTCTGTGCAGGCCTGCCGGGGGGCTGTGCCAGCCTGCTGGTGGTCTGTGCAGGCTCCGGTGGTCTGTGCAGGCCTGCCGGGGGGCTGTGCCGGCCTGCCGGTGGTCTGTGCAGGCTCCGGGGGTCTGTGCCGGCCTGCCGGGGGGGCTGGTCTGTGCAGGCTCCGGGGAGCTGTGCCGGCCTGCCGGGGAGCTGTGCAGGCTCCGGTGGTCTGTGCCGGCCTGCCGGGGGGCTGTGCCGGCCTGCCGGTGGGCTGTGCAGGCTCCGGGGGTCTGTGCAGGCATCGTCCGATGGGACTACAAGTCCCATCGGGCGATGCCTGCTACCATGACAGTGATTGACACATTAGCCAATGATGGGACAGTAGTAGTCCCATCATCCAGTTAATGTGTTGAATGTAAAAAAAAAAAAAATTTACATGCTACATACATGCAACATGCATACTACATATATACTACATGTAACATACATACTACATATATACTACATGCAACATGCATACTACATACATGCTACATACTACATGCATGCTACATACATGCTACATACTACATGCATACTACATACATAATACATATATACTACATGCATGCAACATACATACAACATATATACTACATGCATGCAACATGCATACTACATATATACTATATATACTACATGTAACATACATACTACATATATACTACATGCTACATACATGCTACATACTACATACATAATACATATATACTACATGCATGCAACATACATACAACATATATACTACATGCATGCAACATGCATACTACATATATACTACATGTAACATACTTACTACATATATACTACATGCTACATACATGCTACATAGGGAATTTCCGTGGGAATTTCCCACGCAGCAATGGCATAAAGTGAGACTAGGGACTTTTTTTTTTTTTAAAGTGGTGGAGGAATACAGTGCGGAAGGATACCTACCTTCCGTCATTGTATTCCTGGAGCTGGTAGAGAACAGTAGCATCAGCTGATGCTGCTGTTCTCCACGCAAGATGGACGTGGGACCCTCGTGGACTTCTGCGGATCGGGGTAAGTATATATTTTTTTTTTTATTTTGATATTTATTCCTCAAGGGGACAATGGCTTCGGGGGTCAAAGTGACAAGTGACGGTGAGTATGTACTCTATGTTATATGTACTGTATGTCTATATGTATGTATTGTATGTAGTATATATGTATGTTGCATGCATGTAGTATATATGCAGTATGTATGTAGTATGCATGTTGCATGCATGTGGTATATATGTAGTATGTATGTAGCATGTATGTAGTATGTAGCATGTATGTAGTATGTAGCATGTATGTAGTATGTATGTTGCATGTATGTAGCATGTAGTGTGCATGTATGTAGCATGTATGTAGTATGTATGTTGCATGTATGTAGCATGTAGTGTGTATGTTGCATGTATGTAGCATGTAGTATATATGTAGTATGTATGTTACATGTAGTATATATAGTATATATGTAGTATGCATGTTGCATGCATGTAGTATATATGTTGTATGTATGTTGCATGCATGTAGTATATATGTATTATGTATGTAGTATGTATGTAGCATGTATGTAGTATGTATGTAGCATGTATGTAGTATGTATGTTGCATGTATGTAGCATGTAGTATATATGTAGTATGTATGTTACATGTAGTATATATGTAGTATGCATGTAGTATAAATGTTGTATGTATGTTGCATGCATGTAGTATATATGTATTATGTATGTAGTATGTAGCATGTATGTAGTATGTAGCATGTATGTAGCATGTACTGTAGTATATATGTAGTATGTATGTTACATGTAGTATATATAGTATATATGTAGTATGCATGTTGCATGCATGTTGTATGTATGTTGCATGCATGTAGTATATATGTATTATGTATGTAGCATGTATGTAGTATGTAGCATGTATGTAGCATGCATGTAGTATGTAGCATGTATGTAGTATGCATGTTGCATGTAGTATGTATGTTACATTTAGTATATATGTAGTATGCATGTTGTATGTATGTAGCATGTATGTAGCATGTAGTTTTTTTTTTTGTTTTTTTTACATTCAACACATTAGCCGGATGATGGGACTACTACTGTCCCATCATTGGCTAATGTGTCAATCACTGTCATGGTAGCAGGCATCGCCCGATGGGACTCGTAGTCCCATCGGACGATGCCTGCACAGACCCCCGGAGCCTGCACAGACCACGGCAGGCCGGCACAGACCCCCGGAGCCTGCACAGACCACCGGCAGGCCGGCACAGCCCCCCGGCAGGCCGGCACAGACCCCCGGAGCCTGCACAGACCACCGGCAGGCCGGCACAGACCCCCGGACAGTCGGCACAGCCCCCCCGAATGCCCGAACTGACGGCGCATCATGATGCGCACAGACAGCGCATCATGATGACGTCATTTTGGCAGCCAATCAGAGCCACAAAAGTGGCTCATTGCATTTTGGACTTCCGATTCCGGTATCCGATACGAAAAAAGTATCGGTACTCGGTATCGGAATTCCGATACGGCAAATATCGTCCAATACCCGATACTTACGGTATCGGAAAGCTCAACACTAGAGTTGAGCGATACCAGCCGATACTTGAAAGTATCGGATCGGAATGGATCGGCCGATCTTAAAAAAAAAAGTATCGGTATCGCCGATTCCGATACGGGAACCAATGCAAGTCAATGGGGCCAAAATATCGGAATTAAAAAAAACCCTTTCTTTCCTTGTAGGTTAATTCTACATGAAGAAAAACAACTAAGAATAATGTAGAATGTATTGTGGGAGGTGGAGGAGACATTAAAGCCATAGAGGTTTAGCCCAATCAAATGGAATAGCAGGAATTAAACTTTTTTTTTAAAGACGTTAGGAGTTACAAAGATATTGACTATGTTAGCCTCATTTATATTTTGCCAGACATGTATGTCTTCTTCTTCTTTCTTCTTTCTTCTTCTTTCTTATTCTTCTTCCTTTTTCTACCTTCTTCTTCTTCTTCTTATTCCTTTTTTTACATTCTTCTTCCTTTTTTTACATTCTTCTACTTCCTTTTTTTACATTCTTCTTCTTATTCCTTTTTTTACATTCTTCTTCTTCTTCCTTTTTTTAAATTCTTCTACTTCCTTTTTTTACATTCTTCTTCTTCTTCCTTTTCTTACATTCTTCATATTCTTCTTATTCAACAATTATTATTCTACATATTCAACTTCTTCATCTTCTTCCTATTCTTCTTCATCATATTCTTGTTTGTGTCAGGCATTCCTGTAGTTGTTATCTAGAAAAGTTAGAAGTTTACACCTTCCGTTCTGCCTGTCACAAAAGATTTACAACAGGATTTGTCCGCGCTCAGTTTGGCCTGCAGCAGCAGGCCTTTTCCAGGGGCACCACGAGGAGGAACGGACTCACCCCCATACACTGCTTAGTCTTCTTCTGCTTATAAATAAGATAATATCATTTGCTCAGAGTATTAGTCTTATGCTTAATGTTCTTCTGCTTTGTTTTTTTATGCTTCTTTGTCTTCTCTCTCTTGTTGTTCTGCATCTTGGTGGTTGTCTTCCTGTTCTTTGTCCTCTTGAACCAGCTGACGGCACTGGCACCCGGAGGGGCAGCAGAAGGAACAAGAGCCAATGGCACTACCGAGGACCAGCTGACGGTGCTGGAACCCGGTTACTAAGCAGGAGGTACCTGTGCTACAAAGCACTACCAAGGACCAGCAGACGTTGCCGGAACTCGGATACCGAGATGGAGGCACCTAGGCCAAAGGCTCTGACGAGAACCAGCTGACGGTGCTGGAACCCGGAGGGGTAGCAGAAGTTACCCCTGAAAAGCAAAGTTGGCATGCCGCAAGCTGGCCGCAGTTACCGAATCACACAGTCCTACAGGGGGTGCTTGTCCTACTGGCACTACGGAACAAGCCTTTCTTACCAGAACCCGCAGTCCACATAGGAAGCACCTAAACTGCTGGCACCCTAGCCTCGGCTAACCCAACCACAACACGACATGGCAACTTGGGGTGGCAAACTGACATTGACACTTCCCGGAAACAGCAGGCAGGGCTGGAACCAAGCTGGGCAGGAGGGAGTACCCGTGCCAAAGTCAGTTATGAGCAGCAACTGGCGATGTTGGAGCCCAGGGACAAGCACTTAGCAGGCTGAGGCCTGATGTGCTGTCAATTCGGAGGCAGCAGGACAGATTGCCATCAAAACAGCAGGGGAACAGCTGACGTTACTGAACCCCACAAACACAGGAGCTAGTGTTTTACTCTGTGAAGACGGCACTTCCGAGCAAGAACTGGCTGTGTTGAAGCCCAGGGACAAGCACGGAGCAGGCTGAGGCTGCATTGAAGAAATTTTAAGATCGGTTGTAGACTTCTACTAATTTTAACCAAGCTCCACTTAGGCCTGTGGCTTCACTGATTTTCGTATTTCCCCTGTCCTCCAACCCCGCCAGTTACAGCTCCGAAGTGGCGTCTGCACAATCCACACTTGTTCCTGTGTTACAGGTGTTCAGTCCGGTCAGTTAATCCCCTGATGTGTGTCCGGCAATGTCGCCTGCTCTGTCCACATTCCCATAACTAGTTATAAAGCAAGCAGGCTCATAGCATGATGGGAACTTCCAATTCCGATTCCAGAATCCGATATGACAAAAGTATCGGAAGTCAGTATCGGAATTCCGATACCGCTAATTTCGGCCGATACCCGATACTTGCGGTATCGGAATACTCAACACTACTCAACACTAACCTTAATACAAATTTTTGAAGCAAGGTACTGTATCAGCACATACCAGGTGTGTCCAGTCTAGGGTTAAATTTCTATCTACAGTTCCGGAGTCAGACACAGACACTCACAGGTTCACTATGTATTACACCAGAATTAAAAAAGTAGAAAAAGGGAATGGTATTCATAGCGTACACCAGTATACAGTGTTGTGGTACTTTTAAATCTTTGTATATACAGTATTTCAATCTCAGTAAGCCAGTCAAGAATCTCCGCTACTGGAAAATACAGGGATACAAGTATAGACGCAAAGTCGAGTGTTAGCAGAAATTTTGGAATTACTCATCGTGGAAAAACCTCCCGGTAGATGTTGCAGGGGCGGTGCTGACCCTCAATTACTGTGTCTATGGAGAAAGCGAAAAAGGTTCTTTGTGAAGAAAGGATTGCTTTATTGCAGTAGCGTGGATCACATCACCGTTACTCATCTCCATCAAATTGTGATCACAGGGAGAGATGTACTCATGGTCCTCACTGCCTATCATGATGTGTCTGGTCATTTTGGAGTGCAAAAGACAGAAGCCACAGATTCTATTGGACTGGCATGAAAGGAGACATTGAAAAATGGTGGCAGGAATGTCACACGTCTGTGACTATCACAACTGTGAAAGTTGATCATAAACCACCACTGCATCCGCTTGTAAGTTGACGTCCATTTCAAATGGTAGCCATTGATCATCTGAAGGTAGCGGCCAGCTGGACAGGCCATAGCTACATCTTAACCATCATTGATCAATACACCAAATTTCTAGTGGACGTCCCTGTGAAGGATTTAACTGCCCAGACTACACAGCAGTGGAGCAGGGAGAGGTAAATATTGCAACTTGCAAGTGCTGTGGCCATGACCAAGCAGGGGGGGCACAATCGTGGTCGATGGTACTGATGGTACTGGCACAGGGCCCCTTATAGTACGCTGGTGTGTCTGACGGTGAGTGGGCCCTCCCACCATCTGAGACACTGTATTGTACTATGAGGGGCCCTGTGCCATTGCCATCAGCCATCAGTGGGCCCATCCACCTATTCATAGCAACAGCTCTTGCCCAGGTGCGCCAAGTCTTGACCCCAGCCATTGGGGGAGGGGTGGGCAGCCAAGTTAGGGAGGTTTAAAAATTGACATATGTAGATGTGTTGGCTGGACATTCAGCTGCTGCAAAGGGCGTAATTGGGCAAGTCCGATGAAGAGGAGGAAAAAACCGAGGCACTTTTCTGGTTACCTATGTGTCATCAGGGGAAGGTGGGACAAAATTCTTTGAAACCCATGCATGGTTCATTTTAATGAAGGTTAGATCATCAACATTTTGGGTCGACAGACGGGTCCTTTTTTCAGTCAGGATTGATCCAGCAGCACTGAAGACTCTTTCAGATAACACACAAGCAGCAGGGCAAGCGAGCTCCTGTAAGGCATATTGTGCCAATTCAGGCCAGGCGTCCAGTTTAGATGCCCAATGGTCAAAGGGGAATGACCTGTGAGGGAGAACATTGATATGCGAGGAAAAGTAGTTTGCAACCATAGTTGACAACTGCTGCCTCCTGTCACTTTTAATAGATGCAGTATTAGCAGTCGTGTGAGCGGTACTTGAGAAATCATTCCAGAACATGGTCATTAAACCCTTGTCTCCAACGTGACTTTTGCTGTGTGCACCATGAACACCTCTTCCATTGTGCCCACTACGGCTCGTGGGAAAGCCTCAAACAAATGGTTTACCAGAGTTGCTTGTTTGTTTGCCAATATTATCTCTAGGTTCTCCTGTGGCATGATGTGTAATTTGCCTTTGTAGCGTGGATTGAGGATGCTGGCCAGCCAGTATTCGTCATCCCTCATCATTTTGGCAATGCGGGGATCCCTTTTTAGGATCCACAAGGTATAATCGCACATGTGGGCCAATGTTGCAGATGTCAATGATGCACTGCCCGTGGTGGTTGGAGGAGCAGTTTCAGGCAAATCCACATCCCTACAGTCATGCATAAACACTGTCCCTGACATTGGAATGCCAACATTTTCTCTTTCCCCTGAGAAACATCCTCCTGCCCAAAATAATCATCCCCCTCATCCTCATCCTCCTCCTCTTCCTCTTCTTCCTCCACCTCCTCCGGGACAGTTCCCTGACCAGACAATAACTGACTGTCATCAAGGCTTCCCTCCTCCTCCTCCGCTGCAGATGCCTGATCCTTAATGTGCGTCAAACTTTGCATGAGCAGACGCCAAAGTGGGATGCTCATGCTTATGATGGCGTCATCTGCGCTTACCAGCCGTGTGCATTCCTCAAAACACTGAAGGACTTTACAGAGGTCTTTCAGCTTTGACCACTGCACACCCGACAATTCCATATCTTCTCTCAAACTGCCTGCCCGTGTATCCTCCCACAAATGCATTACAGCCTGCCTCTGTTCACACAGCCTCTCAACCATGTGCAGGGTGGAGTTCCACCTTGTTGCAACGTCTATGATTAGGCGGTGCTTGGGGAGGTGGAGCAATCGCTGCAGCTTCTGCATACGACTGTAGTGTATAGCCGAGCAACGGATGTGCGAGCACAGTCTTCGCACCTTATGGAGCAGAGATGTTAACTCTGGATAATTATTAAGGAAGCACTGCACACTGCACCCAGGTTCAAAGTGTGAGCCAGGCAAGGTAGGTGTGTGAGTTTTGCACGGGCTATGGCTGCCACAAAATTATGGCCGTTGTCACTGACTACCTTGTCTGCCTCAAGATGTAGACTGCCCAGCCATGACTCTGTCGCTGCAAGTAGTCGGCCAGTACCTCCGCAGTGTGTCTGTTGTCGCCCAAAGACATCATCTTTAACACAGCCTGCTGATGCTTACCACTAGCTGTTCGATAGTGGGACACCTCGTGTGCAACACTGCCAGCTGCAGATGTAGTGCTCGTGCGACTGCGCTCTGTGGACTAGCTTTCGCTGATAGACGAGGAGGAGGAGGATGAGCAAAAGCCTGCAGCTAACTGTTTCCTATACCATGGGCTAGGCAGCACTGTTCCACCACCACTGTCCCCAGTGGAGCCTGCATCCACCACATTAACCCAGTGCGCAGTGATGGACACGTAATGGCCCTGGCCATGCCTGCTGGTCCATGCATCCGTTGTGAGGTGCACCTTTCCACTCAGTGACTGTTTTAGTGCATGGACAATGCGGTCTTTCACATGCCAGTGGAGGGCAGGGATAGCTTTTCGAGAAAAGACGTGCTGACTGGGTAGGTCATAGCATGAGACAGCGTAGGCCATGAGGTCGCGGAAAGCTTCGCTTTCAACAAAACGGTAGGGCATCATCTCTAATGAGATTTGTTTGGCAATGTAGACGTTCAAACACAGTGTACACGGATGAGAGGATGAGTATTTTCTTGTCCTACTCAGAGTGTCTGGAAGGGTGAGCTGGACTGGAGAGCTGTATATGGGGGAAGTAGCAGTGGACCAGATGGAGTGAGAGGGGGTTGGTGATGGTATTGGTGGTGATGGCCTAGATTCAGTGTTGTGTTGCAAAACCTTTGTGATTCCCTGAGTGCTTTTGCCTTGCGACGACACCTCCACATTAAGTGCTGGTGGTGTGCTTAATCGTGGCGGTGGTCTTACAGTGGGAGTAGCGATGGAGCATTGTTGGCTATCTTCAGTCGGAGCAGGTGCACATGTGCTACCTGAGGTTTTGTAGTCCGTCCACGCTTGCAAGTGCATGTTGATTAAATGTCTAAGCATGTAACTGGTATTCAAATTTCTGAGTTGTTTACCTCGACTAAAGGTCCTTCCGCACTTCTTACAGGTAACCTTTGCCTCATCAGTAGGATTTTGCACAAAGAAGTGCCACACTGTACTCTTCCTACTATGGTAAACATTTTCTGGCCTTGCACGCTATGCTAAGTTGACCTTCTGGTCAAGCTGTCCTGCAACTCTTTTAGTTTTTGTTCCATGTTTTAGGACAGCTACGGGCCTGCTAGATAACCGCTGCTGCGATGTCAATGCCTGCTGTGGATCCTTCTCCTTATCTGAACTATTGCCAGCGCCACCCTCCTCCCCCAATGGATGCCAATCCGGGTCCAGAAATGGGTCTTCCATCACCTTCTGTTCAAAGTCATCTGCACCTTCCTCTTTACCTTCCTCTGTGTCACCGTGTAAGGTGGTATAGTATGCAGGAAGGGACACCTGGGTTTCATCAGGGTCAGATTCTGGCTCAATAGACTGCGAGGGCAATGTAGTGCTGTGGGTCATGGTACCAGCAGAATCACCTAGCAGTGGCTGTGCATCAGTGCACTCCATGTAAGATTCATCTTGGACTGGGGAATTCAGGATTTGACTGGATAACCCAGGCATGGTATGTGAAAATAGCTCCATAGAGTAATCTGAAGTGTGGGCTGCCGCATCCTTAATTTTTGGTGGGGATGAAGGACACAAGGAAAGGGGTTTTTTTATGACCAGAACCCTGCACTGATGACTCCATTCTTGCAGGTTTCGACCGTTCAGAAGAGGAGGCATTAGAGCTGGTGGCTGTTTCGGCAATGTACGCCAAAATCTGTTCCTGATGCTCCGGCTTTAAAAACGGTTATCCTACTCCAAGAAAAGGCAACCTTACAGCCCTTCTTGGGCCAGAGGATGACGCATGCTCAACACCTCCTGCCTTAGCTGCTATTGTGCTTTTGCCGGAACCAGCCGATGCACCACCACCATCAGTACCAGCTGCTCCCCCCTGCCCACGTCCGTGGCCTCTTCCACCATACTTCCTCATGTTTGGGAAAATGTACCAAAAATACCAGCAGAGAGATGGTACTGTATGAGGAACGTCCAGATGTGTAAGGTGTATTAAACGTGTAAGGTGTATTAAACGAGAATAGAGTACACGTCACTCCGTCTTCGAGGTGCACGGAAAAGGATACCACTCCTCAAAATGTATAGTATAAGAAATTCTGGCACTCAAAAGAAGTATATGCAGAAGAAATTTATTTGTACAACAGATTCTCCCAAAATTATATGACGTTTCGATCTACAACTCAGACCTTCATCAGACTAGAGGTATGGAGATATATGTGAGCATGGAAAGTCCATGGAAGGCAGCCACGATAAGTAGCATTATTCTCCTTTTTGGAGGGGAGGAGAGAGATATCAAGGTCTTGGGACAAAGGGAGAGAGTCCCTCTTGACGTGATAAATCAAGTACGCGACGCAACATGCCTTTTTGGAGGGGAGGAGAGAGATATCAAGGTCTTGGGACAAAGGGAGAGAGTCCCTGTGGGCACATAAATCTCCATACCTCTAGTCTGATGAAGGTCTGAGTTGTAGACCGAAATGTCATAAATTTTGGGAGAATCGGTTGTACAAATAAATTTCTTCTGCATATACTTCTTTTGAGTGCCGAAATTTCTTATACTATATGTAAGGTGTATTAAACAAATTAAATCAATGTATATATATTATGTTAGTCACAGACGCTCTCACAGTATGTATTGGACCGTAATCCAACAAGCAGATATACGGAACTGTATCAGAAATGTACAGCTGTATACGATTTTTGTGCAACTAACAATCTCTGTATATGTATTTACAGAGTGTCACGCACACACGCTGACTAGGTATAAAAGTTACTGTAATGCGAATGGCAGATATACAATACTGTTGGAGAATCGGACAGCTCTATACGATGTGTGTAAGGAAAATTGTCAAGCTCCGTGTATTTGTATATGGACTGACACACGCTGTCTCTGTCTAGTTTTGACCGTTATCAAACAGCAGATATACGAAACTGTTTGAAAAACTGACACGACTCTAAGGTGTATGTCTGGAAAACTGGAAAAACTCCTCGGCTTTTTTTTCCAGAGGCACACATCACACACTGGTAGCTTCTATTTGTCCATGCTAGAAGGCGGTACACGGTAGTGTGTGAGGCGCGTACACCGCTGTACGGTGTGTGTATGTAAAATTGTCAAGCTCCGTGTATTTGTATACGGACTGCCACACGCTGTCTCTGTCTAGTTTTGACTGTAATCAAACAGCAGATATATGAAACTGTTTGAAAAACAGACACAACTCTAAGGTGTAGGTCTGAAAAAATGGACAAACTCCTCAGCTTTTTCTTCCAGAGTCACACCAAGATAGCTTCTGTCCGTGATACCAGCCGGTACACGGTAGTGTGTGAGGAGCGTACACCGCTAGACGTTGTGTGAAAAAATGAACGCTCAGTAACTCACCAGGACAAAGTAATAAAATTTGGAGTGCTTTGAAAAAAGCAGTTTGAACAGCAGTGTGCACACAGCAGTGCAGCTAGCAGGTAGCCTTAAAAGGCAGCCTAATCACCACCAGCGCTGCTGCACACAACAAAAATCCTCCCCTTTCACTGCACACTAACTATACAGTGAAAAGCGCTATCAGCAGAAGCAGTTTTTTTTTCTTTTTCCCTGCCTAACGCTCTCCCTGTTCAGAATCAGCAGCAGCACCTCTCCCTATTGTAAGATCGGCAGAAGTAAGATGGCGGTCGGCGTTCACAGCCTTTTATACCCACTGTGACGCCACACAAAGCCAGCCAATCACTTCAATGCCTTTCTCTAAGATGGTGCTGGCCGCTGCGCATGTCATCGCGTTGCCCACAGTGTGCGTCCTCCATCATTGGGTGAGAAAAGGCGCTGAAGGCATCATTTGAAACACGACTTTGGCGCGCTGATTGGCGACCTCATGGCCGACCTCACGCTAGGGTTGGGTTTCGATCAGTGAAACCCGACTTTGGCGAAAGTCGGCAATTTTTGAATCTGACCGACCTGTTTCGCTCAACTCTACTGGTTACAAAAACCCACCTAGGTAAGAAATGATCAAACTTCACCCAATAAATTTTAATATATGAAATTAATCAGCAAAGTAGTGATTAGTGATGACATCACACTAGACAAAACACTAGAAATATTGGATGACTGCAGTGCCAGAGTTTAGCATTGACTTTGTAAAGAAAAGTGTTGTAAACTGTGACTGAATATATTTATTTATGTGATGAGTCCTAAACTATTGAAAGTGGTGGCTTTGAGACTTGGCAGACTGTTAAAAAGGCATCAGCAATAGAAATGGTCACAGATGCCAGACCCATCCACAGCAGAATAAAAGTTAATGTCATTGTGAAAAGCCACAGGATAGACATCTATTGTACTAGTAGAACCCTTTTATTGAAAGGAAGAAAGAGAGATGACAGTATAGTAGAGTCGGCATGTGAAAATGTTATTCCAGGGTCATGCTGCTGGTGATAACGTAACCTAGCATGCTAAAGGCATTCAAAGTAAAATATCTAATGAACTCTGATGACCCCCAGAAAAGAAATGCTAATGGAATACTTCAAGTATGTTTTTCATATAAAAAATAATTTAAAAAAATGACTGCATTAGCAGTTGTACTACCAGTAAAGTTGTTTTAATGGATTTCTGAATAAAGATTGAACTGCTTTTATCCCACGTACTGAACATATTTTACTTCTACTGTGAAAACCCACTGTTCCAACAATCTTTTACCCAGTAGTTGGTAGTCTGCCTACTTTAGCACCATCTGTCATGTTACTCTATGTCTTACAGAGATACACTTTAAGCTACAAAAGTTTAAAGATCTAAAAGAAGTATTTAACTCATAGATGCCAAAAATGCAATGATGAAACTTTCTTTTATCTAGGTATCCAAGAAGTATCATTTCTCCTTGTGGAAAATGACATGCTAAGCATGTCGAGATGAGGAGACTTAAAGCCGATATGCTACTCTGGGAAATATGCTAATTATACAAATTGTCTCTTCAGAGAGGAAGAGGACTAGAACTCTAGTGCCATCTATTGGAAGGAGCAATCCTAAAAGTCAATGTCGACCCCTTAACGAGCCTATTTACCTGACTTAGGATAAAAGCCAAGCCAGAATCTCAATTTGCAGACACAGTGTCTGCAAATTGAGATTCTGGCTTGGCTTTTATCCTAAGTCATGTTACTTGGTTCGTTAAAGGGTCGACACTGGCTTTTAGGATTGCTACTTCCAATAAGTGGCAAAAATGCAATGATGAAACTTTCTTTTATCTAGGTATCCAAGAAGTATCATTTCTCCTTGTGGAAAATGACATGCTAAGCATGTCGAGATGAGGAGACTTAAAGCCGATATGCTACTCTGGGAAATATGCTAATTATACAAATTGTCTCTTCAGAGAGGAAGAGGACTAGAACTCTAGTGCCATCTATTGGAAGGAGCAATCCTAAAAGTCAATGTCGACCCCTTAACGAGCCTATTTACCTGACTTAGGATAAAAGCCAAGCCAGAATCTCAATTTGCAGACACAGTGTCTGCAAATTGAGATTCTGGCTTGGCTTTTATCCTAAGTCATGTTACTTAGTTCGTTAAAGGGTCGACACTGGCTTTTAGGATTGCTACTTCCAATAAGTGGCACTAGAGTTCTAGTCCTCTTTTATCTAGGTAAAAAGACTGAGTTTGAGTCTCTGTCTAAAGGGGAGTCAGGAAGGAGAGGAGAGTCAGCTCATGCCTCTATTTGAGTACCAAAAACTATATTAAGCTGATCAATCATCAGTCACATAGTAATGCCATTATAGTAGTCATGTCAGTTACAGTGCCTTGAAAAATTATTTATAGATATTGCTGTGTCCCCTATAGAACAGGGTGCTCTGATCAGATGAGACTAAAGTATAACCTTTTCTGCGTAATGCAAAAATGCTATGTGTAGTGGAAAACTAACACTGCACATCACTCTGAAAACACCACCCCCACCACCAAGCATGGTAGTAGCAACATCTTGCAGTGGGGATACTTTTCTTCAGCAGGGACAGGGAAGCTGGTCAGAGTTAATGGGAAGATGGATGGAGCTGAATACAGGGAAATCTTTTATGAAAATCTGTTACAGGCCGCATATGTCTTGAGACTGGGGTGAAAGGTCACCTTCTAGCAGAACAACGACTATAAACATACTGCCCGAACTACAATGGAGTGGATTACATGTAAGCATATTCAAGTGTGTGAATGGCCCAGTCAAAGTTCAGACCTAAATTCCACTGAAAATCTGTGGCACAAACACTCAACTTCCAATTTCACTGAGGTAGTGGAAGTTTCTAATGAAGAGTTGAGAAAATTAGATATGCAAAGCTGATAGAGACATAACTCTAAAGATTTTCTGCAGTAATTGAAGCAAAAAGTGTTCCTGCAAAGTACTTACCCAGGGGGGCTGAATACAAATGCACATCATTATTTTCAGGATTATGGTTTTAAAACATTGTAAAAATTATGATTCATTTCTTTTACACGTCACTAATATTTGCTATGTTGTGTTGATTTGTCACATAAAATCCCCCCAAAAAATAGATTTAATTTTGTGGATGTAGGTGAAGAAATGTTGAAAGGTTCACAAGGTATGAATATCTTATCAAGGCACTGTATATGTAGAAGCAATGCAATTTACATACAATAGTGCTAAACATACTGTATTGTCTCCCCAAATGATAAAATATTCCCAGCCATAGTAGAGGCCAGTATCAGTGTCAGGTATACTGCAAATTTTGTAAACTGTTCAAAATGTGAGTTAAAGTGTTTCTAAGAAAATCCATTTCTATCAAAAGTGCTCATAAGTAATGAAAAACACTATGGATTATGGACTTTTATCGCAAGGTTATGCCTCATAATAACATTCATATGCCATTATAGGGTAAGTGGACAAGGGTTATCAGTTGGAGCAACAATCTATAGTAATTTCTTTATAGTGGACGCAAAGGTGCCATTCTACTCACAACATATGTCCTGCCACATTATTGTAGAAGTTTAAGTGTTCACCAAATTTATTGAAATAAAGAATAAAAGTGAAGTTTGAAGTATGTATTGACTCGATAGATCAATAGTTTATTCTATATGCACCTCTTGAAGTATAGACTTTACATGAAGTGCTGCCATGATGCAGAAACTGATGACATTTTCAAACACAAAGCCTACAAAGCCATGGGAACAACTTCTGCGAAATTAACAGCGAATGTGTAAAATTGAGCATAAAAACAATTCTGTCATTGTTTATTTATCTATTTTATTAGCTAATATAGCTCCCTTAATTCTATAGCAGTCTGCAAATATTATTATCACTTTCCCAAATGGGGCTGACAATCTAAATTACCCACTAGTATGTCAGTAGAGTGTGAGAGGAAACTGGGGTACCGGGAGGAAACCCACACAGTCATGGAGATAGCAAACAAACTCCTTGCAGATGTTATCCTTGGTGGGTTTGAACTAAGGACCCCAGAAATGCACAGCAACAGTGTTAATCACTGATCAATTGTGCAGCCAATCATTGAGTTAAAGGGAATATGTCACCAGGTTTTTGCTATCCCATCTGACGGCAGCATAATGTAGGAAAAGAAACCCTGTTTCCAAAGACGTTTTACTTAGTTTGCTGGGGCAACAGTTGTTAGATGTAGGATGAAGCAAATCTTTGATCATTTACCCCGCCCACACTAGACTCTCTATGTACGTTAGCTATTGGCAGTGAGCTGCCTAACAGAGGAAGGGGCGTGGTTAGACTAGGTTTCAAGCATAAATGTAGGTGCTGTAATTTGTGTAGTCTGAGCAGTTGTAATGTCCTGGTGATAAAACCTTACTTATAAGTATGCAACAGAACACTACTTGATAAGTAAAAGATCACTGAACTCAATGTTTTAACCTTAATATCAAGTTGTCTTCAGATTGCATAGCAAAAACCTGCTCTCAGAGTCCCTTTAAAGAATGATATCCTTAAATGTTAGTTTATAAATTGCTTGTATTTACTACTTCATGAAATCAATTGCATTCCTCATTGGAAATAATAAGCCATTCATTTTCACTAGTATGCACTACTAAGCAATTAATTTAGGATGCTCAGCCACTTATAATAATACCGATCTTAATTTTGCAATGGTCATTTGCTACTGTAGCAAATCCCGTAAAGTGAAGGACGTTTTAATTCAGACATAATATATTTTTTTAGGCAAATTGATTTAAAGATTGGTTAATTAATTTTTAGATCTCTTTGGGAAATTTGTTCCTTTATCATCAGAGGAATAATAATTCACAAATACAAATAATATAGACTATTGTGGCACAGGAATGCTCACTTTGTAAGGCCCATTGACCGTTTACTACCTGTAATCACGCATTCAATTGTTGAATTATATTCATATAGTTTATTTAAAATTCAATACAATTGTTATATTTGCACTTGAGTACATATTGAAATGAATTTTTCAGAAGTAATAACATCCACTTCCTTGGGCTTTAACTTTTAATGTGCGTTTGAAGCCAGGACAATTCAATTCTATTGCGTATTTCCATTGCATATTTTCTTTTTTTGCAAACCTTTTACATTTGTGATCTTTCAAATAGCTTTGTTGCTTTGAATTCCATAGTCGGAACGACAACCTGAAAATGCATTTTATTAATGATTAAATGTAAAACTGTTTGTAGAAAGAATTTTATATTTTATGAACATTAAATTTGAATGCTCTCAAACACAGTTAAAATGATATTTACATTGAGCTGAAATGCCGTCTGCACAAAGTGATATTGTATTTATTAGTTCAGCCAAATGTAATAGCTGGCAATATCGCTGTAACACATGCGTTCTGTTGAATGTTACTTAGAACAAAATGTCTTCAAATACAAGCACTTAAAATAAATCTCATCTGATTCTTTTGTAACAGATTTGAAAAAGAAGGCATCATTGAATTTATGCTTCCATCAGGAACATAAAACCAACTTTAAATGCAGGAAAAGTTCATTAGTGTTGATGTTCCCCGTGATATAATGATTACATAGTTACATGTTAATTAACTCAACAGAATTCATGACAGTTCCTCTCTGAAGTATTGTCAAACATCTTGTTGACAAATTCTCATTTTCATTCATTAGTCTTGCGTCATAAAAATCAATCAAGCTTATTTTCCCATAGACTTAAGCTGACAAAATCTGAGTTCTCAAAGATCATGCTCTTTACAGGGCAGGTGTTATAATGGTATTATGGTTATTGTGTAGCTATAATCAGTATTGGAAATAAAAGGAACAACATTTGCAACAATAAAAACAATGATAAAAGCAATTCAAAAGTATATTGGATTTCAAATGGAAGTTAGGGCCGTAAAATGTTAACCTAATCTATCCCTGTGTGGCACAGCCAAAAGTTTTACCATAACCAGGTTCCCCGCATCATGTTCCCACATGCTTTATGCATCCATCAGCCCTCTGTTTGGACCAGCCATAATGTTAAGTGTGTAACAGTACAGACACAATCAGGGCAACTGTTACCACCCACCTTTCGTGTCTCCCTTTTTCCCTCATAGACTGTAAGCTTGCGAGCAGGGCCCTCATTCGTATCTGTTATGATCTATGTGATTATTGTTATGCTGTAATGTATATTGTCTGTACAAATCCCCTCTGAAATGTAAAGTGCTGCGGAATATGTCGGCGCTATAGAAATAAAATTTATTATTATTATTATTATTATTATAACCTTCTCACATTTTAACCTACCATTATGGCCTAACTGTGTACATTGTGCATCCTCATGGTCCTGTGTAAAATATCAGTATTTCTATAATAAAAAATATATGGATTAATTCTCTCATACAGAGTCTAGTCCAGCTAGCAGAGGCTCTGGTTAGAGTGTGACTGAGCTGTTCTGGATTCCTTGGCTCACACAGCTGTCTCTCTTGTCAAATGTATAGGTCAAGATAGTCAAAGCTGTCAAAATGTGACTATTTAGAGATAATGAATGGTTCTAAAGATCTCAGACTTTAGGCTTAAATATCTCAGACTAAGGTAATGCATAAATAACTGTATACATATTGTTAAAATAACTACGGTTCACTTAATATGGAAGAACTTCTGAACATAGTGGCAAGCCACCATATGTGGTTGTAATTTATAGGTCAGAATAGTATATAAAGCCGGCCTAACTCTTGTTCAGGAGATCTCATATCCCTTGAGACTCTCGAACACCCGGACAGCTGCTCAAGACTATATGTAAGAACAATGCTCGTTTTCTCTTCAAATAATTATTGCATGTCATGAACTTACTTTTCTTCATTTTTGTAATCACTTTTTGAATGAACAATTAAAAACAAGATTTATTTTATCCTCAACATTGCTTTTACTTTTTGATTCTCAACCGTGCAAGAAGATATATATATATATTTTTCTACATTTTGGCGAGCCGTAGCCAGCCTGATCTTTTGTGCTAATTTTGGTTGGCATTCCTTCCTCGATTGTACAAGGGGGGAGCACGAACTCTGCTAAAAAACCACCTGTTGTACAAGCTTCCTCAGGAATTCCACTATTTCACGGCACAAAAATCACACTGAACCTGAAGACGACGGGTGAGGATCGTAAAGAGCTGCATGCGTCTCATCCAGACGGAGATCTGAGGATTGCATAAGGACACAGAGGACCATCCATTGACGGGAAAGACTCTCAATAGGTGAGAAAAAATATAATGGATTTTATACATGATTATGCTAAGAAAAGTAACATAGATTTCAAGTTTGTTCATAATCATACGGATGCCCAATTATGGTCTAGTTTGTATAATCAATGTGAGGCAGAAAATGTTAAAATTGACAAAAGGTTTTTCTCAGTTAGAAAATTACAAAGGAAATTTCAGAATGTTATGCAGCTAGTTCATGTGTATAATAGCCTAGTCTTTGAGAAAACTGAACCTAACACCTATAAAACATGCATTGTCACACAAGACATTAATCACACTGACACACCAGGTGACACACAAGAGTCTGACGGGGATTACTTTGATTGTCCAAATTGTTTGATTTTGTCAGAGCATATAGAACAATTGGAAGATCAAATAGATACCAGGACAGAGTTATTGTCTAAATTACGACAAGATATAAAGAGGGTTTCTGCTAACACAAGATCAACAGGTAAACAGGAGGACAGTGTTGCTGCCTCTTCATTTGTACCAAATATGCAAAATCCAGATGCTTCAGTAGAGGAATTAGAGGCAGTAGAATTACAACGGAAAAAATTACATGACAGAGCAGCACGCATTAATCTGAAAATACACGATCAGCTAATGAAAATTGTAAAAGACATTCCAAATTACAATGATAAGATGGATGCCTTTTATAATGCGGACACTTTTGAATCAAACACAGACAAATACAATCTGAATGATGAGCAAAAGAATAAAATATTCAAAGTTTGGTTACCTTCACATATGGGAAAAAGATTACAGACCACACCCAGATTAAATGATGAGAATGAAATGGCACATAGTACAAAAGAAGACAGACTTAGACAATTAGTATTGTTTACAACTGGAGAAGACATGCCTACAGTTGATATTTTAGGGAGTTTACAAACAAATATTTCTGAAGACCCATTCTCTTTTTTGGTAAAGTTTGAACAG
Organism: Dendrobates tinctorius; assembly: GCF_039654945.1. Taxonomy (NCBI): domain Eukaryota; kingdom Metazoa; phylum Chordata; class Amphibia; order Anura; family Dendrobatidae; genus Dendrobates; species Dendrobates tinctorius. The sequence goes on from NW_027361676.1 coordinate 31,654,271, forward strand.
GCCTATAGGATGGTAATGGATCTCAGGCCTCACGAAGAGCCAGCATCCATGATCAAATTTTTTGTAAAGAAGTTCAAGTACTTAGATCCTGCCTCAGTGCAATTGGCTAACACTCAGCCATCATTGCAAGAAGCAACAGTTTTTATTGACAGAATAAGGAGATCCATGAAACAAAATCAGGTCAAGGCTAAAATAGCGGTAGTTCATGAGAAGGAAGACAGTCAACTGAAACCTAGAGCCACAGTAATCTCCAAGAGCAGGGATTACATTGAGCATAGAGGTAAAAATACTACACAAAGGAACAATATCCATTGTTATTTTTGTGGTATACCTGGACACTTGAAGTGGCAGTGCAGGAAATTTTTGAGAGCAGAATCAGAGATGGGTACACAAGGAACAGGTAAGCTTGGAAGGGAAAACGGACTCATGCCAAAATCATACAACACACCTTCCGCACCTGCATTACAATTATCTGCACCTGCTCATACTGCCAACAGACAAACACAGTCACCATATGCACCATTAATCAGACAGATCAGAGAAATGACAGTGAAGGAAACAGAGTCAAGGGATAGAATTCCAAGGTCTTTTAAAAAGGACACAGGTCTTCTCCCATCTCCTTCATCTTTCTGACAATCACAGACTATTCCTGTACCACATCCATTGGAATTTGTGACTCGAGTTACATTGGATGACTGTGGAAGACCATTTATCAAAGTAAGTTTAGCAGGACAGAATGTTGTATTTCTCATTGACACAGGAGCTCAGTTAAGTGTTACAAACCTTGATTTGAAGCTAAACCCAGATTCACTAGTTTGTACAATTGTCGGTTTCAGTGGAAAAGGTGGAACTAAAGCAACCTTAGTTCCCAATGTGATTTTGGAAATACCTAGTTCTTTCAAAACAGAAATTGACATCTGGTATTGTCGTGATTCTGAAAATATACTTGGCACAGATTTTATGCAGAAATTCGGATGGGTAGTTGACCTAGGAAATCAAGTGATCTGGAAAGATTCCAATGGTTGTAAACCGGTAGTCATTGATCCTAATGATTATAGCCATGTTGGAAGTATTTGCTTGAATGATGTGGTGTCATCTGACCATTTGTGGCCTGACACTAATGATGACAAGGTATTGACAGAAATTGTACAGCTTTTTCCTTCTCTTTGGGCTCAGTTCAGGAATCAGGTTGGAACAATGAAAGACGTTATCGTGAATGTGGAGGGGCGTGATCCCCCGCCACAGCGTCAGTATAAATTGCCTCCAGAATCAATTGACTCTATGTCAAAGATCATACAGGAATTGTTAGATCAAGGTGTTATCCGAAAGGCTAATTCTGTAAGTAACAATCCTTTGTGGTGTGTTTTGAAATCTGATGGTTCTTATCGAATGATATAGGATTTACGGATGTTCAATAAGCATACACCCAATGTCGCACCAATTGTGGCAGATACTCATGACATGATGGCAAGGTTAAATGCAAAGGCCAAATACTTCTCTGTACTGGACATTAGCAATGGTTTTTTCAGTATACCTCTTGAAAAGAGTTGTCAGTATAAGTTTGCATTTACTTTCTTGGACGAGCAATATCTGTTTTGCAGGTTACCTCAAGGAGCACATTTGTCACCTAGTGTTTTTCATCAGGCATTGGCAAAGGTATTATCCAGATTTTCGAGGCCTGATTGCATTCTGCAATATGTGGATGATATTTTATTGTCTACAGAGGATAAAGAGACACATGTTTCACTTCTGACAGAATTGTTTGAGTTACTGCATGATGCAGGGTTGAAATTGAACACCAAAAAGGTCAAATTAATGCAGACTGAGGTCAGATTTTTAGGAGTGCTGTTGAGTCCAGGAAAAAGGCAGCCACTGCAGGAAAGAATTGAGGCAATTGCTTCCCTACCAATTCCGACATCACACAAGGCATTGAGACATTTTTTAGGTCTTATGAATTATTCAAGGGATTTCATTGAGAATTTTGCAGATAAGGCCAGATCTTTATATGATCTTTTGAAAGGTGAAAACAGTGATTACTTTGGTCCTTGGGGTGATGAACAGCAAACCTCATTTGAACAATTGAAAATGAATTTACAAAATGCACCTGCTTTGTCCACAGTAGATCCTTCGGCTCCATTTGCTTTGCAAGTGCATACATCAGGAACATCTGTTTCTGCTGTATTACTGCAATTACAGGGAGAAGAGTGGAGAATTTTGGGCTATTTTTCAAAACTTCTCTCACCTGTTGAAAAAGGTTTTGAGACCTGTGCAAGACACTTGGTAGGTGTGTACTTTGCAGTCAAAGCAACCGAACATATTGTCGGGTTCAACAAAATAATTTTGCAAACTCCTCACTCTACACTAAAACTTCTCTTTGAGAATAATATCCCAGGTGTGTCACATCAGAGATTTGCTCATTGGTTATTGTCATTGTCTCCCAAACAAATTGAGGTAGATTACAAGGCCAAATATGTTCTTCCTCAGCTGATGCAATATGAAGGACAAACTCATGATTGTTTACAGTCTTTTCAGGATCCAAGTCCATCACTTTTCAGACGGAAAGCAGAGGTAACAGACGAACCAATTTTTGTAGATGGTTCCAGATTCTATTCAGATGGGCACTATTATTCAGGATATGCCATTTTTTATCCCAAAAGAGGACAGGTTGTGAAGCACAAATTACCGAGTCATTTTTCAGCTCAAAGAGCAGAGCTAGAAGCAGTAAAAATGGTACTACAGCTGAATGAAGCAGATGATCAGTGTCCCATTGTGATCTACAGTGATAGCTCTTATGTTGTAAGATCACTGACAGATTACTTGTCAGTTTGGGAAAAAAGAGGCTATGTAGATTCATCTAATAAGACTCTTGTTCACAGTGACACACTGAAGACAATTTTCAGGATAGCATCAAAAAACCCTAATGGTTTTGCTATTGTCAAGGTTCCGGCCCATAAAAAATCTGATGATGAATTATCTGTTGGAAATGCAACCGCAGATATGCTAGCCAAAGAGGCAGCCCTGACAGGAGAAGAGGTGTTTGAACCTGAACCTCTCGAGGTTTCAGCAGTTCAAAGAACAGACACGCATATCCCTTCTTTTGCGGAAGAACAAGAAAAAGACTCATCTCTTGTTGCTTCCCGGGTTGATCCAAAACCTCCCTTTGTTTGTGAAAACGGGGTTTTGTGTCATGACTTAAACGGGGAGTTGCGTCCTGTTGTCCCAAGACATCTACAGGTTGAGTTCACAAAATACAATCATGAAAGTTTGGGTCATTTGGGCCAACAAAAATTGTTAGGCATTCTCAGAGAGAAATTTTACTGGGAAAAGATGGAAGAGACAGTGCAAAGTGTTGTTCAATCATGTCTCATTTGTGCCCAAATTAATCCAAGACCAAAAGGACAGAAACCGCCACTACTCCGAATCGCACCTGCAGAGGGTCCATGGTCTACGTTGCAAATCGACTACATTGGACCGTTACCATCAGGTAAAAATGGTCTCAGGTATGCATTGGTTGTAGTAGATGTTTTTTCTAAGTGGGTTGAAATTTTACCTGTCAGGAAAGATGATGCTTTGTCTACAGCTAGAGCATTAGTTAATCATGTCTTTTGTACTTGGGGGATCCCAAGAATGATCACCTCTGATCGAGGAAGTCACTTTACAGGAAAAATCATGCAAGCCGTTTGTGCTATTCTAGGGGTACGACAGCAGTTTCATGTACCCTACCATCCACAGTCTGCTGGTATTGTGGAAAGGATGAATAGAACAATAAAATCCAGAATTGCCAAGATGTTATTGGACAAAGGCAATACTTGGGTTGATGCAGTACCTTTTGTACTGTTGAGTGTAAGAGGAACAACCTCTGCCACAACTCAGTTTACTCCTTTTGAACTGATGACAGGAAGAAAAATGCCATTGATTTTTCCTCATGAACCATTTTTGTCTACACCACAAAAAGATGCTGTTGCAAGGTCCAAATGGTTGCAATTGTTACAGGAAAATTTGAAAACGATTCTTCCACATGCTGCATCAAGAATGCAGAGAATGGAGCCACCATATGTATCCAAATTCAAGAAAGGGGCTCTAGTGATGATTAAAACTTTCAGGAAGAATGGACCTTGGGAAAGTAATTGGGAAGGTCCCTTTGAAATTATCGAAACCATGGGACAAGTGATGATACTTGTGCAACGAGCATCTAAGGTGGTTAAAAATACCCGCAGACAACAAAAATTGTGGGTACATGTTGATCAATGCAAACTGTATATTGCAAAATAATGATACTGCATTTCTTTTAGGAAGAAATGGATTCCAATAAGAACTGGAATACGAAACTCCACGTCCTTGATGGAAGGGATTCAACACCAATCCTTCAGGAGGAAAAGACATTTCCCAGGAAAAGCTACTATCTGATGGGAATCACATTTCTGCTGTTTTGTACTGTTTCAACTGTGATCTACGCTGAAGATATTTCACACCATGGAACAAATACTAGTGAAGTGAAGGAACTTTTCAAAGGAACTTTACATCCAAGGAAACCAAGAGGAACGAATCTACAAAGCTTAATAGATGAAGACATACCGGACGATTCAGTAGATATTACTGGAAACATTTGCATGGGTTTTGGTGCAAAATGCTGTATTGAGCTACACTTCATACATGACACTGACATAATATTACACGCAGCCACAGGACCTAAGACGAAGTTCACACAGTTACAAGGAGATTATATACACAATAATAAGACAGGCACATGGGAATGTAGTCCTACAGATGTGTTATTCTGGAATATAGAGATAAGAGGTGAAGAGAAAGCTGTGTGGTCAGGAGATATTACAAATGATATGATCGCAAAAGGGAAAGTTGAAACATCCAAAACAGATGCTTGGTTAAGGACACAACTATTTGGGAAAGTTTTAGATCCTGCATTTCTTTCTATTACAGAAGGAGACGAGGATTGGGTAAAAACATGGAATTTTCAGATAACCAGAGAACCAGTACAAGTACAGGTATCTGTAGTTTTTACAGTTTCAAATACTATAGCTCCAGAAGTAAGGGTTACACCACAAGCAGTATATAGTCAAGAAAATATGTCTCCTTTATTACTAAAATGCAGCACGAGGTTAGAGCTACCTTCAGAATCTTTGTTAATATGGACCAAAGATAAATCATTTTTGGGAAGTTTTTCAAATGGTCCAACAAATGTTATACACAGAGGTCAATCCGGTAACGTGAGATGGTTAAATAAGGATTTTATTTTTTCTGTAGATAATCCATCTCCTAAGGATTCTGGACTTTACCAATGTTGCATTTTAACGAAATATAACTACAAACAATGTAGAGATGTAAAGGTAAATATATGGTCAGCAGTAGATAATGTATGCACACAGACAAGATTTCAACCATCTACTCCTTTTCAGATCAATCAGTTCCAAACTAAACCTCTGTTACGAGATGGAGTGTTTCTGACCATGGTATGGACCTTTAACATGTCTAACTGGAAAATCTCTTCTAGATATCCCCAGTGTCAACCACATCTCACTAACATGGAGATGGGAATAGAACAATGGTTTGGGAAAAGAACTTCAACACAGGTTAGAAGTAAGAGGGGAGTGTTTGAAGGTATTTTGGGGGGATTAGGAACAGTAGGAAGTTCAATTAACACTATGGACATTCATACACTTAAATCAGATCTGGAAAATATTGGGTATATTGGAGGAAAAGGGGTAAAGATTCAGAAAAGCTTGAATCAAGTCCTTGAAAAGATGGTTTTGAACACTGCTACTGTATTGGGATCTTCTGTATCACATCTTCAAGATGCTACTTTAGCTTTAATGGAAAGTGAACAGGAATCTCAAGTGGCCAAAACATGTCTAGAAATTCAGATTGAATATTCCACCAATCTGAAAATGATTGCACAAGCCTTACAAAGTGGAATTACCCCTTTAGGGCTAATAAGAAATTTGCCCATAGAATATAACTTTGCGTTAAACCATACAGATTTGTGGGTGAATAAGTGGTTAGGATGTGAACAGAACATTTGTGTAGGAACATCACTGATTCCAGTGTCAGGAAGAGAAGAAACCCTGGTTCCTATAGGTGTTCTGGGAATTCCTGTCAGCCCTACACAATTGTTATATTATCAATTACAGTACACAGATTTTGCATTTGATGGTACAAACATTGAACAATTAGACATTTCGTCATGCTTAAATTTTGTTTCCAAGGTAATGTGCCTACCTGGACAGGATAAAGTCATTTATCATTCATGTTTCCATAATCATACTTCTTGTTATGCCAGAGTTGAGAATGTCCACACGATACATGACTTGGTGACACCAGTAAGCGCTAACAAAACTTGTTTCCAAGTCATGTCAGGAAGAGAAGCAGTTTCTGCATTCTTCTCATCTTGTGTACATGTCGAAAATCTGACAATGGGTTTATATTGTATTGAGGGAAATGTTAAAACTCTCACAAAGAAGGAAGGAAGTATTAATATTACGTCAATAGGCTCAAGACGTCTGAAAATCCTTCCGATCCAGTTCAATTTGTCACAAGTCAATAAATTCCCTTGGGATTTGTGGACAAATGAAATAAAGAAAGACAAGGGTTTATTAAATCTGCTGACAAAACAATTAAAAGAAGCTGAAATTGTATTTAGACATGAACAAGGTAATCTAAATGATATTGAACATGAATGGACGAGTATGTCAGGCTCATCTTGGTGGAGAAATTTAGGAAAATCTGTAACCAGTTGGTCACAGTCTTCAGCGAAAATGGCAGCAGGAAATGTATTGTCTAATCCGATCGTTATTTTATTTATCATAGTTTTGCTGTGTATAATATATCAAATAATTATTATGTGTAAAATTAGGAGAATTTATAAGAATATAAAGGTAGAAATGAAAAAGGAAGATGATATTTTAAGAGAGATGTTAAAACGAAAAAATATAACTCTCTGATCTAATTTTTGTTTTTACAATAGGTTTGAAAATTCAGATGACATTCAGGGCAGATGGTGATACAAGGTTTTCAGAATAAAGAATGAATGTGATACGAATGGTGAGAGAATGAGTTAGGATTGATTATGATATTTCTCAAATCATAATCAGGGGGGACTGTAAAATATCAGTATTTCTATAATAAAAAATATATGGATTAATTCTCTCATACAGAGTCTAGTCCAGCTAGCAGAGGCTCTGGTTAGAGTGTGACTGAGCTGTTCTGGATTCCTTGGCTCACACAGCTGTCTCTCTTGTCAAATGTATAGGTCAAGATAGTCAAAGCTGTCAAAATGTGACTATTTAGAGATAATGAATGGTTCTAAAGATCTCAGACTTTAGGCTTAAATATCTCAGACTAAGGTAATGCATAAATAACTGTATACATATTGTTAAAATAACTACGGTTCACTTAATATGGAAGAACTTCTGAACATAGTGGCAAGCCACCATATGTGGTTGTAATTTATAGGTCAGAATAGTATATAAAGCCGGCCTAACTCTTGTTCAGGAGATCTCATATCCCTTGAGACTCTCGAACACCCGGACAGCTGCTCAAGACTATATGTAAGAACAATGCTCGTTTTCTCTTCAAATAATTATTGCATGTCATGAACTTACTTTTCTTCATTTTTGTAATCACTTTTTGAATGAACAATTAAAAACAAGATTTATTTTATCCTCAACATTGCTTTTACTTTTTGATTCTCAACCGTGCAAGAAGATATATATATATATTTTTCTACATCCTGTTAGCACAGAATTTGCTCCCATGCGATATGTCCACTTCCAGCTGGGATTGACTATGCTAATCATGAACTTAGGATACCAAAAAATTTGAAAACCTAGCAAAATATTTGTGTCCCAAAGAAGGAGCTTTAGGCAATAAAAAAACGAAAAAAAGTGCCAGGACGGAAATAATCAATCCAGTATATTAAAACATAAACCACATAATCTTTATTAAATAGAATTTAAGAGAACATTAAGTGCATGTAATCCCAGAAATGCAGATGGAAATTTATTAAAATTGGTGGGTGAGCAATCGGGGGAATCCCCCCCAAAAAAAGGTTAGGGCAGAGTCAACACATGGTATGACATACATGTGGCAAAAATTATAGAAATCAGGATTCCACAGAATTGAGATGTGTACATATAGCCATAGGTCAAATTCTAAAATAAGGTAAGTAGAAAGTTAAGCAGTAATTAATTATACTTGTTCACAGATGTGAAACCTTGACAATAAAGACAGAAGAGGAAATAATGCCTTTAAAATGTGGTGCTGTAGAAGGATGTTCTGAATACCATGGATGGCAAAATTAACAAACAATTTAATTTTGGAACAAATCAAGCCAGCCACATCACTTGAAGCAAGAATCACCAATCTACAACTAGCCTACTTTGGACCCATAATACAAAAAGAGAAATCACTGGAGAAGCACATCATGGTTGGAAGAATAGATGGAACTAAACATAGTGGAAGAGCAACACGATGACGGTGTAGAAAACCTGGTGGACCTAGCTAGATTTTCATAACATTAATCTTCCTACAGATCATTCATCTATCAAGTCGCCAAAGCTCAAAATCGAGTCAAACGCCATTAAAAACGTACACCTTTAAAGAAATAACCTTGAGCAGAATTCTCAGAAAGTCTCTGGAATTGATTGCAAGAAATTCTTTAAGCTTTATTATGTTTTAGGAGCTACTTGTATGCGTGAGACTTTTCTAATCCCCCCATGCAGAATACTCATAGAATTTAGATCAACCTAAAGTTTAGAAAGTCAAGAAAACATATTTTTCATGCTTTCATTTATTCTTAAGCAAGTTTGCTGTATTTATGGTCATGTTGTCCTATCTTTTGAAGCAGTTTTCTATCCCTTTTGTTTATACTTTTCAAACAGCTGCAAGTGTGCATAAGTAGATTAGTGGTTATTAAACTGTGAGGCTTTCCCTCGTTGTTATGAAGGTACAGTTGGGGATGTAATTTGCACAGAAAGTATCATATGCTGCACAGTTTTTCTATGGCTGCAGCAATTTTCAGCTGATTAACTCCTTATGACGTAAACTTTCTGACTTTGACTTTTATGTAGGCTCACACACCAAGCTCATTCAGTGAAATAAATAATTATTTGATCCTTTGCTGATTTTGTAAGCATGCCTACTGACAAAGACATGAACAGTCTGTAATTTTAAGGGTAGATTAATTTTAACATTGAGAGATAAAATATCAAAAATAAAATCCAGAAAATCACATTGTATAAATACATACAGTGCCTTGCGAAAGTATTAGGCCCCCTTTTCCCACATATCATGCTTCAAACATAAAGATACCAAATGTAAATTTTTGGTGAAGAATCAACAACAAGTGGAACACAATTGTGAAGTTGAACGAAATTTATTGGTTATTTTAAATTTTTGTGGAAATTCAAAAACTGAAAATTGGGGCATGCAATATTATTCGGCCCCTTTAACTTAATACTTTGTTGTGCCACCTTTTGCTGAGATTACAGCTGTATGTCGCTTGGGGTATGTCTCTATCAGTTTTGTACATCGAGAGACTGAAGTTCTTGCCCATTCTTCCTTGGCAAACAGCACGAGCTCAGTGAGGTTTGATGAAGATTGTTTGTTAACAGCAGTTTTCAGTTCTTTCCACAGTCTTGATTGGATTCAGGTCTGGACTTTGACTTGGCCATTCTAACACCTGGACATGTTTATTTGTGAACCATTCGATTGTAGATTTTGCTTTATGTTTGGGATCATTGTCTTGTTGGACGATAAATCTCCGTCCCAGTCTCAGGTCTTTTGCAGACTCCAACATGTTTTCTTCAAGAATGGTCCTGTATTTGGCTCCATCCATCTTCCCATCAATTTTAACCATCTTCCCTGTCCCTGGTGAAGAAAAGCAGGCCCAATCCATGATGCTGTGACCACCATGTTTGACAGTGGGGATGGTGTATTCAGTGTGATGAGCTTTTATTGCCTTTATGCCAAACATATCGTTTGGCATTGTTGCCAAAAAGTTCGATTTTGGTTTCATCTGACCAGAGCACCTTCTTCCACATGTTTGGTGTGTCTCCCAGGTGGCTTGTTGCAAACTTTAAACAACACTTTTTAGGGATATCTTTGAGAAAAGGCTTTCTTCTTGCCACTCTTTCATAAAGGCCAGATTTGTGCAGTGTACGACTGATTGCAGTTCATCCAGAGTGATCATGGGCCCCTTGGCTGCATCTTTGATCAGTCTTCCCCTTGTTTGAGATGAAAGTTTAGAAGGATGGCCAGGTCTTGGTAGATTTGCATTGGTATGATACTCCTTCCATTTCAGTATGATTGCTTGCACAGTGCTCCTTGGGATGTTTAAAGTTTTGGAAATCATTTTGTATCCAAATCCGGCTTTAAATGTCTCCACAACAGTATCACAGACCTGCCTGTTGTGTTCCTTGGTCTTCATGATGCTCTCTGTGCTTCAAACAGATCCCTGTGATGATCACAGAGCAGGAGCATTTATACGGAGACTTGATTACACACAGGTGGATTATATTTATCATCATTAGTCATTTAGAACAACACTGGATCACTCAAAGATCCACAATGAACTTCTGAAGTGAGTTTGCTGCACTGAAAGTAAAGGGGCCGAATAATATTGCACGCTCCACTTTTCAGTTTTTGAATTTCCACAAAAATATAAAATAACCAATAAATTTTGCTCAACTTTACAATTGTGTCCTACTTGATGTTGATTCTTCACCAAAAATTTACATTTGGTATCTTTATGTTTGAAGCATGATATGTGGGAAAAGGTTGAAAAGTTCCAGGGGGCCGAATACTTTTGCAAGGCACTGTTTATATATATATATATATATATATACATATATATACATACAGTATATACATATATATATATATATATATGTCAGTGACATACACACACACACATATCTATAAATATATACAATCATATGTTAAAGTTTGGGCACCCCTATTAATGTTAACCTTTTTTCTTTATAACAATTTTGGTTTTTGCAACAGTTATTTCAGTTTCATATATCTAATAACTGATGGACTCAGTTATATTTCTGGATTCAAATGAGGTTTATTGTACTAACAGAAAATGTGCAATCTGCATTTAAACAAAATTTGACCGGTGCAAAAGTATGGGCACCCTTATCATTTTCTTGATTTGAACACTCCTAACTACTTTTTACTGACTTCCTGAAGCACTAAATTGGTTTTGTAACCTCATTGAGCTTTGAACTTCATAGCCAGGTGTATCAAATCATGAGAAAAGGTATTTAAGGTGGCCACTTGCAAGTAGTTCTCCTATTTGAATCTCCTATGAAGAGTGGCATCATGGGCTCCTCAAAACAACTCTCAAATGATCTGAAAACAAAGATTATTCAACATAGCTTTTCAGGGGAAGGATGCAAAAAGTTGTCTCAGAGATTTAACCTGTCAGTTTCCACTGTGAGGAACATAGTAAGGAAATGGAAGAACACAGGTACAGTTCTTGTTAAGCCCAGAAGTGGCAGGCCAAGCAAAATATCAGAAAGGCAGAGAAGAAGAATGGTGAGAACAGTCAATGACAATCCACAGACCACCTCCAAAGACCTGCAGCATCATCTTGCTGCAGATGGTGTCACTGTGCATCGGTCAACAATACAGCGCACTTTGCACAAGGAAAAGCTGTATGGGAGAGTAATGCGAAAGAAGCCGTTTCTGCAAGCACGCCACAAACAGAGTCGCCTGAGGTATGCAAAAGCACATTTGGACAAGCCAGTTACATTTTGGAAGAAGGTCCTGTGGACTGATGAAACAAAGATTGAGTTGTTTGGTCATACAAAAAGGCGTTATGCATGGAGGCTAAAAAACACAGCATTCCAAGAAAAACACTTGCTACCCACAGTAAAATTTGGTGGAGGTTCCATCTTGCTTTGGGGCTGTGTGGCCAATGCCGGCACCGGGAATCTTGTTAAAGTTGAGGGTCGCATGGATTCAACTCAGTATCAGCAGATTCTTGACAATAATGTGCAAGAATCAATGACAAAGTTGAAGTTACGCAGGGGATGGATATTTCAGCAAGACAATGAGCCAAAACACCGCTCCAAATCTACTCAGGCATTCATGCAGAGGAACAATTACAATGTTCTGGAATGGCCATCCCAGTCCCCAGACCTGAATATCATTGAATATCTGTGGGATGATTTGAAGCGGGCTGTCCGTGCTCGGCGACCATCAAACTTAACTGAACTGGAATTGCTTTGTAAACAGGAATGGTCACAAATACCTTCATCCAGGATCCAGGAACTCATTAATAGCTACAGGAAGCGACTAGAGGCTGTTATTTTTGCAAAAGGAGGATCTACGAAATATTAATGTCACTTTTATGTTGAGGTGCCCATACTTTTGCACCGGTCAAATTTTGTTTAAATGCAGATTGCACATTTTCTGTTAGTACAATAAACCTCATTTGAATCCAGAAATATAACTGAGTCCATCAGTTATTAGATATATGAAACTGAAATAGCTGTTGCAAAAACCAAAATTGTTATAAAGGAAAAAGGTTAACATTAATAGGGGTGCCCAAACTTTAACATATGACTGTATATATATATATATATATATATATATATATATATATACAGTATATATACTATATATATTATATATACTTACCTTGTAATATCTTCACATCCTGTTCTGTCCAGATGTCTCCGGATCCCAGAATTCCAAGCGGCGGACGTTCACCGACCGCCGTTTTGGGACTCCCAAGTGGTGGGTGTCTCAATATGGAAACTGCTGATGGTACCAGCCTCTTGTGTGGTACCACCAGCAGAACACCATCACACCAAACACACACATACACACACTGTATACGCCGTACGCACCACAGTGGTGGAGAGAGAGAGCTGAGAAGGGGCAGAGCACATGGGGTACACAGGTCAAAGAAGAGTTGACATGAGAGGAGAAGACAGCAGATGGGGAGAGAGAAAGCGCACAGGGGTGAGAGAGACAGAGCACATGGGGTAGACAGCTCAAACGGGACAGCACATGAGGGGAGAACACAGCACAGGAAGGAAAGAGACAGCAGACAAGGGTGATAGCACATGCAAAATCTGCCCCCATCATGACATTTCCGTCCTCCCGATAGCATCAGGTCTCCATCTAATATATATATATATATATATAAATATATATGTGTGTGTGTATTTATATTGCAGAAAGAGTTAGATAGAAGAATAGCCGGTAATTAATTTGCCGACTTCTGTAAAATCACTGCAGGAGCCGACAGGATAGGAGAGATGGATTACATACAGTAAATCCATATAGAAAAGGTAGATATATAGATTTCAGTTACAAATACAATTAGTATAGTGTGTGCAAAATTCTGGACATGTATTTAATAAATAAAAGATTGTTTTACAGAAAAAAAATGGCGTGGGGTCCCGCTATAATTAATAGCCAGCAATGTCTGTCCAGACAGCTGAAGGCTGATGTTAATAGCCTAGAAAGGGGCCATGGATACTCCCCCCCAGCTAAAAACATCATCTCTCAGCCGCCCCAGAAAAGGCGCATCTCTAAGATGCTCCAATTCTGGCACATAGCCTTGCTCTTCCCACTGCCCTGTAACTGTGGCATGTGGGGTAATATTTGGGGGGTTGATGTCACCTTTCAGGTGACATTAAGACCAGAAGTTAGTAATGGAGAGGCATCAATAAGAAACCCCTATTACTAACCCCATAGTCAAATTGTAAAGAAAACACAAACACCCAGTAAAAAATCCTTTAATTGAAATAGACACAGACTCCTTTATTATTCTTAATTAAGCCATACTTACAGCCACACCTAATCCATGTGAAGCCCTCATTCTCCTGTAATAAAATTAAAATAACAAACCAAAAATGTACCATACCTGTCTGCCATTGTGTCCCATGCCGTAATCCATATCTGCGGGATATACATTTCTCAACCTGGACGGTGCAAAGATGCAACCGTCCCGGCTAAAAACCATTGGCGAATGAGGAGATTCTGCCAGCACAGCCTCAGTGACTAGCACTAACATCAATGAGTCTGTGGTCCCTCACAGCCTGAACTGTACCATGGGAAAATGCCAGTGAAGATGTCATAATAGTTCATGCTAGCATCAGTGTATTCACAGGAGATCTGCTATGAAGACACTGAGCTTCAACTGCCTTGACCTCATCACTGGCATTTTCCCACGGTCCTGAGGTCAGAGCAGTTCAGCCCTGCTGTGAGAACAGCTTCAGTGAATAGCAGTGATGTTACTGATGCTGCGCTCCCTGACAGCCTGACCTGCGCTGATCTGTGGAGCATGGGAAAATGAGCTGGCATTTTCCCATGCTCCAGAGTTCAGCTCGGGTCAGGATGTGAGGGAACGCAGCATCAGTGATGTCAGTGTAAGTCACTGAAGCTGTGGTATCAGCATCTCCTCTTTCATCAGTGGTTTACCACTGAGCCGGTCGTATCTTGGCACCGTCCTGGTTGTAAACTGTATATCCCGCATATATGGATTACAGCATGGGACACAACGATGAACAGGTATGGTATATTGTTGGCTTGCTATTTTTTTTTACAGGAGATCGAGGGTGTCACATGGATTAGCTGTATAATAAATATGGGAAATTGTGTAGTGTTTTATTTCATTAAAACACTTTATTCTGGCTGTGTCTTTATTTAACCTGTAACAACTATAGGATTAGTAATGGATAGGTGTCTAATTGACACCTCTCCATTACTAAGCCGTGGGCTTGATGTCACCAGACAAAACAAAGATGACATTAACCCCACAACTATTACCCCACTTGCCGCCCCTACAGGGCAAGTGGGATGATCAAGGCTAAGTGCCAGAATTGGCGCATCTTAGAGATGTGCCTTTTCTGGGGTGGCTGGGAGCTGATGTTTTTAGCCGTGAGGGAAATACCCATGGTCCCATCCTAGGCTATTCATATCAGCCACCAGGTGCTGGCTTTTCCTCTGCTGGTTCCGAAAATATATATATACTGCTCAAAAAAAATAAAGGGAACACTTAAACAACAGAATATAACTCCAAGTAAATCAATCTTCTGTGAAATCAAACTGTCTACTTAGGAAGCAACACTCTTTGACAATCAATTTCACATGCTGTTGTGCAAATAGAATAGACAACAGATGGAAATTATTGGCAATTATCAAGACACCCTCAATAAAGTAGTTCTGCAGGTGGAGACCACAGACCACATTTCAGTACCAATGCTTTCTGGCTGATGTTTTGGTCATTTTTGAATGTTGGTTGTGATGAGATGGACTCTACAACTCATACAAGTGGCTCAGGTAGTGCAGCTCATCCAGGATGGCACATCAATGCGAGATGTGGCAAGAAGGTTTGCTGTGTCTGTCAGGCTGGTTTCACACTTGCGTTTTTTTAGCTGTATTTTAGCGCTAAAAAACGCATGCGCTTTTTTTTCCCTATATTTTGTATGGGATGCGCTTATGTGCGCATACACATGCGTTTCTATGCATTTTTACGCGCATGTGTTTTTTTGTGGTGTGCGCTCGGGCGCACAAAATGCATCCTGTTGCATTTTTTGGGCGTCCGACTTGCCTCAAAAAACCGCATGCGCGCGCAATGCGTTTTTTTTACGGCAAGACACCCATTGTAAGTCTATGGGTGCGCATACGTGCGCATTGGCATGCTCATGTATGCGTTTTTTTGCGCATGCGTTTTTTTGTTGACCATTGGTTAGACAATGGAAATTAGGGGTTTGGGTTAGAGTTAGGGTTAGTTAAGGGGGTTTAGGGTTAGGGTTAGGGTTTGGGTTATGGTTTGTGTGGTTTGGTTAAGGGTTAGGGTTTAGGGTTAGTTAGGGTTTAGGGTTAGGGTTTGGGTTAGGGCTAGTAGGATTCGGTTAAGGGTTAGGGTTAGGGTTAGTATGGTTTGGTTAAGGGTTAGGGTTAAGGTTAGTAGGGTTTGGCTAAGAGATAGGGCTAGGGTTAGTATGGTTTGGTTATGGGTTAGGGTTAGGGTTAGTAAAGTCATGGTTTGGGTTAGTGTTAATCTTAACCCTATCTTGATTTTTTTGGTGAGACCAACTAATGTTGGAAAAAAACGCAAACGCAGTAAAAACGCACTAAAAACGCATACAAACACATAAAAACGCTGCGTTTTTTCATGCCTGCACATAAAAATGCTTGTAAAAAATGCAGCATTTGTATGCGTTTTTTCCATGCGTTTTTTTGCGGGAAAAACGCGCTGCAAAAAAAGCAAGTGTGAAAGTAGCCTCAGTGTAGTATCTATAGGCTGGAGGCGCTACCAGGAGACAGGCCAGTACACCAGGAGATGTGGAGGGGGCCGTAGGAGGGCAGCAACCCTGCAGCAGGACCACGACCTCAGCTTTTGTGCAAGAAGGAACAGGAGGAGCACTGCCAGAGCTGTTATGAATGGGTCACTGAGGAGGAGAGCAGGCCCAGGCTAAGCCACAGAAAACCAGAGAGGTTGGTAACGAAGTGGATTGCAGATGCCTGATCCTATCCACACAACTAGCAGTAGCCGTGGAGCGTATGATGATCCTAAATGCCTCGGCACAGCCGGAGAGCTAACTAAAGGCCCCTTTACATTTAGCGATACACCAGCGATTCCAACAACGATATGACCCGGTCAGGATCGCTGGTGCATTGCTAAATGGTCACTAGTGAGCTGCCACACAGGCAGATCTCACAGCGATGTAGCGACGCAGCAGCGGTCATTACTTACCTTTCAGACGCGGTGATCCTGACGTCCTCAGCCCGTTTCCACGCATTGCTCGTCGGCGCCAGCAGGAAGCGCCTGACGAGAAAAGGAGCTGCACGATCTCACGTGATCAGCGACAGACAGCGGGGGAGCCGGTCGGAGGTAAGTATCACACATAGCAATATCGCTAGTGACATCGCTGCAGCGTCACAAAATCGGTGACGCTTTAGCGATATCGCTAGCGATATCGCCATGTGTAAAGGCCCCTTAAACCTAAAGCAAGAAAGAGGAAATCTAAACTTCCCCAGAGCAGACCCCAAAGGAATAGATAGCCCCCAAACATATATTGTCGGAGAGACAAGATGAAAACACAAACGCAGGCAGGAAAATAGCCTGAACTAAAGATGGGACCCACACTGACTAGACAGGACAGGAAAGGAAAGGCACTCTCTGCAAACGCGCAAAAAACCCTGCAAAAAGTCCAACACGTCTGATGCACAAAAACAATGAAGTCACACGACTTCGCCCAACTATATCAGCACTCTGGTATTGTTATGATGAGTCACCGAAGGAGGATAAAACAAAATACCAGCTAAGTCCAGAAAAACCAGAGAGGTTGGCAGCTATCGGATTGCAGACCCCTGGATCTATCCACAACAACTAGCAGTAGCCGTGGGGGGTTCCTACGGTGCCCTAGACCCCTCGATCACAGCCAGAGAACTAGATAGCCTAAAGACAGAAAGCGGAAAAACTAAACTGCCCCAGAGCAGACCCCAAAGCAATAGGCAGCCCCAAACATATAATGACGGTGAAGCAAGATGAAAACACTAACACAGATAGAAAGATAGGTTGAGCAAATGATGGGGCCCAAGCTAACTACATAGGACACGATAGGAAAGCTGCTGTCTGCCATCCGCAAAAACCCTATCAAAATGAGCCAACCGACTGATAGGAAAAACAGGCCCTGAAGTCGCTAGGCTTCAAAAGACTATATCAGCACTCGGGTATATTCTGAAGACAGAGCAAAAGATCAACAGATCAGAGACAAAAATGGAATTCAGCTCACCCCCGGCCGGGGATGGCAGAACTCCCAAAAAACAAGGCAAAACAAAAACAAAACTGAAGAGTACAAAGCAGAGCAGAAAAACTTAGCTTTGAGATGCAGGAATCAGACTGGTCTCCAAGAATCCAGCAGGAAAATCACCAGCCAGGAAGAAGGGCGTCGGCAGCCTTATATCCAGTCCTCAATTCCAGCCACCCAGTCATCATCTAGCTGCCCAGGTGTTTGATAATCAGCCTCACTACCTTCCTTCACCAGAGGAGGGAGTTCATCAGACCTCAATGGTGAAGGGAAAAATGAACTCACAACAGTACCTCCCCCTTGAGGAGGGGTCACCGAACCCTCATCCATTCCATCAGGGCGATCCGGGTGAGCCCGATGAAAGGCATGCACCAATCTTTCTGCATGAATATCAGAGGCAGAGACCCAGGAATTATCCTCCTGACCATAACCCTTCCACTTAATCAAATACTGGAGTCTCCGTCTAGCCAGACGGGAATCCAGTATCTTCTCTACCTCATATTCCATGTTACCTTCAACCAATATAGGGTCAGGAGGTGCCACCACAGGAACTACTGGTTCAACAAACCTCTTCAATAAGGACTTATGAAACACATTATGAATTTTAAATGTGACAGGAAGAGCCAACCGAAAAGAGACCGGATTAATAATCTCCAAAATCTTGTAAGGTCCAATAAATCTAGGCTTAAATTTAGGAGAAGCCACCTTCATAGCAATATTTTTTGCTGACAACCAAACCATATCACCCACCTTAAACTGGGGACCAACGGTCCTACGCCGGTTGGAAAACCGCTGGGCTTTTTCCTGGGAGAGACAACTTATCCACTACTTGGTCCCAGATCTGGTGCATTCTCTCCACCACAGTGTCAACACCTGGGCAGGCAGAAGGCTCCACCTGCCCTGAAGAAAATCGAGGGTGAAAACCAAACTTACAAAAAAAAGGTGACATCAAAGTGGCAGAACTAGCTCTATTATTTAAAGCAAATTCGGCCAAGGGCAAAAATGAAACCCAATCATCCTGATCGGCAGAAATAAAACATCTCAAATACGACTCCAAAGTCTGGTTTGTTCTCTCCGTCTGCCCATTGGTCTGAGGGTGAAACACAGAGGAGAAGGACAACTGAATTCCCAGCTTGGAACAGAAAGTCCTCCAAAATCTAGACACAAACTGAACTCCTCTGTCAGATACAATGTTCTCAGGAATCCCGTGCAAGCGAACCACCTGTTGCAAAAACAAGGGCACCAACTCAGAGGAAGATGGCAACTTAGGGGGTGGTACAAGATGGACCATCTTAGAGAATCTATCACAAATCACACAAATAACAGTCATTCTCTGAGAGACAGGCATATCAGAGATAAAATCCATTGAAATATGGGTCCATGGCCTCCTGGGCACCGGCAAAGGCATCAACAAGCCACTAGAGCGAGAACAAGGTTTAGACCGGGAGCAAGTCCCACAGGACTGCACAAAATTCCTGACATCATGAGACAAGGCGGGCCACCAAAAAGACCGACACACCAGATCTCTAGTACCAAAAATACCTGGATGACCAGCCAATGCAGAGCAATGAACTTCAGACATCACTCTCTTCCTCCACTGGTCAGGAACATACAACTTTCCACTGGGACAGCGCTCAGGTTTGTCCTCCTGAAACTCTTCCAGAGCACGTCTCAAATCGGGCGAGATGGCAGAAAGAACTACCCCCTCGCCTAAGATGGTAGCAGGCTTAGTCACAACAGGAGAATCAGCAAGGAAACTCCTAGAGAGGGCGTCTGCCTTGAAATTCTTAGTGCCCGGAAGAAAAGAGACCACAAAATCAAAACGTGTGAAAAACAAGGCCCACCTAGCCTGTCTAGGATTCAAGCGCTTGGCCGACTCCAGGTAAATCAAATTCTTGTGGTCAGTAAGGACCACGACTTGGTGTTTGGCTCCCTCCAACCAATGTCTCCACTCCTCAAATGCCCATTTCATGGCCAACAGTTCCCGATTCCCCACATCATAGTTACGTTCGGATGGGGAGAACGGGAAAAGAAAGCACAAGGATTCATTTTAGATGTCACAGGATCTTTTTGGGACAACACCGCTCCTGCACCAATCTCAGAAGCGTCCACCTCCACCTGAAACGGGAGTGAGACATCAGGTTGCCGCAAAACCGGAGCAGAAGTGAATCTTCGCTTCAGCTCCTGAAAGGAAGAAACAGCC
Organism: Dendrobates tinctorius; assembly: GCF_039654945.1. Taxonomy (NCBI): domain Eukaryota; kingdom Metazoa; phylum Chordata; class Amphibia; order Anura; family Dendrobatidae; genus Dendrobates; species Dendrobates tinctorius. Next base: position 31,674,269 of record NW_027361676.1, read on the forward strand.
TCCGGAGACCAATTCAGCACATCAGCACCCTTCCTAGTCAAATCCGTCAATGGCTTGGCAATACCAGAAAAATTAGCTATAAATTTCCGATAAAAATTAGCAAAACCCCCAAATTTCTGGAGGGCATTCAAAGAAGTGGGCTGAACCCAATCATAAATGGCCTGTACCTTGGCCGGGTCCATTTCAATAGTTGACGGAGACAAAATAAATCCCAAAAATGAAATCCTCTGTAACCCAAAAAGGCATTTCGATCCCTTGACATACAGGGAATTCTCCCTCAAAATCTGGAACACAGTCCGAACATGTTCCACATGAGAGTCCCAATTCTTGGAGAAGATCAAAATATCATCCAGATAGATAATCAAAAATGTATCCACAAAGTCTCGGAATATATCGTTCATGAAGCACTGGAAGACAGAAGGGGCATTAGTGAGCCCAAAAGGCATCACCAGGTACTCAAAATGTCCCTCCGGAGTATTAAACGCTGTCTTCCATTCATCCCCATGCTTAATGCGAATAAGATTATACGCCCCCTGAGGTCAAGCTTAGTAAACCAGCAAGCACCTTTAACTCTGGAGAATAGATCAGAAATCAGGGGTAATGGATACTTATATTTAACAGTAATTTTGTTGAGGGCACGATAGTCAATACAAGGCCTTAATGAACCATCCTTTTTAGCCATGAAAAAAAAACCAGCACCTAAGGGTGAAGAGGATGGTCTAATATGACCCTTCTCCAATGCCTCCTTAATATAGGATCGCATAGCCTCCTGCTCGGGTACAGATAAATTGAAAAGCCGACCAGGGAAACCCCAGAACAATGGTATCATGCAAATTATGCAACACCAAAAATCTGCAATTTTCTTGATGGTCTTGGGCGACCCGCATTACCTCCTGGGTCCAAAACTGAGGTTTATTCTTCGCCAAAGGAGTAGCATCAATACCCCTCAAAGGGATAGGCGTCCGCAGAGGTGTCATAGGAAATCCACAACGTTTAGCAAAATCCAAGTCCATCAGGTTAAGAGCTGTTCCTGAATCCACAAAAGCCTTGGCGGAAAATGTGGACAGGGAGCAGATCAGAGTAATTGCCAGAAGAAACTTAGGTTGAACCACCACCCACAGAAAACGTGTGTGCACAACATTTCTCTCGTTTAGGGCAGACAGAAATAATATGCGAGGCATCTCCACAAAAAAACACAGCTTATTACGCCTTCTGAACTCCTGACGTTGCGCACTAGACAAAACTCTATCACATTGCATAGGTTCAGACATTTGTTCAACAGGTGGCAACATCTCTCGTGTAGTTTTGCGTTCACGTAAACGCCGATCCACCTGAATAGCTAATGACATAGAATCGTCAAGACCAGAGGGAACAGGAAATCCCACCATAGTATCTTTTACAGTTTCTGACAAACCCTTCCGAAAGAGGGCTGCCAAGGCACCATCATTCCAGGTAGTAAGGACCGCCCACTTTCGGAATTTTTGACAGTACAACTCTGCCGAATCCCGACCCTGGCTTAATGCCAACAGGGTCTTTTCAGCCTGATCAATAGCATTAGGTTCATCATACAACAACCCCAAGGCTTGAAAAAATGCGTTCACACTATTCAGAATAGGATCATCAGGTTTTAAAGAAAACGCCCAATCCTGGGGAACGCCGTGCAGCAAAGAGATGACAATTTTAACCTGCTGCGCGGAGTTCCCCAACGAGTTAGGCTTCAAGGCAAAAAATAATTTACAATTATTCTTGAAATTCAAGAATTTAGACCGAGCCCCAAAAAACACATCATGAGTGGGAATCTTTGGTTCAGCCGCATGTGATTGAGCAAGATAGGCGGAAATTCCCCGCACTTCAGCAGCGAGCTGCTCCACACGATCAGACAATTGCTTCATCTCCATTGAGAGAAAAATTCCTCCTACTGCCTCAGAGATATAGAGGAAAAAATATGCACACAAAAAAAAAAAAAATTCTGACACTTTTTTTCTTTTTTTTTTTTTTTACAATTCTCTCCTGATATTGAGTACCCTAGGATCTGCGGTATGGCTGGTGATTCTGTTATGATGAGTCACCGAAGGAGGAAGAAACAAAATACCAGTTAAGCCCAGAAAAACCAGAGAGGTTGGCAGCTATCGGATTGCAGACCCCTGGATCTATCCACAACAACTAGCAGTAGCCGTGGGGGGTTCCTACGGTGCCCTAGACCCCTCGATCACAGCCGGAGAACTAGATAGCCTAAAGACAGAAAGCGGAAAAACTAAACTGCCCCAGAGCAGACCCCAAAGCAATAGGCAGCCCCCAACATATAATGACGGTGAAGCAAGATGAAAACACTAACACAGATAGAAAGATAGGTTGAGCAAATGATGGGGCCCAAGCTAACTACATAGGACACGATAGGAAAGCTGCTGTCTGCCATCCGCAAAAACTCTATCAAAATGAGCCAACCGACTGATAGGAAAAACAGGCCCTGAAGTCACTAGGCTTCAAAAGACTATATCAGCACTCAGGTATATTCTGAAGACAGAGCAAAAGATCAACAGATCAGAGACAAAAATGGAATTCAGCTCACCCCCGGCCGGGGATGGCAGAACTCCCAAAAAACAAGGCAAAACAAAACTGAAGAGTACAAAGCAGAGCAGAAAAACTTAGCTTTGAGATGCAGGAATCAGACTGGTCTCCAAGAATCCAGCAGGAAAATCACCAGCCAGGAAGAAGGGCGTCGGCAGCCTTATATCCAGTCCTCAATTCCAGCCACCCAGTCATCATCCAGCTGCCCAGGTGTTTGATAATCAGCCTCACTACCTTCCTTCACCAGAGGAGGGAGTTCATCAGACCTCAAAGGTGAAGGGAAAAATGAACTCACAACAGGTATACTCTGAAAACAGAGCAAAAAGAGACCAATCTAACAGAGGACAAAACAAACTGGCACAAGCAGTAAAGAAATATGATGTCATTGGAATCACTGAAACTTGGTGGGACAACACACATGATTGGAATACAAGACTAGAAGGATACAACTTATTTGCAAGAAACAGACTTGATAAACGAGGAGTGGGTGTCGCATTGTATGTTAGAAACGCGTATATCTGCACAGAGATTGAAGCTTCAGAGACTGGGAGTTCTGTGGAAACTGTTTGGGTAAGAATACAAGGACAGAACAATGGAAAGGACACCATTGTAGGCATTTACTACAGGCCGCCTGTGCAAGCTGAAGATATGGATGAACTCTTTATGCATCAAATGGCCAAGTTCTACAAAAAATATGACATAGTTGTCATGGGAGATTTCAACTATTCAGACATTTGCTGGGAATCTCTCTCAGGCAAAACTAACAGGTCAAGGAAATTCTTATTCTCTCTTGCTGACAACTTTATCTTCCAAAAGGTAAGGGAGAAAACAAGGGGAACTGCTACCTTGGATCTAATCCTTATAAACAGGGAGGAAATGGTTGAGGAGGTAAAAGTGGCTGGGACCCTAGGAGGTAGCGACCATGCTATTTTAGAATTTTGGATAACTAGAGGCGGAAGACCTGTGAAGACTCAGATGTCAAGGTTAGATTTCAGAAATGCAGATTTTAAGGGCTTCAGAAAGAGAATTGGAGGGATCCAATGGCTGGATATCCTTAAAGACAAAAATGTCCAGGAAGGATGGGAAATCTTGAAAAATGAAATTCTCAAAGCACAGTTGTTAACAATTCCAAAAAGAGGGAAGAATAGGAAGCATTTAAGGAAACCAGGATGGATGAACACAGAACTTAAGCACATGCTAAAAAGGAAGAAAAAAATGTTTATAAAATGGAAAGAGGGAGGCATATCTAAAGAAGAATATAATGCTGTCTGCAGAACCTGCAGGGCACAAATCAGATTAGCTAAAGCTGAAAATGAATTGAGGCTTGCAAGAGATGTCAAAAGAAATAATAAAGGATTTTGGAGATATGTCAAAAGTAAAAGAAAAGTCAAAGATGCTATAGGATTTTTACAGGATGAAAATGATGAAATGGTAAGACAGGATGTTGAGAAGGCTGAACTTTTAAATTCCTATTTTGCATCTGTTTTCTCTCAGAAAGGAAATGTAACATAAACTGTTATTCACTGCCCTATTAAGGGAATAGAAGAATCCAGGATATCTATAAACAGAAAGATAGTGAGGAAACACTTAGCTAACCTAAATGAATTCAAGTCTCCAGGTCCAGATGAATTACACCCCAGAGTACTGAAGGAGATAGCAGAAGAAATTTTTGAACCCCTCTCCATAATCTTTGAAAATTCTTGGAGAACAGGAGAAGTGCCAGAAGACTGGAGAAGAGCAAATGTTGTTCCTATCTTCAAAAAGGGGAAGAAGGTGGACCCAGGCAACTATAGGCCGGTGAGTCTGACTTCTATACCAGGAAAGATCTTTGAACAAATTATTAAACAACATGTATGTCAATACCTGGATAAGAATGAAGTGATTAAACAGAGTCAGCATGGGTTTGTAACTAATAAGTCATGTCAGACTAACTTAATTTCCTTCTATGATGGTATCACTGATTGGGTGGATCAAGGAAATGCTGTAGATATAGTATATCTTGACTTCAGCAAAGCATTTGACAAAGTCTCTCATACAATCCTTATTGAAAAAATGACTAAGTATGGAATGGACAAGGCAACTGTTAGGTGGATTCATAACTGGCTTAGTGATCGGACCCAAAGAGTGGTCGTAAATGGCTGCACATCCAGTTGGAAGAATGTCTCAAGTGGGGTACCACAGGGCTTTGTCCTGGGCCCTGTATTGTTCAACATCTTTATCAACGATTTAGATGAAGGAATTGAGGGTAAACTGATTAAATTTGCTGATGACACAAAGCTAGGAGGGATAGCTAATACTAGAGAAGAGAGAGAGAGGATTCAAAAAGATTTAAATAAACTGGAGAAGTGGACAGCAACTAACAGAATGGTTTTTAACAGGGAGAAATGCAAAGTACTACATCTGGGCAATAAAAATGAAAAAAGCAAATATAGAATGGGAGGAATAGGGCTAAGTGACAGCACATGTGAAAAAGACTTGGGTATACTAATAGATCACAGACTGAATATGAGTCAACAGTGTGATGCAGTAGCAAAAAAGGCAAATGCAATACTAGGATGTATTAACAGAAGCATACAGTCTAGATCACGTGAAGTCATTATTTCCCTCTACTCCTCTTTGGTCAGACCTCATCTGGAATATTGTGTCCAGTTTTGGGCACCACATTTTAAAAAAGACATCAACAAACTGGAGCAAGTTCAGAAAAGAGCGACCAGAATGGTGACCGGTCTGCATACCCTGTCTTATGAGGAAAGGTTGCAGGATTTGGGAATGTTTAGTTTGCAAAAGAGAAGACTGAGAGGAGACTTAATAGCTGTCTACAAATATCTAAAGGGCTGTCACATTGTAGAAGGATCAACTTTATTCTCATTTGCACAAGGAAAGACTAGAAGCAATGGGATGAAACTGAATGGGAGGAGACACAGATTAGATATTAGAAAAAACTTTTTGACAGTTAGAGTGATCAATGAGTGGAACAGGCTGCCACGAGAAGTGGTGAGTTCTCCTTCAATGGAAGTCTTCAAACAGAGGCTGGACAGACATCTGACTGGGATGATTTAGCGAATCCTGCTTTGAGCAGGGGGTTGGACCAGATGGCCCAGGAGGTCCCTTCCAACTCTATGATTCTATGAAATGGGCGGTGATTCAGCACAGCCCCAGCTGGAGCTGGCTGACCCGCACTAAGCAGAGATAGATAAAACCAGATCAAATGCAAATGAACCACTTAGCTGAACATGCAGGGACAGAGCTGGAGACATCAGACCTCAGGAGGCACAGGAAGAAAATCATAGAGAAAAAAAATCAAAATTCATAGAGATTTGAATAAGAAGTAGGTGAACATGCAAATCCCCTTAAAAAATACAGTTTAATTCAATATTTTATTAAAAAAAAACACCTTCCCAGTGCAAAAAGAACTTGCAAATGCCAAAATAGAAAAAAGACCTTGTCTAAAGTGCTGCATTAGCTGTAGGGAATTTTGTTGTCTTCATCTCTGCACTATTTGAAAAATTGTTTTCCTTCCTGTGATATCAGGGACTGTTAGGGAAGTGAGGGATAGTCCTCGTTGAGTGGGGGCGCCAATATCGTACTGTTTAGGGTGCCAACCTCCACGGCTAGGAAGGTATCAGCGAGGCCTAATATAGGGCTGTGCAGCACTTTAGACAAGGTCTTTTTTCTATTTTGGCATTTGCCAGTTCTTTTTGCACTGGGAAGGTGTTTTTTTTTAATAAAATATTGAATTAAACTGTATTTTTTAAGGGGATTTGCATGTTCACCTACAGGAAGAAAATCACCAGCAGGGATAGAGGGAGTCGGATTTCTTAAATCCCAATCTGAAACCACAGATCTCCAATCGTCATCCTCATTATCAGGTGGCAAGCCTCTGTCAATCAGATTAGCTCCATTACCTCCATTAACCACCAGAGGGAGCCCAGAGAGAGAACTCGCAACCCCTCTGTCAATCTGACCAGCTTCACTACCTTCAGTAATAACCAGAAGAAGGCCAAAATGCAAAATCACAATAGTACCCCCCCTTGAGGGTCACCGAACCCTCATGCAGGCCACCAGGCCGATCAGGATGGGCCCGGTGAAAAACACGAAACAATATTTTGGCATGAATGTCAGAAGCAGAGACCCAAGAATTATCATCCTGGCCATAACCCTTCCATTTGACCAAGTACTGGAGTCTCCATCTAGCCAAACGAGAATCCAATATTTTCTCTACCTCATACTCCAAATTGCCTTTAACCAATACAGGGTCAGGATGCGCCGCCATAGGAACTACTTGCTCCACAAACCTCTTCAACAAAGATTTATGAAACACGTTATGGATCTTAAACGTAACTGGAAGAGCCAATCGGAAAGAAACGGGATTAAGAATCTCCAAATCTTATAAGGTCCAATGAATCTTGGCTTGAATTTTGGAGACACAACCTTCATAGGAATATTCTTTAAAGGCAACCAAACCATATCACCCACTTTAAACTGGGGACCAATGGTCCTATGCGGGTTGGAAAACCGTTGGACTTTTTTCCTGAGAGTGGGGCACCTGATCCACCACTTGGTCCCAAATCTGCTGCATTCTCTCTACCACAGAGTCCACACTTGGGCAGACTGAAGATTCCACTTGACCTGAAGAAAATCGAGAATGAAACCCAAACTTACAGAAAAAGGGCGACATCAAAGTGGCAGAACTAGCTCTATTGTTTAGCGCGAATTCGGCCAAGGGCAAAAATGAGACTCAGTCATCCTGATCAGCAGATATGAAACATCTCAAATATGACTCCAAAGTCTGGTTTGTTCTCAGTCTGCCCTTTGGTCTGAGGATGAAACACAGAGGAGAAAGACAACTCAATTCCCAGTTTAGAACAAAAAGCTCTCCAAAATCAGGAAACAAGCTGGACTCCTCTGTCCGAAACAATGTTCTCAGGAATCCCGTGCAACCGAAAAACCTGTTGTAAAAACAAGGGCACCAACTCAGAAGAAGATGGCAACTTTGGGAGTGGTACAAGATGGACCATCTTAGAAAATCTATCAGAAATCACCCAGATACAGTAGCAGTCATTTGCTGAGAGACAGGAAGATCGAAAATTAAATCCATTGATATATGGGTCCATGGCCTCCTGGGCACCGGCAGGGGCATCAACAACCCATTAGAATGAGAACAGGGTTTGGACCAAGAACAAGTCCCACAGGACTGCACAAAATTCCTGACATCACGAGATAAGGCAGTCCACCAAAAAGACCGACTCACCAAATCTCTGGTACCAAAATTACCAATGAATTTCAGACATTACTCTTTTCCTCCACTGGTCAGGGACATACAATTTTCCCATAGGGCAATGTTCAGGTTTGTCCTCCTGAAATTCCTCAGATCTCAAATCGGGTGAAATGGCGGAAAGGACTACACCCTCATTTAGATTGGTAGTAGGCTCGGTCACATCAAGAGAATCCGCAAAGAAACTCCTAGATAGGGCGTCCGCCTTAACATTCTTAGTGCCCGGAAGAAAAGAGACCACAAAATTAAAACGCGTGAAAAACAAGGGCCACCTAGCCTGTTTAAGATTCAAGCATTTGGCTGATTCAAGATAAATCAAATTCTTGTGGTCGGTGAGGACCACAACTTGATGTCTAGCTCCCTCCAACCAATGTCTCCACTCTTCAAATGCCCATTTCATGGCCAACAATTCCTGATTCCTCACGTCATAGTTACATTCAGATGGGGAGAATTTTCGAGAAAAGAAGGCACAGGGATTCATCTTAGAGGTCACAGGATCTTTTTGGGACAAAACAGCTCCTGCACCAATCTCAGAAGCATCTACCTCCACCTGAAATGGGAGTGAGACATCAGGTTGCCGTAGAACCAGAGCAGAAGTGAATCTCTGCTTAAGCTCCTGAAATGCTGAGACTGCCTCTGGAGACCAATTCACCACATCAGCGCCCTTTTTGGTCAAATCAGTCAGTGGTTTTACAATACCAGAAAAAATTACTTTTAAATTTAAGGGAAAAATTAGCAAAACTGAAAAACTTCTGGAGAGCCTTCAAAGAAGTGGGCTGAACCCAATCATAAATGGCCTGTATCTTGGCCGGGTCCATTTCAATAGCAGACGGGGACAAAATGAATCCCAAAAATGAAATCCTCTGTACACCAAAGAGGCACTTTGATCCCTTAGCATACAGAGAATTTTCCCTCAAAATCCAGAACACAGTCCGAACATGTTTCACATGAGAATCCCAATCACTGGAAAAGATCAAAATATCATCCAGATAAATGATCAAAAACGTATCCACAAAGTCCCGGAAAATATCGTTCATAAAAGATTGGAAGACAGAAGGGGCATTAGTGAGCCCAAAAGGCATCACCAGGTACTCAAAGTGTCCCTCCAGAGTATTAAATGCCATCTTCCATTCATCTCCGTGCTTGATGCGAATAGGATTATGCACCCCCCTGAGGTCAAGCTTGGTAAACCAACAGGCACTTTTAACACTGGAAAATAGATCAGAAATCAGGGGTAACGGGTACTGATATTTAACAGTGATTTTGTTAAGGTAACGATAGTCAATACATGGCCTTAATGAACCATCTTTCTTGGCCACAAAAAAACCCAGCACCTAAAGGTGAAGAGGATGGTCTAAAATGACCCTTATCCAACGACTCCTTGATATAAGATCGAATAGCATCATGTTCGGGTACCGATAAGTTGAAAAGCCGACACTTGGGAAATTTACACCCTGGAATTACCTCAATTGCACAGTCATAACTCCTATGAGGAGGCAAAGACGCAGACTTACTCTCACTGAATACATCAGAAAAATCAGCCAAATAGTCAGGAATATCATGAGACTGGGGAGAGGTGGAGAAAATAGGAGTGTCACTAAGAACACATTGACAACCCCAACTCACCACAGACACAGATTTCCAATCCAAAACAGGATTATGAGTTTGCAACCAAGGAAAACCCAGAACAATAGTATCATGCAAATTGTGCAACACCAAAAATTTACAATTTTCTTGGTGGACCGGGGCGACCCGCATTATCACCTGGGTCCAAAACTGGGGTTTATTCTCCGACAAAGAAGTAGCATCAATACCCCTCAAAGGGATAGGAATCCACAGGGATATCATGGGAAAACCACAACGTTTAGCAAAGTCCAAATCCATCAGATTTAAATCTGCTCCTGATTCTACAAAAGCCTAAGCGGAAAATGCAGACAAGGAGCAGATCAGGGTAATTGCCAAAAGGAACTTAGTGTTAGGAACGGCGGAACGCACTAAATAAAAATGATAATAAAGTGCGTTTGCCGCTTGGGGTCCACCGTGCAGTAGGTGTTACAACCGCTGCTGAGTGACGGCAGGAGCAATATGGCGGTATAATGAGCACGGGTTCAACTTCACCCGTAGTGTGCAGAGCGGGCTCTGTTCAAACACAGAGATGCCGCAACACAAAAAAACAAAGAACACTCAACCTGCTAGTGTCACAGAGTTCAGTTAAAATGCACACATGGTATCTGGTCACAGGAGCAGGCCCTAAGACAGAGGAGCTGCATCCTTCTAGACCTACCGTGTTTGCGGCGTCGCTACTGCAGGTGCCAAGGGGGCTGCAACTGCAGCACGGCGTAGGACACTGCCGCTCGACGACAAGGCTGGAAGGCAAGCACGATGTAGGACGCTAGCGTAGCGGTGCGGTGAGCACAGTGGCTTAAGGCTTGCCACTGACTGGTGCTGACTACTAAACTAATTCCCTATCACCATGCGTAATATCAGAGGGAAGGGGTTTCAAATGAGTCAGTCACCAGAGTCATACATCCGTAACCATTCACACATAGCAGTATAGTCTATACCAGCGCATGGCGGAATGGCCATGCGCGCTTTTTATAGCCGTGCGGGACCTTCCAGATCTCCGAGATGGGCCAATGAGATCTGGAACAGGACCTGGGCACATGACTCCCGATCTCCGGATGGGAGAACGTCTCGTGAGCATGCCCAGTAGGAGCACAGAGGGACTTAGTCTCTGGAGCGGTCTGCTGCAAAGTAATCTCCTCTGTAGTAGAAAGATAACAGAAGACCGCAGAATGTGACGCTCTAGATTCCTGCAGAGCAGATGCAGAAACCTGACGCCTAACACTTAGGCTGTACACAGTCCACTGCAAATGTGTGAGCAAAACACTTTTCTCGTTTAGGGCAGACAGAAATAGTATGAGAGGCGTCCCCACAGAAAGAATACAGCTTATTGCGCCTTCTAAACCCCTGACGTTGCGCCCTAGACAAAACCCTATCACATTGCATGGGTTCAGACGTTCGTTCAAAAGGCGGCAATGCCTCTCGTGTAGTTTTACGTTCACGTAAACGCCGATCAATGTGAATGACCAATGACATAGAGTTGTCTAGACCAGAGGGAGCAGGAAATCCCGCCATACCATCTTTTACGGTTTCTGCCAAACCCTTCCAAAAGAGAGCTGCTAGGGCATCGTCATTCCATTTAGTACGGACCTCCCACGTTTGGAATTTTTGACAATATAACTCTGCGAATCCTGACCCTGGTTCAATGCCAAAAAGGTTTTCTCAACTTGATCAATAGCATTAGGTTCATCATACAACAACCCCAGGGCTTGAAAAATCGCGTCCACATTAGCCAGAATAGGATCTCCGGGTGTCAAAGAAAAGGCCCAATCCTGGGGATCACCACACAGCAGGGAGATGACAATTTTAACCTGCTGCACAGAGCTCCCCGATGAGTTAGGTTTCAAAGCAAAAAATAGTTTACAATTATTCTTAAAATTCAAAAATTTAGACCGATCCCTAGAAAACACATCAGGAGTAGGGATTTTTGGTTCAACAGCAGATGATTGAGCGAGATAGGCAGAGATTCCCCGCACTTCAGCAGCAAGCTGCTCAACACGATCAGACAATTGCTTAGTCGCCATTTAGAGAAAGAAAAAAAAATCTCCTCCTGCGGCCCCAGAAAAAAAGAGGAAAAAATATATAAAAAAATTTGACACTTTTTTTTTCTTTTTCAAATCTTTCCTTCTTTAGAGTACCCTAGAGTCTACAGTTAGGCTGGTGATTCTGTTATGAATGGGTCACCGAGGAGGAGAGCAGACCCAGGCTAAGCCACAGAACACCAGAGAGGTTGGTAACTAAGCGGATTGCAGACCCCTGATCCTATCCGCACAACTAGCAGTAGCCGTGGAGCATACCTACGATGATCCTAGATGCCTCGGCACAGCTGGAAAGCTAACTAAGCCTAAAACAAGAAAGGGGAAATCTAAACTGCCCCAGAGCAGACCCCAAAGGAATAGATCTTGTCGGTGGGACAAGATGAAAATACAAACGCAGGCAGGAAAATAGACTGAGCAAATGATAGGGCCCACACTGACTAGACAGGACCAGAAAGGAAAGGCACTGTCTGCAATTGCGCAAAAAACCCTGCAAAAAGTCCAACACGTCTGATGCACAAAAACACTGAAGTTGCACGACTTCGCCCCCCCTATATCAGCACTCTGGTATATTCTAAAAGCAGAGCAAAAAGAGACCAATCCAACAGGGGACAAAACAAACTGGCACAAGTAGTAACATACGGGCGGTGATTCAGCACAGCCCCAGCCGAAGCTGGCTGACCCGCACTAAGCATAGATAGACAAAACCAGATCAAATGCAAACAGAATAGCAAATGAACCACTTAGCTGAACATGCAGGGACAGAGCTGGAGACATCAGACCTCAGGAGGCACAGGAAGAAAATCACAAGCAGGGATAGAGGGAGTCGGCTGTCTTAAATCCCAATCTGAAACCCCAGATCTCCAATCGTCATCCTCATTATCAGGTGGCAAGCCTCTGTCAATCAGATCAGCTCCATTACCTCTAGTAACCACCAGAGGGAGCCCAGAAAGAGAACTCACAACCCCTCTGTCAATCTGACCAGTTCCACTACCTTCAGTAATAACCAGAGGGAGGCCAGAAAGTGAATTCACAACACAGAGCCCTGCAAAATGACCTCCAGCAGGCCACAAATGTGCATGTGTCTGCACAAACGGTTGGAAACTGACTCCATGAGGATGGTCTGAGTGCCCGACATCTACAGATGGGGGTTATGCTCACAGCCCAACGCCGTACCGCCCTCCAAAGAAATGCCACCCCACACCATTACTGACCCACTGCCAAACTGGTCATGCTGAAGGATGTTGCAGGCAACAGATCGCTCTCCACTGCGTCTCCAGACTCTGTCACGTCTGTCACATGTGCTCAGTGTGAACCTGCTTTCATCTGTGAAGAGCATAGGGCGCCAGTGGTGTATTTGCCAATCCTAGCGTTCTGTGGCAAATGCCATGCATCCTGCATGGTGTCCGATCAGCCAGGACCAGGAGGGGGAGGAGCACCAGCATGCAAAGCAGCAACACAGGACAACAGCAGAAGACAGGAGGTAGCTGACCTGTGTGCCCACAGCCCTGCACACTCCAGGTATCCACACTCGAAGCCCATCTCAGCTTTTTCTGTGCTGAGATAAGAAGTGGGGGTTGGGGCATTGGACAAATGATAAATTAAACATAGCAGGTTGGAATATGTGTGTTTTCCTCAGTTTGTGTTTTCCCATGTGTGTGAGCGTGCATATGTGTTTTGCTATGTGTGTGAGCGTGCATGTGTCCTTTCCTATGCGTGTGAATGTGCATGTGTGTGTTTTTCCTGTCTTTGAGTGAGCATTTGTGTGTTTTTCCTGTCTTTGAGCATGCATGTGTGTCTTTTGCAATGTGTGTGTGGGTGCATGTGTGTGTATTTTCCAATGTGTGCATATGTCTTGCTATGTGTGTGAGCGTTCATGTATGTTTTCGTGTGTGTGTGTATTATCCAATTTGTGCATATGTTTTGTAGTGTGGGTGAGCATGCGTGTGTGTCTTTTGCAATGTGTGTGCGCATGCATGTGTGTGTCTTTTGCTATGTATGTGTTTTGCAATGTGTGTCTTTAGCAATGTGTGTGAGCGTGCATGTGTGTGTGTTTTGCAGTGTGGGTGAGCGTGCATGTGTGTGTCTTTTCCAATGTGTGCATGTATTTTGCTATGTGTGCGAGCGTGCATGTGTGTTTTCATGTGTGTTTTCCAATGTGTGCGTGTGTTTTGCAGTGTTCATGTGTTTTGCAATGTGTGTCTTTTGCAATGTGTGTGAGCGTGTATGTGTGTCTTTTCAATGTGTGTGAGCGTGCATGTGTGTGTCTTTTCCAGCGTGTGCGTGTGTTTTGCAGTGTGGGTGAGCATGCATGTGTGTGTCTTCTCCAATGTGTTTAAGCGTGCATGTGTGTTTTCATATATTTATATATATATATGTGTGTGTGTGTGTGTGTGTGGACAGCCCATAATTTCACATTCAAATATCACAAATGTACTGTATATACAGTATATCAGTCCCAGCGTACCCCATGTGGTGGATACTTGTCGGCCCTGGCATATCCTGTTTGGTGGATACTCATCAGCCCCGGCGTGTCTCGTGCATTGGATACTCGTCGGCCCCGGCGTGTCCTATGCACTGGATACTTGTTGACCCTAGCATTTCCTGTGTGCTGGATATTCGTTGGCCTCGGCATGTCCCATGCACTGGATACTCGTTGGCCCCGGTGTGTCCCGTGTGCTGGATACACGTCGGTTCCGGCATGTCCCATGCATTGGATACACGTCGGCCCCGGAGTGTCCCATGCGCTGGATACACATCGGCCCCGGTGTGTCCCGTGCGCTTGATACACATAATAATTTAATAATCCACTGATCAGGGGTGAGACATGTTATAGTATGTGGACTGGTGGGATTTGTGTGGCAGGGCTGCTTTTTTGTCCCATTCCGGCCCTGGTTTGCATACAACTTTTACTATCCAAACCTATCCTTTTAATCTAAGACATAACTATAATGTTGAAAAGAAAAGGGTAGAACAGGGCACATAGGGTGATAATGTATTTAAAAAGGTGAAACCTGCGGGTGAGGAGGTTGCTCATCCGATTGGGCTGTGTATATCACAACTCCAGTAAATGCCCATCTATAATAATAAATGCCCTAACCAGCTTCCGGTTGTAACAACTTCCGTCCAGTTGTAACCGGTGACGTCACCACACACACACGCACGTTAACCCTCAACACACCACACCGCCTCAACACACACTCCTCTCACCTTTCACCTCCACTCATGTCCACTCACTCTTTCACTCCACATACGTTCCTTTCTCTCACTCCATTTCTCATACTCACACCGTCATCGTCGCTGCCCCGACATCTTCCTCCGCCGCGATCCAGGATCCAGACGTTCTCCAGGCCGCCGACATCGGGATCCAAAAAGATGGCGTCGGCGAAATCTCGCGAGATTACGCCGACGCCATTTTGGATCCCGATGTCGCCCATGCCAGCGACATGTTGTTGCGGCGACGCCATCTTGAATATCGCGGGACTTCACGAAATCCAAGATGGCGTCCCGCAAGAACATGTCAGCGGCCTGAAGAACGTCTGGATCCTGGATCGCGGCGGCGGAGGAAGATGTCGGGGCAGCGACGATGACGGTGTGAGTATGAGAAACGGAGTGAGAGAAAGGAACGTATGTGGAGTGAAAGAGTGAGTGGACATGAGTGGAGGTGAAAGGTGAGAGGAGTGTGTGTTGAGGCGGTGTGGTGTGTTGAGGGTTAACATGGCAAGAGGTGTGAGGCTGTGTGCACACGCTGCGGATTTTGCTGCGGTTCCGCAGCGGTTTTGGCCGCTGCGGACCCGCAGCAGTTTTTGCTGCGGTGTACAGTACCATGATTCCCTATGGGAATCAAAAACCGCAGTGCAGACGGTGCGGAATTTTCCGCGCGGATTATCTGCGGTTTTCAATCCGCAGAAAGAATTGACATGTCAATTCTTTCTGCGGATTCTCCTGCGGTTTGCCATCTCTATTGAGGAGATGAAAAACCGCAGGGCAAAACCGCAGAGCAATCCGCAGGTAAAACCGCAGGTCTTTTGACCTGCGGTTTCACCTGCGGATTTTACAAAATCCGCGCTGATGAATCCGCACCTAATCCGCAGCGTGTGCACACAGCCTTAACGACGTCGGCGAAATCTCGCGAGATTTCACCGACGCCATCTTGCATTCGTGAAATTGCGTCATTTACCTCACGCCGACTTGCTGTGCGGACGCTTGGCATTGCCTGTACCACCATAA